>NC_041389.1:366355367-366375596 GCF_002162155.2 Triticum dicoccoides | reverse complement strand
GGAGCTCTCTGTCTTGTGGGGATCAGCCTCCCGCGTCTGCTCCAATATCGGCAGATCTTTGCCTGGTTCTCCTTGGTCCATCATGAAACTGACGAATACTAGGAGACCACTGAAAGAAAAACACAAAAAAGAGAGGGAGGATCGGTTACTGCTTTGCAAAAGTTCCTTTTTTTCTTTGAACGAAAATATACCAACATGACGGATCCGCTTACCTTCCCTTCGTTTGGAGAGAAGTACAGTGGCAGATACGAGTGTTGCCTTTCTTGAAGACTGTGAGGGACAAGGGGATTCAGCAAGAGTGAAATGATGGTTGCTTCGTCCGTCAAACTTAGACTGCGGGGAGGTGGGGTTTTGTGATACGATGGCTTGTTATGGCCGCGCTACGACCGGGGTGACTCTCCGCCTGCATACTGCCTTCTTATTTGGTGGATGGCATTTGGGCCTGCGCACTGCATGGCCCGCATGTCGGTGAACAAAAGTATAACAGCATTCAGTAGAGGGAGACGTTTCAATGACCTACTTTAACACCCCGGATACAACTTTCCATATTCGTAACTCCAACTCTTGCCATTTCCGGAGATGCTATATGATATTTCCTTCGTGGTTGGGTTTTTGTCGTTTGTTTTGCATTTTGTTTTTGTTATGCATATCGTCTCATGGCATCATGTGCATTGCATCCGCTTGTTTTCATAAAACTTGCGTTCGCGCGTAGTTGCCGCTTCTTCCTTGTCCTGTTGACCCCTCTCAGATCAACCGGACCGCTCTCTTCTCTCTCTTTTCTGAGCCCATCAAAACCCCTTGTCTCCATGGCGTTTTGCAAAACCCCTCGCGCGCGTCCGAGACTTACCCGAACCCGAACCGCTCAATCATCACCGTTGCATTCAGATCATCCCCAAACATCTATAAAATATCTATGTTTTCTTTATTGGACTCCCTAGCCTATTTTTTCCCGTCCGTCCAATTTTAATCGGAGGGGCTAGTTTCCCTACCCAATTCTTACCTGCTATATATAGCAGATGAAATCCTACCTAAACTAGTCCAACCCTAAAACCTAGGGAGCCTGTCTGGTCGCACCGCCGCCACCTCCCACCTCGGGATCCCTCCAAATCCCATCTGCCCAATCCTCTCGCGCAGCCACTTCCAGCCAACCAACCCGTGCAACCCTGGCCCCGCTTGATCTGGATCAAACCGAGGCAGCAGCCCCTCGCCCGAGCCTCTCCTCCGTTCCCGTCACTGCCGGCGATGAGCCGCAGCTCGCCGGGGCACCCAAATGCCATCAGCAACGAAGCCAGCAGGACCCGTCTCCTTCCCCCGTGTTTCTCCTTCCTCCTGTTTCTCTCTCCCTCTTCCCTCGCCTCACGTCTCTCCCTGTTGGTTGTCTAGGGAACAGCCATGGTCGCCCGATGGAGCTCCGGGTCAAGCCATGTCGCCGCCGCCGTCCTGGAACTTCTTCGCCGCTGGTGCCCGTCTTCAGCGCCCCAAATCTAGCCGGCGTCTGCTCCTGCATCGAGCAGGGGAGCGAGGAGGAGGAACCCCCAGCTCCCATCACCGTCTTTTTCTGTTCGTCGTTGTCTTCGTCCGATCGGACGAGGTCCTGTGTCTCCGGCATCGTCCCCGCATCCAGGTCGCCGCCTCCGCCCGCCGCCATCTTCTTCTCGGAGCGCATCCGCCTTACGTCGCCTCGTCCGCACCAAGCCTCGACGACCCCTCCTGGACCGAGCCTCTGCTGGCCACCTCCGCCTCGAGCTGCCGGAGATCACGTCCGCCGCTTCAAGTCCCCTCTGCGTCCCGCGCCGCCGCGGCTCTGTTTCCAGTCGAGCAGAGGACGCCCGCTCGTCTTGCCCGTTGACCGTGTGCCGCCCGCGTTGGCCTATCCAGCCACTGGCCCAGCTCCAGCCACTCCCGCACCGCATCGGGCCCAGATCTGCCAGCTCCCTGGAGCCCAATGTGAGCAGCACAGATCCATCTATTTCGGCCCGGCTACATTTTTTTCCCCTGCTGATGATTTTTCTATTTTTCCAATGCATGCATAATTACAGGAATGCCACTGTTTTGTATTGTTAATAACTAAATATGCATGCATCCAAATTAAACAAACTATATATGTAAAATGCTCAGAAAATTGTGTAGATTAATAATATGCCACTTTCATCTATGTTAAAAATGTTTAACATGCTGTTTGTGTTTATTTTGCATTATGCCATGTTAAAATGCTTTAATTCATAACTAAATAACCGTAGCTCCGAATTAATTAAACTTTATATGTAAATGGGGTGGAAAAATGCCTAGTTTAACATGGTGCACTTTATTTTGCTGTTTAACAAAATTAAAAATGTCTTTAGGGAAGAACAGTACCGAATCCATAATTTGCATATGGGGATTTTCCGGAATTGTTGTTTGTTGTTCCGGCCTCATAACTTGCCTAAATAGTTAGTTTTGTCATGCTTCACCTCTTGCCATGTTTAATAACATTTAATATTGTTGGGTACATAACTGAGATCAAACTAAATAATTGCATGTGGTGTTTTGTCAATATGCAACTCGTTGCATATTGAGCTCCACTTAATTTGTAGTATTGTGTGTTGCAGTTTGCCATGCCATGCCTTATTAAACCGGACATGCATCACACTTGATTGTGCATCATGCCATGTTTATGCTTGTGCATTTACCATGTTGTTTGTTTCTTTCCGGTGTTGCTTCTTAGTTCCGGTAATGTTGCGATTGTGAGGATTCGTTCGACTGCTCCAGTTCGTCTTCTTCATGGACTCGTTCTTCTTCCTTGCGGGATTTCAGGCAAGATGACCGCTACCCTGGATCTCACTACTATCATTGCTATGCTATATGCTTCATTCTATCGCTATGATGCGCTGCCTATCACCTATTTATCAAGCCATCCCAAATTGCCATGAACCTCTAACCTTTGACACCTTTCTATGCAAACCGTTGCTTGGCTCTGTTACCGATTTGCTCAGCCCCTCTTATAGCGTTGTTAGTTGCAGGTGAAGTTTGAATATTTCTCCATGGTGGACAGGATTTTTATTCGGATATCACAATATCTCTTATATATTAATGCATCTATATATTTGGTAAAGGGTGGAAGGCTCGGACTTATGCCTGGTGTTTTGTTCCACTCTTGCCGCCCTAGTTTCCGTCATACCGGTGTTATGTTCCCGGATTTTGCGTTCCTTACGCGGTCGGGTGATTTATGGGACCCCCTTGATAGTTCGCTTTGAATAAAACTCCTCCAGCAAGGCCCAACCTTGGTTTTACCATTTGCCTCACCACCACCTATATTTCCCTTGGGAGTAATTAACCCAAGGGTCATCTTTATTACAGCCCCCCCGGGCCAGTGCTTGTCTAAGTGTTGGTCCAAAGTAGAGCACCGTGCGGGAGCATTCCTTGGCAACTTGGTTCGTCGGTACCTGTACGCTTAGCTTATCTGGTGTTGCCCTGAGAACGAGATATGTGCAGCTCCTATCGGGATTGTCGGCGCATCGGGCGGTCTTGCTGGTCTTGTTTTACCTTTGTCGAAATGTCTTGTAAACCGGGATTCCGAGTCTGATCGGGTCTTCCTGGGAGAAGGTCTATTCCTTCGTTGATCGCGAGAGCTTGTCATGGGCTAAGTTGGGACACCCCTGCAGGGTATAATCTTTCGAAAGCCGTGCCTACGGTTATTGGCACATGGGAATTTGTTAATGTTCGGTTGTAGATAACTTGACACCAGATCCGAATTAAAACTCAACCGCGTGTGTAGCCGTGATGGTCTCTTTTCGGCGGAGTCCGGGAAGTGAACACGGTCTTTGGGTTATGTTTGACGTAAGTAGGAGTTCAGGATCACTTCTTGATCATTGCTAGTTGACGACCGTTCTGCTTGCTCTCTTCTCGCTCTTATTTGCATATGTTAGCCACCATACTTTCTTAGTCGCTGCTGCAGCCTCACCACTTTACCCCTTCCTTTCCCTTTAAGCTTTGCTAGTCTTGATACCCATGGTAAAGGGATTGCTGAGTCCTCGTGGCTCACAGATTACTACAACAACAGTTGCAGGTACAGGTTATTCGATGATCATGACGCGAGAGCGATGCTTGCTTGCATTGAGTTCTTATTCTGCTTCTTCTTCGATCAGGGGATAGGTTCCAGGTCGGCAGCCTGGGCTAGCAGGGTGGATGTCGTTTGAGCTTCTGTTTGTGTTTCATCCGTAGTCGGATGTTGATCTTATGTATTGTGATGTTGTATTCGTGTGGCATTGTATGCCTTATGTATGTATCCCCATCTATTATGTAATGTTGATGTAATGATATACACCTTGCAAAAGCGTTTCAATATGCGGGTCTATCCTTGGTGGGACATTCGAGTTCCTTTTGGATAGGGTCGCATATTGGGCGTGGCAAGTTGGTATCAGAGCCTCGACCAACCATAGGAGCCCCCTTGTTTGTTGGCCGTTGTTGAGTCTAGAAGAAAACTATTTTGAGTCTTAGGATTATATATATCGGAGAGTAGGATTCTTTTTACTCCTCAACCCCTTCGTCGCTTTGGTGAGGTCTCTTGACGTAGATGTTTTGACTTTCCTCTCCTCAAATTTCACTAATTTTTTTTAGGATCACGCGGGTATCTTGGAATCGTTCCGATGGTTTTGTGACGAGAACATCATTCTTGGTGCCTCCTGTCTATTTATGTGGCATTGACCCGGGGAGTTGAGCTCCGAGGTGTTGTCGTCACAATTTTATCGTTGCAGTTCTGGAATACCTGAGTTTTGCCGACATCGAAAATCTCTTTTATGCAGTTGTTGGTGAGATAACCTCGACGTCACCCAGTACTGGGGAGTTCGGGAGTATTGCCATAACTCGTATAACGGATGCTTTTCGAAGGTTGAGGTACACGATTTCCAAAGGTTTCTTGGTTATGTGTTGACGGATGGATACAGCTTGGATGTAGGTATTGTTAGTTTGGGTGAGATATATTGCTTCCCCTGTATCCCCAACACCAGATTGCATAACCAGAAAGTTTCGGGAGTTTTATAGGTGGGAATTCAAGTAGTTCCTAGAATATCTTTTCGACAGATGCATGATATGAGTTTGGGGTTTGATGTCTAGTGGTCCGCTTTTCCACGGTCGTTTTTACAGTGGTCTCGTTGTGTCTTAAAGAACCCTTGGCTATGCTGGTTCGGGGACACTTCGTATGTCATGTGCACTGCCTTGTACATGATGGTGCTGTACACTCGAGCCCGTGTGGGCCCCACCACGAAAACTTCGGACGGAATCTCTATCATATGTTTGTTCCGGCTTATTCTGCAAGCCAAATCCTTTGTTTTGTTTTGAGTTGTGGTATTTGAGTTGCTTCAAAGTCAAATGTTGAATCCATACCTTTCCTAAATGGTGTTCTCATATTGCTATGTGAATACTAATCCTTTTGATCATTGAGGTTGTCATGTTAATTCTTTTCCAACCGGGGCGCTTCTCTTCGAGATGATCCCATCATTCTCCCCATCCGCAAGATCAATTCTAAGTTTTCTCAATGGTGTTTGTTTCGTTCATCCCATGTTGTCTTTGTTTTTCCCCACCCTCCCACCCTTTTTCTTCAAGGACTCAGATTTCTTAATCATGTATCCTTTTATCTATGAGAAGTCTCTTCATTCGTTTCTTTCAATGTTCTTATCCAGTGATTTCCCATGAAGACGCTCAACAGTTTCAAGTTTATTATTCTTTGTTCTCTTTTCTTCTGTGGTGGATTAATTTCAAGCTTTCAGTGTTGATCATATTCCTTTCCTCGTGTCAAATGCTTTCTCATGTCGGTGCACCTCTCAATCGTTCACCTCTCACTTTCCATTTGTTCCGGAGTGTTGAAGATATCTCAGAAGATTTGTGTTTCCATTCTTAATCCGTTCAAGCTATTTGGAGATTGTTATCTCATTCAAGCTATTTAATTCAACCGGTGCAATCTCCTTTTCAAGTAATTATTTCAACGGTGTTCCTTTTCAGTGGGCCCTAACCCACAGGTCTTTTTTCCAGGATCTTACCTGACTCTTCTAATTTTCCTGGAGCCATTCCCAAAGTCTTTCGTAGTTTGACGTAAGAATGAATTATCATCAGTCATATGTCTTTCTCCAAGATCTTTCAAATTCTTTTCATCGTTGGCTCAACCCCCTTCGCTTTTCAATCTCCCGGAGTATCTCAACAATTCATGGTGGTTCTCATCATCATTCTCAACATTTGAAGACCGAAGAAGAGTTTTTCCTCTAAATCTTGGCCATTCTCTTGAAGATTCATGGTTCTAGCTTGATGCCATCCTCTCATAATTGTTTTCGATTGTGAGAATTTTTTTCATCCATCCGAAGCAATTCAAGAGACTTTTCAGATTGATCCTCCGTAGCCCATTATCTCAGAATTATTCATTCAAGCTTTCATCTCTCGTTCTCCAAATCTTACCGGTGCATCGTTCAAATACCTTCTAATCAGTTCATGATTTCTTTGTTCTCATGTATCTAAATCCCCTCAAGTATCTTCATTCATTTTCCAATTCTTCCCGGTGTTTCTTTATCTTTTCTTCGTTCATTTTCAATTCTTACGGTGGTTCGTTCAAGATTCCTCTTCCTTTGTTATCATATCAATTCATTCATTGTTAACAAATCCAACCGGTGGTTCCATCAATACCTTCTCAAGTTTGCGCTATATCTCTCTTAATCCATCCTTTCTACGAGAATAAGTAGTATGCCAAATCCGTTGCTTGTCATCAATTTAAATTGGTGAAGGATAGGCATGACATAATTCTTATTATTGTTTCATCCAAGTGATTAATTCCTTCTTCCGTAGATTGTTCATGATGAAGTAATTCTCGGTTCTAGTGTTCATTTTTTCTTTCCGGAGTTGGTCATCATATCACATTCTCGGTTCGAGAGGCTTCATCTTTCTTTTCGGAGTTCCAAGCTCTCTCAATTATCTCGTCGCGAAGCTCCATCTAAATCATCGCAAGGCTTCACCTTGTGTTTTCAACTTCTCTTTCGTTTGATCATTATTTTATAACCAGAGTTCTTCATGGAGGCTATACATGATGATTCATCAAGGATCCTTTTCATTCTTCATTTGTTCTTCAAGATTTCTCTCGAAGTTAAGATCCACCAAGCTATACTCAAAAATAAACATGGTGCTCAACACATGTTTTTTCTGAGGAGTTCAAGTACTCTTCTTCTTGCATTCCAAAGTGCAATTCTTTCTACCTTATCATTTGAGGTGGTATTATGCCATTCTTGATAATTTTGAGTTCGTGTTTATTGATTCACATGTTCTCAAGAATGAGGTATTTGAAATCCATCAATCTCTTCGTTGGAGTTAGCTTGGTAAAGATTTCACCTAAAGCCTTCCCTAAGGAGTGTTGCTATTTGTGGTGCTTATCAATGATTCAGGCTTTCTCCTATCCTCTCGGCAAAAGCAGTTTTCATCCCTTCGTTGATCTCAAACAAGCAATTGTTTTTCGTTAGTGGAAGAATTTCACTTCAAGCGTTGAGATGTTTCCATAAGCCCACTACAAGTTTATTCGTTTCATTGTTGGTTTTCCAACAACTACGTTCTATTATCCTTTGCAAGGATGCTTTCCAAGCTGATTTGTGGTACAAGTTGGCATTTTCTTCTCCATTCTGTTATTCCAATGATCTATCTTCTATTCTTTCTTTCGGAGGCATTGTGATGTTGCTCTTTTCTCTCATCTTCTCGAATTGAGGATCATGTTCTTCTCCTTGCTTCTCCATTTAACCGGAGTGTTGTGTCATCTCTTCAAGCTCTTTCATCTTATCAAGTTTTTCTTCTCTTTTCAACCAGAGTGCTGTCTTAAATCTTTCTTACCCCTTGTGCCATTCTTATAATAGTTTCGAAGGTAGTGTGTTGTTGATCTCATCAAGTATCCTCTCATCTTGTCAAATTCATGTTCAATTCCTTCTATTTTCAGTCGGAGTGCTGTCAAAATTATATCATTCTTATTCATTCTTATCTCGTTTCAACCAGAGTGGTTTCAATTCCTTCTTGTCCATTGTGCTCGTCATTTATGTCTTGGCAACCTTCAAGCTCTCATAATGTTCCTTGTTCCTCTTTTCTAACGGATTGTTTGCAATCTCGTTCATCTATAATTGCTCAACCTCTCAAGGTTCATGGTTTCACTCATTGGTCGAAGAAGCAACTTAGTTTTACCGCTTATCTTCCTCTTCCTTTTCCCTACGGTGCCATCCTAGATCTCGGGATGAGATACTCTCGTAGTGGTGGAGTGTTGTAATGCCCCGGATAGAACTTTCCATATTCGTAACTCCAACTCTTGCCTTTTCCGGAGATGCTATATGATATTTCCTTCGTGGTTGGGTTTTTGTCGTTTGTTTTGCATTTTGTTTTTGTTATGCATCTCGTCTCATGGCATCATGTGCATTGCATCCGGTTGTTTTCATAAAACTTGCGTTCGCGCGTAGTTGCCGCTTCTTCCTTGTCCTGTTGACCCCTCTCAGATCAACCGGGCCGCTCTCTTCTCTCTCTTTTCTGAGCCCATCAAAACCCCTTGTCTCCATGGCATTTTGCAAAACCCCTCGCGCGCGTTCGAGACTTACCCGAACCCGAACCGCTCAATCATTACCGTTGCATTCAGATCATCCCCAAACATCTATAAAATATCTCTGTTTTCTTTATTGGACTCCCTAGCCTATTTTTTCCCGTCTGTCTGATTTCGATCGGAGGGGCTAGTTTCCCTACCCAATTCTTACCTGCTATATATAGCAGATGAAACCCTACCTAAACTACTCCAACCCTAAAACCTAGGGAGCATGTCCGGTCGCGCCGCCGCCACCTCCCACCTCGGGATCCCTCCAAATCCCATCTGCCCAATCCTCTCGCGCAGCCACTTCCAGCCAACCAACCCGTGCAACCCTGGCCCCGCTTGATCTGGATCGAACCGAGGCAGCAGCCCCTCGCCCGAGCCTCTCCTCCGTTCCCGTCACTGCCGGCAACGAGCCGCAGCTCGCCGGGGCACCCAAACGCCATCAGCAACGAAGCCAACAGGACCCGTCTCCTTCCCCCGTGTTTCTCCTTCCTCCTGTTTCTCTCTCCCTCTTCCCTCGCCTCACGTCTCTCCCTGTTGGCTGTCTAGGGAACAACCATGGTCGCCCGATGGAGCTCCGGGTCAAGCCATGTCGCCGTCGCCATCCTGGAGCTTCTTCGCCGCTGGTGCCCGTCTTCAGCACCCCAAATCCAGCCGGCGTCTGCTCCTGCATCGAGCAGGTGAGCGAGGAGGAGGAACCCCCAGCTCCCATCGCCGTCTTGTTCTGTTCGTCGTCGTCTTCGTCCGATCGGACGAGGCCCTGTGTCTCCCGCATCGTCCCCGCCTCCAGGTCGCCGCGCCTCCGCCCGCCGCCATCTTCTTCTCGGAGTGGATCCGCCTTACCTCGCCTCGTCCGCACCAAGCCTCGGCGACCCCTCCTGGACCGAGCCTCCACTGGCCACCTCCGCCTCGAGCTACCGGAGATTGCGCACGCCGCTTCAAGTCCCCTCTCTGTCCCGCGCCGCCGCGGCTCTGTTTCCAGTCGAGCAGAGGACGCCTTCTCGTCTTGCCCATTGACCGTGTGCCGCCTGCGTTGGCCTATCCAGCCACTGGCCCAGCTCCAGCCACTCCCGCACTGCATCGGGCCCAGATCTGCCAGCTCCCTGGAGCCCAATGTGAGCAGCACAGATCCATCTATTTCGTCCCGGCTACATTTTTTTCCCCTGCTGATGATTTTTCTATTTTTCCAATGCATGCATAATTACAGGAATGCCACTGTTTTGTATTGTTAATAACTAAACATGCATGCATCCAAATTAAACAAACTATATATGTAAAATGCTCAAAAAATTGTGTAGATTAATAATATGCCACTTTCATCTATGTTAAAAATGTTTAACATGCTGTTTGTGTTTATTTTGCATTATGCGATGTTAAAATGCTTTAATTCATAACTAAATAACCGTAGCTCCGAATTAATTAAACTTTACATGTAAATGGGGTGGAAAAATGCCTAGTTTAACATGGTGCACTTTATTTTTCTGTTTAACAACATTAAAATTGTGTTTAGGGCAGAACAGTACCGAATCCATAATTTGCATATGGGGATTTTCTGGAATTGTTGTTTGTTGTTCCGGCCTCATTTAAACTTGCCTAAATAGTTAGTTTTGTCATGCTTCACCTCTTGCCATGTTTAATAACATTTAATATTGTTGGGTACATAACCGAGATCAAATTAAATAATTGCATGTGGTGTTTTGTCAATATGCAACTCGTTGCCTATTGAGCTCCACTTAATTTGTAGTATTGTGTGTTGCAGTTTGCCATGCCATGCCTTATTAAACTGGACATGCATCATACTTGATTGTGCATCATGCCATGTTTATGCTTGTGCATTTACCATGTTGTTTGTTTCTTTCCGGTGTTGCTTCTTAGTTCCGGTAATGTTGCGATTGTGAGGATTCGTTCGATTGCTCCCGTTCGTCTTCTTCATGGACTCGTTCTTCTTCCTTGCGGGATTTCAAGCAAGATGACCGCTACCCTGGATCTCACTACTATCATTGCTATGCTAGTTGCTTCGTTCTATCGCTATGCTGTGCTACCTATCACCTGTTTATCAAGCCATCCCAAATTGCCATGAACCTCTAACCTTTGACACCTTTCCTATGCAAACCGTTGCTTGGCTATGTTACCACTTTGCTCAGCCCCTCTTATAGCGTTGTTAGTTGCAGGTGAAGTTTGAAGATTTCTACATGGTGGACAGGATTTTGATTGATATCACAATATTTCTTATATTATTAATGCATCTATATATTTGGTAAAGGGTGGAAGGCTCGGCCTTATGCCTGCTGTTTTGTTCCACTCTTGCCGCCCTAGTTTCCGACATACCGGTGTTATGTTCCCGGATTTTGCGTTCCTTACGCGGTCGGGTGATTTATGGGACCCCCTTGACAGTTCGCTTTGAATAAAACTCCTCCAGCAAGGCCCAACCTTGGTTTTACCATTTTCCTCACCACCACCTATATTTCCCTTGGGAGTAATTAACCCAAGGGTCATCTTTATTACAGCCCCCCCGGGCCAGTGCTTGTCTAAGTGTTGGTCCAAAGTAGAGCACCGTGCGGGAGCATTCCTTGGCAACTTGGTTCGTTGGTTCCTGTACGCTTAGCTTATCCGGTGTTGCCCTGAGAACGAGACATGTGCAGCTCCTATCAGGATTGTCGGCGCATCGGGCGGTCTTGCTGGTCTTGTTTTACCATTGTCGAAATGTCTTGTAAACCGGGATTCCGAGTCTGATCGGGTCTTCCTGGGAGAAGGTCTATTCCTTCGTTGATCGCGAGAGCTTGTCATGGGCTAAGTTGGGACACCCCTGCAGGGTATAATCTTTCGAAAGCCGTGCCTGCGGTTATTGGCACATGGGAATTTGTTAATGTCCGGTTGTAGATAACTTGACACCAGATCCAAATTAAAACGCATCAACCGCGTGTCTAGCCATGATGGTCTCTTTTTGGCGGAGTCCGGGAAGTGAACACGGTCTTTGGGTTATGTTTGACGTAAGTAGGAGTTCAGGATCACTTCTTGATCATTGCTAGTTGACGACCGTTCTGCTTGCTCTCTTCTCGCTCTTATTTGCGTATGTTAGCCACCATACTTGCTTAGTCGCTGCTGCAGCCTCACCACTTTACCCCTTCCTTTCCCTTTAAGCTTTGCTAGTCTTGATACCCATGGTAATGGGATTGCTGAGTCCTCGTTGCTCACAGATTACTACAACAACAGTTGCAGGTACAGGTTATTCGATGATCATGACGCGAGAGCGATGCTTGCTTGCGTTGAGTTCTTCTTCTGCTTCTTCTTCGATCAGGGGATAGGTTCCAGGTCGGCAGCCTGGGCTAGCAGGGTGGATGTCGTTTGAGCTTCTGTTTGTGTTTCATCCGTAGTCGGATGTTGATCTTATGTATTGTGATGTTGTATTCGTGTGGCATTGTATGCCTTATGTATGTATCCCCATCTATTATGTAATGTTGATGTAATGATATCCACCATGCAAAAGTGTTTCAATATGCGGGTCTATCCTTGGTGGGACCTTCGAGTTCCTTTTGGATAGGGTGGCATATTGGGCGTGGCACCTACGAGGAGCCAGAAGCGGTAGAGTGTCTCCACTGTACTAGTAGTAATTGTTTTTCTGGGTAGCTGTAGAGTGTCTCCACTGTACTAGTAGTAATTGTTTCTCTGGGCCCAAGACATAACAGCCCATCCACACTAGTAAATAGTAAAATCAATTCAAAAGGCCATATATTTACTAAATGAGAGGCGCTACCCACACCCAGCACACCACCCCCCAAAAAAACCTGGGTGCTCTTCTTCCTCCTCGCTCCCACCCACCTCACGTCAGCTCGCTCCACTCGTACCCCCAAATTCCTCACCTCACTCCTACAGAAAACCCAGCTCCCCTTCTTCCTCACTCCTACAGAAAAACCCCAGCTCCCCTTCTTCTTCGCTCGCACTACAACTAGGCTCATCATTCGTTACTTTGCTCAAATCCGTGAGCGCGACGCGACGCCCTCAAGGAAAATGGAGTCGGCTGACCCCAGCGACAAGAAGATGAGGCTCCCGCCAGCGGTGATGCCTGTTGTAGATCCCACACCCGGCAGCGCTGGGAGAAGCGGCGACCCTGTTCCCACCGGATCCCAGGAACCCGTAGAATCTCGGGTGGACCGCATCAGCGATCTCCCGGACGCCATCCTTGGGGAGATCATCTCGCTTCTCCCCACCAAGGATTGCTGCCGCACCCAAGTCCTCTCAATTCGGTGGCGCCCTCTATGGCGCGCGTGCCCCTTAACCTCGACTGTCGTCAGCTATCTCTCTTCAATGATTATCAAATCCCCAGAGCCATCATCTCCTCCCACCAGGGCTCCGTTCAAAGCCTCTGCATCCCGTCATGCTACCTGAGCAAGCATACCATGCCCTGCACGGTGGACGCCTGGCTGAAATCCCCCGAATTCACAGAACTACAGCTGCTTGAGTTCTACTATTCCCCTGGAAATCACATACCACATACCGAACGCCATGAACTTGTGACCTCAGCACCGATGTCCATCTCGCGGTTTTCCTCCTCTCTCCACACCGCGACCTTTGCGATGTGCTACCTACCAGACAATCTGGTACTAAACCTTCGACTCCCATTTCTCAAGAAACTTTCATTTGTGCGGGTTCGTATATCGGAGGCCTCATTGCACAACATCATCCACTCCAGTTGCCCTGCGCTGGAGTGCTCGGTGCTTCTTTTCATAGTTAGAATCGGTTGTCTCCAAATAAAGTCGCCTAACCTTGTAAGAATTGGAATTTCTTTTGATGGAAGGCAGCTCATCATCCAAGATGCCCCTTCACTTCAAAGGTTAATCCTTGATTCTAGTTATTCATTGTTGCAAATAACCGTCCTGTCTGCGCCTAAACTGGAGACCTTGGGTGTAATACGTGATCTCTGTGCTCATTTCATTATGGTGTTTGGATCCATAGTTCTTCAGGTACTTTATATTATCATCTACACTTGTAACCATAAGCTGCATTTTAAATTTCTGCGCATAATTTATATATCAACTTGGAGTACACATTTTGTACTAATATTATTTTCTATGCTCAATGAAGAGTTTCTCCATGGATGACCTATCAACGGTGCTACATTCTGTCAAGATCTTATATATCCAAATTAATAGTTTTGATCTGAACAAGATTATTGGCTTGCTGCAATGCTTTCCATGTCTGGAGAAGTTGTATATAAAGGTGATAATTCCACGCACATTGGAAGCCCGCATATAGTGTACTAGAATTAACCGTTCAGCTGTTGCTCTTTCGACACTCTTCTTTTAGAGCTTAACTATTTTCAATCTTCATGTCTATTTCGGCAACAGGACGGGGTAAGAAAGTTATAACCAATCAGTGGATTCATAAGCATCGGGATTTTCTCACTTCTCATGAGATTCTATTGAAGACAATAACGCTAGAACGATATGTAGCCAACTGTGCAAACACAAGATTTGTCACATTCTTCCCGCTGAATGCGAGGTTACTAATGTCCATCAGGCTTAAGTTTATCAGCGGCATGGTTTTGACGGATGGGTATGTTGAAGAGCAAAAAAAGGAGTTTCAGGTGGGCAAAAGAGTTTCTGAACGTGCCGGGCTTCTATTTACAACATATTGTGGTCATAATCCAGTAAATTTTACGACCCAGGATGTTCATTCTATGGACCTGACCGATCCATTTGATTGTGACTGCCGAAAACAGTGTTGGAGTTACATGTTGTTGCCCTTTTCAATCTGGGTTTTTTTGTAAACCTGATGAACAATTAACCCTCGTGCTTTTGTACATTTTGTAAGCTGGAGTTAGATGTTCCTGCCCTTTTCAACTCAGCTGTGACTGTCATATTTTCTTTGAAACAAGGCAAATGGCTTGCCATTCGTTTAATTTAGAGTGAAATATTTTAACAAATCCCAACCAAGGGAAATAACATCACTCTCCCCGGCTGCTTGAGCTCATTGTGCATTACAGAAGCCAAGTGATTAGCCCCCACCAGCACCCACAAACTTATTTCGAACTAGCACATCAAATGGGCTGTAAATTTTCATAGGAAAGGCTGCATGACGGTGACAGATTTGGATTCTGACATTGGGGACTCGCGAGGAAATAGCCTATCCAAGGTGGTGTCGACTTACTAGCCAGTCAACAAACGATTCTACCTACCAGCCGTTGGATTGACATCCAACATCTGTCGTGTATCTTCTATCTCTTCTCTTCTTCTTCCTCCAGCCGCCCAAACCAAACCACCCCGCCGGCTCCGCCTGCTCCTGCCTCCCATGGCTGGCTGCGCCTCCGCCGCCCTACCGTATGTACCCTCCAATGTTGGCCGGTCCCTCCCTCTATTCCCCCACACATCCTGTTATTCTCCGACGACGTCAGCCCCAACACGCACCCACGCCCGAACCAGTCAACCCTCATACTCCCCTCCGCCTACAACTGGACCGGCGCATCTTCAACGGCTCCTGTTCGTTCCGTCCGAGGCCTCGCCGTCGTCCTCCGCCTTGCGGCCTTGGTTCGCTCACCGTGCGCGGTGCGCCGCCCTCTTGCGTTGTCAACATCGTCAACAACCGAGAGGAACAAGGAGATGACTGTATGTGGAGAGGATGACAGTAGGGACCCACCAGCGTCATGGGAGTATGCAAGCAAGTGCCTCTATAGTACAAGCCCAAAAATATGGTTCCTCCTAATGGTTGGACATCTGGGGCTCACGCCATTGTCAACATAGTCAATACTAGTTTTAGTGACAAATCAGGGTAACAACAGGGCTGTGTGGGGGCTGTGGCCCGTCTAGCCAGGGTTTTATTTATGTTTACCACATCATAAGGCCAGTTGTATTTTTTTCTTGCTGAAAATGGCTAGCCCAGTTCTATTTTTTTAAAAGAAATACCCAAACAAGGCCTACTTGCTTTATCGGCCCTGCTGGGCTGCAAATCTTTCAAGACGAGGAGAGTTTCATTCGGTTTGCCCAATAATTGATTGTACATTTTGAAAACACATCAAACCGGGAATTAATTTCAATTTTTTCCATTAGAAGATCTTAAATTTCATTGATTTTTATGCATGGACAATTATTTGGATTTTATATTTATATAAATTATTTTTCAAAATAGTTAGAATGTGAATCGATATTTTTGGATTACAAACAGTTGACCGTACCGAAATATGCAAAATTTTGTATACTTTTTAACCGTGGCTACAATATGGGGTGTAATGCTAACAAAAAGAAGATGGGCTCCAAAAAAATTCTTAAGAATTAGCAAATGGGCTGTACATTATTAGCAATAATGGCAGATGGGTTGTATGCTATTTTCCACAGATTTGAGGCTGACTTGTGCGCCTACTACAGGTTGACGCGTATGCTTTCATAAAAAAAGGTTGACGCACACGCAATGCCCTGTCAACTTAGTCAACACACGAGAGCAGTGACTGTTGGATGTCCATCCAACGGCTGTCGTGCTTCCTCAATCTCTGCTCTTCATGCTCCAGTCGCTCAAGCAAGCGCCGGCGGGACTGCCTGCTCCCTCCTCCCGCGGCCGGCTATGCTGCCGCGCAGGCCTCATGGCCCACCGTACTCCCATCGCTAGCCTAGCCATCCCTCTACTCACGCACACATGCTGTTAGTCTCCGGCGACGGCAGACGAACCAGTAAACCCACATACTCCTCCGCGTGGGAAACAACTACCGAGTATTACCTGGCTCTATGTCGTTCCCTTCCTAGGCCTCGCCCTCGTCCACCGCCCTGGTGCTCTCGGCACGGCTGGTCAACGTGGTGAATGAACGACATCCATCGGAAGTGGACTGTACGTGGAGAGGCTGACAGCAGGGTCCACGACCGCACGCAAGAAAATGCCTCCTTATTACGCGCAAAATAATGAGCCCTCCACGTGAAAGCTAGGACCCACAGGATGGGCCTCTGTATTTCGCGAAAACAATGTTCCCCCGCTGACAGGTCGGACCCACCAGCTATATCTTCGCACGCAAGGAAGTGCCTCCTTATTACGCCCAAAAACATGAATACCCCCCTGCTAGCTGGGACCAACCATATTTTTGGGCTGACTTGTCGACCTACTAAGTTGACGGGGACGGAGGGCTTTGTCAACTTAGTCAATACTCCAGTGACCGTATGATGTCCATCCAACGACCATAGTGCTTCTACAACCTCTGGTCTTCTTGCTCCAGCCGCCCAAAGAAGCGCCGGTCGTGTCGCCTGCTCCTGCCTCCCGTGGCCGGCTGTGCTACCGCGGAGGCCTCACCACCCCATACTACTCCTACCACTAGCCAGGCCATCCCTCCACTCACCCACACCCCCTGTTATTCTGCGGCGACGGCAGCCTCACCCCCCAGCCGAACCAGCGAACGCTCGTACTCCTCTCCGCGTGGGCATCCACTGCCGCGTCTTGCCCGGCTCTGCGTCGTCCCCTTCCTAGGCCTCGCTGCCGTCCACCGCCGTGGTGCTCTCAGCGCGGTATGGTCAATTTGGTCAATGACCGACTTCCATTGGAAGAGTACTGTATGTGGAGAGGCTGACAGCTGGGTCCACGGCAGCCGCAAGGAAGTGCCTCCTTATTACGCGGAAAATAATTAATCCTCCACCTGACAGCGGGGACCCCCCGGACGGGCCACTAGTATTTTGAGAAAAAAATCGTTTCCCCATGACTGCTGGGACCCACCAGACGGGCCACCGTATTTTGCGAAAAAATGTCCCCCTTGCTGTCAGCTCGGATCCACCGGAAGTGCCTCCTTATTACGCACAAGAAAATGAATACTCCCCCGGCTAGCTTGGACCCACCTTGGTGGGAGGCTGACTTGTGGACCTACTAAGTTGACGGGGACGAAGGGCTTTGTCAACTTAGTCAATATGAACGATTCTAACTCCAGTGACTGTACGATGTCCATCCAACGGCCGTAGTGCTTCTTCAACATCTGGTCTTCTTGCTCCAGCTGCCCAAAGCAGCGTCGGTCGTGCCGCATGCTCCTGCCTCCCGTGGCCAGCTGTGCTGCCGCAGGGGCCTCACCGCCCCTCCTATTCCCACCGCTGGCCAGGCCCTGCCGCGACATCAGCCTCACACCGCAGCCGAACCAGTCAACCCTCGTACTCCTCTCCGCGCGGGCTTCCACTGCCGCATCTTCCCCGGCTCCGTGTCGTCCCCTTCCTAGGCCTCGCCGTCATCCACCGCCGTGGTGCTCTCTGCGCGGCATGGTCAACGTGGTCATGGAACGACTTCCATCGGAAGAGTATTGTACATGGAGAGGCTGACAGTTGGGTCCAAGGCCACAGCCCAGTTTTTTTGTGATTTGCCAAGTAAGTCGCTTTATTAGGCCTGTTGGGCTGCAAATCTTTCAAGACGAGGAGAGCTTTCATTCCGCTGGCCGAGAAAATGGCCCATCGGTAATGAGAAATGGGTTGTACATTTTTAAAACACATCAAACCGGCAATTAGTTTCAAATATCATTTTTTCATTTCAAGATTTTAAATTACATTAATTTTTATGCGTGGAGAATTTGTTGGATTTTATATTGATATACATTTATTTTCAAAATTAGTTTGAATGTGAGTTGAAAATTCGGGATTAAAAACAGTTTGGACCGCACCAAATATGCAAAATTTCGTATAATATTTTAACCGTGGCCACAATATGGGCTGTAATGCTAACAAAAAGAATATGGGCTCAAAAGAACCTTAAGAATTAGCAAATGGGCTGTAAATTATTAGAAATAATGGTAGATGGTTTGTATGCTGTTTTCCACAGATTTGAGGCTTTTCTAAAAAAAGGTTGACGCACAAGCAATGACTGTTGGATGTCCATCCAACGGCCGTCGTGCTTCTTTAATCTCTGCTCTTCCTGCTCCAGCTGCTCAAACAAGCACCGACGGGACTGCCTGCTCCCTCCTCCTCGTGGCGGGCTGTGCTGCCGCGCAGGCCTCACCGCCCCACCGTACTCCCATCGCTGGCCTAGCCATCCCTCAACTCACCCACACCTGCTGTTATTCTCCGGCGATGGCAGACGAACCAGTAAACCCTCGTACAGTCGTACTCCCCTCCGCGTGGGATACAACTGCCGAGTCTTCCCTGCCTCCGTGTCGTCCCCTTCCTAGGCCTCGCCGTCGTCCACCGCCGTGCTGCTCTCGGCGCGGCGTGGTCAATGTGGTCAATGACCGACTTCCATGTGAAGAGTACTGTGCATGGAGACGCTGACAGTTGGGTCCACGGCCGTAGCAAGGAAGTGCCTCCTTATTACGCGCAAAATAATTATTCCTCCACCTAACAGCGGGGACCCACCGGACGGGCCACCGTATTTCGCCAAAAAAATGCTTCCCCCTGACTGCTGGGACCCACCAGCTACACCTTCGCACGCAAGGAAGTGCGTCCGGGCAAAAAAAAAACGATTCGCCCCCCTGACTGCTGGGACCCACCTGCTACATCTTCTATGCAAGGAAGTGCGTCCGAAAAAAAACGATTTGCCCCCCGACTACTGGGACCCAGCAGCTATACCTTCGGACGCAAGGAAGTGCGTTCGGGCAAAAAAACCGATTCGCCCCCCTAACTGCTGGGACCCAGTAGTTACACCTTCACACGCAAGGTAGTGCGTCCGGGCAAAAAAAACCAAAACGGTTTGCCCCCCTGACTGCTGGGACCCACCAGCTACATCTTCGCAGGCAAGGCAGTGCCTGACAGTCGGGACCCACCTGGTCGAAGCGTACGTAGCGTTTTCATCCTGGTCGTGAACGTGTATGTACATACTGGTCGATGTAAAGGCGCGCACGTGTCGTAGTAGAGGCGCGCACGTGTCGTAGTAGAGGCGGGCACGTAGCATGTACACGTACGTACAACGGCCAGGGTGCAAGAAAGAAAATACGGCCACGTATGTGTACATACGGGCGAGGTCTCGAACGCCTACTCGCGCATACGTACATGGCTGGGTCGGAATGGAGAAACAGCATCGTCGTCGTGTTCATGGGGAGCCAACCGGCTTGGTCGGAACGGAATGCGTGGTTGTTTTCATCGGGAGGGCTTGGACGGAACAAGCGATGGAAATGAGGCCTGGCGTACTGCACAACGGAGGAAACAGACCTCCTACATTCGGAACGAGGTCCTGTTTATTAGGAGGGGTGTGGCATACCGCAAAACGGAGGAAACAGACCTCCTACGGTCGAAACGGGGGTCCTATTGATCAGGAGGGGTGTGGCGTACCGCGAAACGGAAGAAACGACTTGTATTGGAGCGCTACGGTCGAAACGGGGGTCCCATTGATCGGGAGGGGTGCGGCGTACCGCAAAACGGACGAAACGGACCTCCTAGGATCGAAATTGGGGTCCTGTTCATCGGGAGGGGTGTGGCGTACCGCAAAACGGGACTCCATGGGATACTGTTAATCTCCACCGTCGACCTCCTCCAGCCTCCACGGGCTACCGTCGACCTCCTCCAGCCTCCACGGGCTCCTGTTCATCCAGCCTCCACCGCGCGCTACTCCACCGGCTACTGTTTAACCACCCCTGCACGTGCACCCCTCCATCGTCTACTGTTCATCCAGCCCTCCACACCACGGGGTCCTGTTCAACCACCCCTCCACGGGCACCCCTCCACCGTCTACTGTTCATCCAGCTCTCCACACCATGGGGTCCTATTCATCCAGAGGCAAACGCTACCGCT
>NC_041389.1:366330638-366354921 GCF_002162155.2 Triticum dicoccoides | reverse complement strand
TCGATCGGCTTCAGTTAGCAGCAGTAGTGAAGGAATCGCTCGATTGGGTTCAGTTAACAGCCATCGATCGAGCTCGGGTTCAGTAACGCATAGCCTGCAGTGCAACCGCTCGGGTTCAGTTAGAGCCCAACGCCTCGCTCGGGTTCAGTTAGAGCCAACGCCTCGCACACACGCGCGTACGTTATGAGAGTAACGTGCATCGCTCGGCCCTCGACCTCCCACCGTAACCGGGAACTCCCTGAAATTTTCCTCGCCCTCGCTTCTACCACGGTTTTTTCTGTCATGGACGGCACAAAGAATGTCATGCAGCTGCGTCTCCGGCACATCTATGATGATACTGGGTTTTGTCACAATTATCATCATAGAAGTGTCATATGTATGATAGAAATTTTGTTCGTTCGGCCCAAAATGTCACGGATGTGTCTTTTTTTGTAGTGGTGGTATAAATGCTTGACCAAGTTCCTTATTGAAAAAGGCTTTGAAATTGGAAAAATTGATTCTACTCTTTTTACTAAAAGGGTTAATGGAGAACTATTTGTGTGCCAAATCTATGTTGATGATATTATATTTGGTTCGACTAACCCTCATTTTAGTGAAAAGTTTGGAAAGCTAATGTCGGAGAAGTTTGAGATGTCGATGATGAGTGAGCTCAAATTCTTTCCTGGTTTGCAAATCAAGCAAACTAAAGAAGGTACCTTTGTTTCTCAAACAAAGTACACCAAGGACTTATTCAAGAAGTTCAATATGCAAGAATGCAAAGGTATGACTACACCTATGCCTACTAGTGGACATCTTGATTTGACCAAAGATGGTGAACCGGTTGATCAAAAGGTTTACCACTCCATGATTGGTTCATTGTTATATCTATGTGCTTCACTTCCCGATATTATGCTAAGTGAGAGCATGTGTGCACGATATCAAGCCGCCCCTAAAGAATGTCATCTTAAGGCTGTGAAAAGGATAGTGAGATACTTAATCCATACACCAAATTTTGGCATTTGGTATCCTAAGAGGGCCTCATTTAATCTTGTTGGCTACTCTGACTCGGACTATGCCGGTGACAAGGTTGAAAGAAAGTCCACTTTGGGTACTTGTTAATTTCTTGGTAGATCTCTTGTGTCTTGGTCCTCCAAGAAACAAAACTCGGTATCCTTATCCACCGCCGAAGAGGAATACATTGCCACTGGTTCATGTTGTGCTCAATTACTTTGGATGACGCAAACTCTTAAACACTATGGGATATATGTGAAACATGTTCCATTGCTTTGTGATAATGAAAGTGCTATCAAGATTGCTCACAATCACGTGCAACACTCTCGAACTAAGCATATTGAAGTTCATCATCATTTCATTTGAGATCATGTTGCTAAGGGTGACATTAATCTTAAGCATGTTCGTAGTGACAAGCAATTGGCGGATATATTCACTAAACCACTTGATGAGAAAGTGTTTTGCAGGTTGAGAGGTGAATTGAACATCATTGATGCTTCAAACTTGGAGTAGGGACTCCATTTTGGATACATGCAAGACATGAGCTTATGACTAATCCTTGATATTTCTCTTATGATGACAATTTTATGTCTTGGATATATTTGCACCTTGCATGTTATCTAACCCTTGTAGGAACTTGGATAAATCAAAATCTATGAGATTGCATCTCACTCACATCTTGAGCAATCTCTACATCACCAAGTTTCTACACAATGGTGGTTGAAGACAAGGAAGCACGAAACCATTCAAACATATCCTTTGACAAATTTTATATTGAGCTTCAAGATTGTCATTTTGGATACACAAGTGCTCTTCCTTGCAAAAACTAACCCATGTAGGTAGATGATCTCAAATTCCAAGTGGTGCTCCCAACTCTTGATAAGCTACATCAACCTTGAGCAACCCACATAAGTTCAACTACATGATCACGATCAACACCACCACCCAAGGTATGTTATTCCATCTTAGAGAAGCTTTACTCCAAGTCATGAGTCAAAGCAACTCGACAATATGTGAATACATCAAGATGCTTAAACGAAAAATGGTAATCCCATTTTGAGCTTAAACGATGAGTATGACCTTTGATCAAGTGATCTCACTTGACTCCTATGTCAATATACTCTAACATAGGTGACTTTGTCGCCGACCAATTCTAGATGAAGTTATCTTGTCTTCTTTTCTATGCTCTTGCATTTGTCTCATGCATATTTGTTTCCCCTTTCAAAAACTTCATCTAGATTTATTTTTTGTTTGCTTTTCTGTTCTGCATTCCCTGCATCCAATTCATTGCAAATCCTTCAGTTAATTCCTTGCAAATCCTTGTGACATCTTACTTGTCAAGTGAGATGAGGTGACAAGTGTTTTCTCTGCGATGAATTCGGTCCCACCGGTATGTTGAATTTGGTCCAACCAAAACCTTTCGGTGCAACCAAAGCATACAACTCGGTGCCACCGATTTCACTACAGGAAAGACAACTTGCCACTTGTTCCTGCATTCTTTTGATCCAGCTCCACTCAATGATTCTTGTCCTCTACCAGCATCACATTCGACTTGCTGCTTTGTTCAGTGACTCAAGGACCAAACCCATCTGTAACAAATATCTATAAGAACCCTTCTTGGAAATTGATGTCAAAGGGAGAGAGAGAGATCACATCAAAGATTAATCATTTCTATAGGGGGAGAAAATACTCAGGAGAGAGAGACCCCAGATGCTTGGTGTTCAAGAGGAGAGAAGTCACATGTCTTTAAGAGGGGGAAAACATGTTCATATTTGATTGTTTAAGCTCTATTTCCTTTCTTTGCTCTGATTTTTTGTTCCGTATCTTCTCCCAATATCCCATGCTAGATTCAGGGGGAGCAAGACATCTAAGGGAAGGAAATCCTTGAATTCATTGCACATCTTTACCTTTGGGGACATGTCTATATCCAATGGAGTACTTAGTACTCACTCTCTACATGTCATCCCAGTCTTGGTTCTCTTGTGGTGTATTTTGTTTGCTCTGGCTAGTAAGTGTATTTGTGTTATCTAATCTTGTTTACGCAGGTTCACTCCTTCCTAAGCCAAATCAAGACCACAAGGTAAGTATATGCAACACACTCAGGTGTCTTGTTGATGTACATATTGTTTGCAAGAAGGACTCATGAGCATGAAGGTACATTTCCCATATTCACATCATTTGCTCTGATGCATATAGCCAAGATACATGTAACATATTGCTTTCTCTGTCATGCTTATGCATTCACATGCTCCTATATTCCGTATTTACATGATTACATACATGTAGGGGGAGCCTATGCATGTTATATGTGTTTCTAAAGATTTACTTGTTATTCTCTATATCTTTATCTAAATGTTTGATGTATGTTGTCATCAATTACCAAAAAGGGGGAGATTGAAAGGACAAGTGCTCCCTGGGTGTTTTTGGTAATTTATGTTAACATATCTCTTGTTGGACTAATACTTTTACCTAGTATGTTTCAGATAAGTTCAACAGTGGAGTGGCATGGATTAGAGGATGTGGAACCCCTTCAAGATGCTAAGGACAAAGGATTGGCTCAAGCTCAAAGCACAAGACTCTACATTTTACTTTTAGTGATCCAAGATCACATTGAGTCTATAGGAAAAGCCAATACTATGAAGAGGGGATGAGGTGTTGCTTAATGGCTTGCTTGCTCAAAGTGCTTAGTGATATGCTCCAAAGCCCTCAACCACTTTCTCACATCCACATATGTCCCAAACCAAAAGTCAAACTCGGCCCTACCGAATCTTTTCATCCGGCACCACCGAGTTCAGATGTCATAGCCACTGCCACAAACCCTAGTCTTTTCGGTCCCACCGATAGGGATCTCGGTCTCACCGAGATGGGATTGTAATCTCTCTATGTATGTCCATTACAAAAATCGGTCTCACCGAGTTTGTGTAATCGGTCCTACCGAGATTACAATGCAAACTCTCTATTCCTCTTCGTAACATTTCGGTCTAACGGGATGAGCGAAACGGTCCCACCGAGTTTACCTGACCAACCCTCTGTGTGTCCATTACCAAAATCGGTCTCACCGAGTTTGTGTAATCGGTCTCACCGAGATTACGTTATGCCCTAACCCTAACCATATCGGTCCCACCGAGATGACATGTCGGTCCCACCAAAAATCCTAACAATCACATTATTTCCTAAATCGGTCCAACCGAGTTTCATGATTCGGTCCCACCGAGTTGGGTAAGTTGTGTCTAACGGTTAGATTTTGTGTGCAGGCTTTATATACCCCTCCACCCACTCTTCGCTCGTGGAGAGAGCCATCAGAACGTGCCTACACTTCCAGCATACATTTTCTGAGAGAGAACCACCTACACTTGTGTTGAGGTCATGATCTTCCATTCCTACCACATAAATCTTGATCTCTAGCCTTCCGCAAGTTGCTTTCCACTCAAATCTTCTTTCCACCAAATCCAAATCCTGTGAGAGAGAGTTGAGTGTTGGGGAGACTATCATTTGAAGCACAAGAGTAAGGAGTTCATCATCAACACACCATTTGTTACTTCTTGGAGAGTGGTGTCTCCTAGATTGGCTAGGTGTCACTTGGGAGCCTCCGTCAAGATTGTGGAGTTGAACCAAGGAGTTTGTAAGGGCAAGGAGATCGCCTACTTCGTGAAGATCTACCCTAGTTAGGCAAGTCCTTCGTGGGCGATGGCCATGGTGGGATAGACAAGGTTGCTTCTTCGTGGACCCTTCGTGGGTGGAGCCCTCCGTGGACTCACGCAACTGTTACCCTTCATGGGTTGAAGTCTCCATCAACGTGGATGTACGATAGCACCACCTATCGGAACCACGGCTCAGTAATCTCCGTGTCTCCAAATTGCGTTTGCACACTCCAATCCCATCCCTTTACATTCTTGCAATTTGCATGCTTTACTTTCCGCTGCTCATATACTCTTTGCATGCTTGCTTGATATGTATTGTGAATGTTAAACTTGTGCCAAAACTCCACTTCAACTTGAAGAAATTAAAAACTACAACTTTTCTTGCTTAGTGTCTATTCACCCCCCTCTAGACACCTCTTCTCGATCCTTTCACGTCCGCCTCCAGACGAAGCAGACTATTTGGCCATAACAGGACCCACCCATTGCAACAATCACCAAGATGCCGCGGGGTCTCGTCGTCATCCCCCAATAGTACCAGAGGAGCCAAATTCTCATGGCCCCGTTTGACACTGGCCGCGGAAACCTTGAAGACGTTCGGGGGGGATCGGTCGGTTGTGGAATAATGGTTCCTTCGGCTCCATTATCTTCGCCTTCCCCATGTCCACCTTCTGGTCGCCGATGGTGTACAATAAGGTGCATGGGGTTTCGTCGGCCTGGAAAGAGAAGTCTGCGACATGAGACATCCGAAAGGCAATGAAAACGTGAGATTATACATTTATTGAAGATGGCCGGTGTGACAGATACCATGAGGGCATTGAGCACAGCCAAAGACGAAGCACCGCCAAGCACGTCCGGTGCGGGAGCAGGTGCGGGAGTCGGTGCAGGAGCCGGTGCGGGAGCAGGTGCAGTTGTAGGTGCTGGTGCAACACTAGTCGAGCTGCTCCCCAAGAAGCCAACAAGGGGAAAGTCCACTGCATTTTTTCTGGATTTTGCCTGGTCCAATTGAAAACCGCTGGAACCGAGGTAGTAGACATATCTACCACCACCTGTTTTACACCAGCTACTGCTATTGTGACTGTCTCAGATTATTTCTTCTCAACCGCAATCTCAACCTTCTTATCGATGTTTTCTTCAGTTAACCTCCGTCTTTCCTTTCTCTCCTCCGTGATCTCATGGTAGTACTTCTTCCACGTGGCGTTGTTGAGGGAGTCCTGGATTAGGGGGTCCTCGGACAACCGGACTATATACTTATGCCGGACAGTTGGACTATGTACAAGATTGAAGACTTCGTCCCGTGTCCGGCTGGGACTCTCCTTTGCGTCGAAGGCAAGCTTGGCAATTTGGATATGTAGATTTCCTTCTCTGTAACCGACTCTGTGTAACCCTAGCCTCCTCTGGTGTCTATATAAACCGGAGGATTTAGTCCGTAGGACAACAACAATCATAATCATAGGCTAGCTTCTAGGGTTAGCCTCTACGATCTCGTGGTAGATCAACTCTTGTAATACTCATATCATCAAGATCAATCAAGCAGGAAGTAGGGTATTACCTCCATAGAGGGGCCCGAACCTGGGTAAACATTGTGTCCCCCGCCTCTTGTTACCATTAGCCTTAGACGCACAGTTCGGGACCCCCTACCCGAGATCTGCCTGTTTTGACAACGACATTGGTGCTTTCATTGAGAGTTCCACTCTGTCGTCACCATAAGGCTTAATGGCCCCTTCGATCATCTATAATGATGCGGTCCAGGGTGAGGTTTTCCTCCCTGGACAGATCTTCGTATTCGGCGGCTTCGCACTGCGGGCCAACTCGCTTGGCCATCTGGAGCAGATCGAAAGCTACGCCCCTGGCCATCTGGTCAGGTTTGGAAGCTTGAACTACACTGCCGACATCCGCGGAGACTTGATCTTCGATGGATTCGAGCCCATGACAGGTGCGCCCTACGGTCGTGATGAGCATGACTTAGATCTGCCATCGGACGGTATTCGAGAGATCACACCTGCAGCTGCCCCGGCTTTAAATCCAGAGCATATCGCGCCATCCGGGGACGGGTGGATGGATCCCGCCATGGAGGCCGCACACTAAGCGGCGATGGAGCCGAACACAGATCTCACTTCCAAGGAGGTCTGTGTTGTTGGACCCACGGACTCGTCTTCGGGCATAGGATCCGAACCGCATACATCCGTGCCCATTGTACCTAGCTGGGCACCAATCACGGAGTTTAGCTCCGCGGATACTTATCAGTACTCACCCTTGTGTGACGTGCTTAACTCATTATAATCTCTCTCCCTGTCGGGAAACTCTTGGCCGAACTATGTCCGGATTGAGTGGGAAGCGGATGATGAAGGAATTAATTACCCACCCACCACCCACTTAATAGCCACTATCGACGACTCAACCGACATGCTTGATTTCGACTCCAAAGACATCGATGGTATGGACGACAATGATGCCGGAGAAAAACGGGTACCACCGCCCCCAGGGCGATGGACAGCCACCTCATCATATGATATATATATATATATATATATATATATATATATATATATATATATGGTGGACACACCCAAAGAAAGCAATGGCGATGATGCAACGGAGGATAATCCCCTTGAGAAGCAAACAGAGCACCGACGTCAGCGGCGCCGCTCTAAAGCCCGCCATAGTAAAAACAGCGACACCGGCACAAGAAAGAATAATACCCCGGACGATGCTAAATATAACAACGACCCCATAGACCCAGCGATGGAGCAGGATGAGCCAAGGGACGGCGAGCACAGTCCAGGGCCGCTGTCTGATCACAGCAATGCCGAAGACAAAACCTATAAACCCATCTCTGGGGAGGAGAATAGGCCGGATGACGATGCACACATGATCCTGGAAAAACACTTGGAACAAGAGCATCTCCACCAAAGGCTTATTGCCACCGCGAGGAGCTTGAAGAAGCAGAAGCAACGACTTAAGGCTGCGCAAGATACGCTCAACCACATATGGAGCAAAGTGCTCAATACTGATGAAACATACGGCGGTGATCGCCACACAAAGAGCTACCCAAAGCGCAAGCTGCTGCCCGAATTCGACGACGAGGCTATAGAGCCCATTCCACCAAAAACAATACGACCGATCTGCCGGACCGACCATCCCGTGGCCGGGACAGAGCGGCTAACGACACCGCACACAAATCAGCACACGATCTACGTGAGCACCTGGACAAAAGAGCTGGTAAGGCCAGGTCCATCTATGGATCTAGGAAACGCGTCCCTACGCAGGATCACGGCCACCGAATCGACTATATCGATCAACTACCAGCTTAGAATCAACACTGAACACTACAGCCGTCGGACCCACGCCATGACTCACCCAAGTACAGGGGCACCATGCACCCCCTGTGCTTCACCGATGAGGTGCTGGATAATGAATTTCCAGAGGGTTTTATACCCGTAAACATCGAGGCATATGACGGAACAAAAAACCCTGCAGTCTGGATTGAGGACTTTATTCTTCACATCCATATGGCTCACAGAGATGTTCTCCACGCCATCAAATACTTGCCCCTCAAGTTGAAAGGACTAGCTCGACACTGGTTGAAAAGCCTCCATGAAAACTCAATTGGAAGTTGGGAGGAACTCGAGGACGCTTTCAGGGCTAATTTTCAAGGGACCTATGTCCAACCTCCGGATGCAGACGATTTAAGTCACATAATCCAACAGCCCAGAGAGTCATCCCGGAAGCTTTGGAACAAATTTCTCACCAAGAAGAACCAAATCGTCGACCGTCCGGATGCCGAAGCCTTAGCAGCTTTCAAACACAGTGTTCGAGACGAATGGCTCGCCAGGCACCTCCGCCAGGAAAAGCCAAGGACAATGGCAGCCCTAACAACTCTCATGACCCGCTTTTGCGCGGGCGAGGACAGCTGGTTGGCCTGCAGCGGCACCAGCGACCCAAGCACATCCAAAATCAGAGATGACAATGGGAAGCCGCGATGCAATAACAACAAGCATCGAAATAATGAAGACAGCCCAGACAACACAGCGGTAAACACCAGATTCAGGGGCTCTCGACCCGGTAAACGGAAAAGGCCATTTAAAGGCAGGAGAGATGGACCATCCAGCCTAAATAAAATTCTAGACAGATCCTGTCAGATTCATGGCACCCCCGAGAAACCTGCAAATCACACCAATAGAGAATGCTGGGTCTTCAAGCAGGCTGGCAAGCTAAACGCTGAACAAAAGGGGAGGGAGCCGCCAAGTGAAGATGAGGACGAACCTCGCTAGCCGAACACTGGGGGACAGAAAAAATTTCCACCAGAGGTCAAAACAGTGAACATGATTTATGCAACCCACATACCAAAGAGGAAGCGCAAACGCGCACTCCGAGACGTATACACAGTAGAGCCCGTCGCCCCCAAATTCAACCCATGGTCAGCCTGCCCGATCACTTTCGATCGCAGGGATCATCCAACTAGTATCCGACATGGAGGTTAGGTTGCCTTGGTGCTCGACCCAATAATTGACGGATATCATCTCACCCGAGTCCTCATGGACGGCGGCAGTAGTCTTAATCTGATATATCAAGAAACTATCCACAAGATGGGGATAGACCCTTCAAGAATCAGCCAAAGCAATACTACATTTAAAGGAGTAATACTAAGCGTAGAGGCCCGCTGCAAGGCTCTCTAACATTAGAGTTTGTAGTCGGTTCTCCCGACAACTTCCGAAGCGAAGAACTAATCTTCGACATTGCTTTGTTCCGAACTGGCTATCATGCACTACTCGGAAGAACGGCCTTCGCTCGTTTCCATGCAGTACCGCATTTCGCTTATCTTAAACTTCAGATGCCCGGTCCACGTGGCGTCATCACAATTAGCGGAAATACAGAGTGTTCCATAACGCGGAAGAATATGTGGCGGCTCTAGCAACCGAACCACTGAACGGCCTCTCCAACCCAAGTAACTAATCGGTCGTCGAGAACACGGACACGGCTAGACGTGTTCGGCGCACCACTAGTTGTAGCAGCCCAGATAAACCTGAGCTTGATTAACGGCTATGCCCCCATATGTGGTGCTGGGGTTTCCCGCATGACAAAGATCCATAGTTCGGCTGGATCCTATTTACACTCAAGAAATTGAATTGTCACGGTTCATTAAGTTTAACCGACGTTACGCACGATCACACAAGATTCTCTCACTACGGTTTTTCTTTCTTTTTACAGATGACCATCGTGCTATACCCTTCCAGGATATGGCGCAACGGACATAAAGGCGCAGACGTGCAGCAGGGCCCCGTTCCAAGGTTTCTTTTTAGGGTAAGACCCTGTGTAAACCTTTTTTATTGTCTCTTGTTGGCTCACACCCTCCTGGTACTTAAAACATCCAAGAGGGATACCGACGTTATTGGCAAGCTTATTATTCTCCGATCTAAAATAGACGTTACAAGGCAAGCAACCAATCTGTTTTTGGGATCTATGCTCTCACCACAGCCGCTCTTTCATCAAGCTAGATTAATGCACGTACCTGGAAATTCAGGGCTCATTATCGAGGGCGGTACTCAGCCCAGTATATGTTGTAAAGTCCGAATACCTTCGGGAGTGTTCGGCGTCGCGAGTTTGGCCTTATATGCATCAGCTCCGAATCATGTCTTTGGTCAATAGTTGGGTTTGCCCGGCTCCCGTATTTTGCTACCTTACGTTCCGTTCTATCAGCTAAGGTGGCACCGGGGGAACTACTACGATTGTGCCCTAGTTCATCCGGATGAGCACCCCAGTAGAGAAAGCCAAAAACTGACTGTCATGATAAAGCGAGAGACCGGTCAACCACTCGATGACTCAACAGAATCTTCACGATTCCTCCACATTAACGAAGGACCGGTTTCCTGTCATGTATGTACATGCACTGTATTCAGACGACGGCGGACATACCAGGGGCTATATAGTAGCCCCACCGTCAAACTCCTATGGCTAAGTGAAAGTGTTAAAGCTATATAATCCGATTGCCTCGTTCACTGCGCTACCACCTCCTTAACAGGCCTAGACATTGGATCAAGTGTGATTACGCGCTTTATCGAACACCCCCGCATTATATGCGAGGGGGCTGAAGCCGACGACTGCAAACTTTCAGGTTATATACATATATACATTAGCGGCCGCATAGGAGGCACTACAATACTTTATGGGCAAAAGTATAAATATAGCCTTTATTATCAAAAGCATTGTTTTTACAATGAAGAAACATGTCACTGGAACATGGTATTCTTTGAACACTGAGGCTCTATTAAACGGGCACCTTCTAAGACTTCTTCAAAATAGTGCTCGGGCGAGTCTTGGCCTCCGGGCGGACCCCTAGTTGCGATATTGGTGGCCTCCATCTTCGCCCAATACGTCTTAACACAGGCAAGAGCCATCCGCGCACCCTCTATGCACGCCGACCTCTTGACCGCATCAATATGCGGCACAACACGAATAAATCGTTGCACCAAACCAAAATAACTATCCGGACGTGGTTCCTTCGGCCACAGATGATCCACGACAGCCTTCATGGCAAGCCCGGACAACCTATGGAGCTCAGCCCACTCATGCATTTGCTCATTAAACAGCAGCGGATGCCTTGGATTACTGAACTGTGACCAGAAAAATCTTTCCACCTCATGATCTTCTCGATCTTTGAAATACTCCGTTGCATCAGCAGCACTCTTTGCTAAATCCAAGTATGCGTCTGAAGAACTCCACAATTGATCAAGAGGGGCATACTACAGATCGCCGAACTTCGATCGCAATAAAAAGGGCTTCCCAGCCGCAATATCACTGGCTTGCCGAAGCTCCTCCCGCGCCGCTCTGATTTTAGAGCGAGTTTCCTTTGCTGCTTGCAAGGCCTTCTTTAGGTCAGCCGTTTTCGTTCGGTTTTCCCTTTCGAGAAGCTCATATCGGCCGCCGACATTTTGCAGCTTAAGAGCCATGTTGGCTATTTTATCCTCACTCTGGCGATGAGAAGCCTGTTCGGCTTTTAATTCTTCGGCTGCCTTTAGGGCAGCCGCATCACTTCTCCTAGCTTGCTCCTTGGCCCGGGCAAGTTCTGCCCGAAGGGTCTCCATGGCGGCAGCTCCATCTGCAGTCAAAGCATATTATAAATACTAGCATCATGCTCTTATTAATATTTGCTGACCACCCAAATATACATACCTGTGCCTCGTCCAGCCGCTTGTTCACAAGCATGATGTCCGCATCCGCCACGTCAAGTTGCCACCTCAGTTCGGCGAATTCACCTGTCCGGTCAGCCACCTGATCTGCAGCCGCCTGCGCACAAAAGCAGCGCTATCATTACCTAAGACTATGATCCTCTGCTCACCTCGTCCGAACGGCAACTAGAGTCTTAGGGGCTACTATCTATACAAAGCACACCTTGCGTGTACGGTACAATCAAAAAATATATATCACTTTGTATACCTCAAAGCCTCTTAGCAGGCTCATAAAAGCTTCATTCAACCCGCTTTTCGCGGATGAAATCCTCTCCACCGCCGTACCCATTAAGGTACGATGTGCCTCTGATATATCCGCTTGCTGTAGAAGACCCATCAATGCGTCCGGTTGTACACCGGACAATCCCGGGCCTTTTCTATTGGTCTCCTTAGGAGCCGAGAACTCCGGGCTTCGGGCGGCCAAAGAGTTACCTTCTAGCGTTTGCGGATCGGGAGAGATCCTCCGGGACGACACCTCAGGGTCGTCCGCCTCATGAGGCGGGGAAGTAGGAGGAGGTGTTTCTCTCTCCATCATCTCCGGAAGAAGATCCCCCAAGGACGAACATTGTTGAGAAGGGCTATGAGTCAGACTGCAAAACATATGCCTCGGTTGTTATTCTTAGGAAAAGAGCGGGGCATGCTTACCAAAGTGCCTTTGTTCACTTACGGCTCGGTCGACGGCTGGCCCCCTTGTGGGCGCTGTGCGGTAAGGATGCCCTCCGGGGCAGGGCCCCCTGGTGAAGGTTTCCTCCCTCGTTTGGAAACCTCTATTTCCAAGTCTTCAGGGGCGGTCCTTTTCTTCCCGTGGGGAGAGGGGATTCTAGATTCTCCTCCCCGATCATCCTCCAACACGGGGGCACTAATTCCCCTGGTTAGGATGCGTAATGTACCTCCAGCACGAAGCCCGCTTTTGGCTTCCCTATTCCTGCCCTCGTCCTCCCCTGATGGCACTTGATAAGGTGCGCGAGCCAGCATCCTAGTTAGTATAGGATCCGGCGAGTCTTCGGGAAGAGGGGCCGAACACCTGATCCTCTCCGCCTTTCTTATCTAGTCCTGGCCAAGGGTGGTTTTTCAGAATAATGTTGTGACAAATATAATGACATCATGTTCGGTCACGGAGCTGCTTACTTGGGTATCTGGACAGTTGCAGTTGAGACCTGCATCCTCTGTTGTGTCCGGACACTTTATTCGTGATCCGAAGAATAGTAGATACATCCCTTCGAGCGTCACGCCGAAGAAGTGTTGAATGGTTCGCGGTCCTTCAGGGTTGAACTCCCACATACGGAGAGATCGACGTTGGCATGGCAGGACCCGATGAACTAACATTACTTGAATTACTTTGACGAGACTGTTATCCCTCTTGAGGAGAACTCGGATGCGGCTTTGCATGTCAGCACGTCATTAACCGGACCCCAGTCCAGCCCCTTGCTGACCCGTGATGCAAGCTGTGGCGGAGGGGCAGAGCGGAAGGCCGGGGCGGCTGCCCAGTTTGTACCTCGGGGTGCTGTGATATAAAACCACTCCCGTTGCCATAGGCCAGACTCCTCCGGGAAGGAACACTTTGGCCAGAAGGCATCGGCACCTTTGCTTATTATAGCGCCTCCACACTCTGCGTGTCGCCCGTCGATCATGTTCGGCTTCACATTGAAGGTCTTGAGCCATAAGCCGAAGTGTGGGGCAATGCGGAGGAAGGCCTCACACACGACGATAAACAACGAGATGTGAAGGAAGGAATCTGGAGCTAGATCACGAAAATCTAGCCCATAATAGAACATGAGCCCTCTAACGAAGGGATGAAGACTGAAGCCTAGCCCTCGTATGAAGTGGGAGATGAATACAATGCTCTCGTTGGGTTTGGGAGTAGGAACAACCTGCCCTTGGGTAGGAAGCCTGTGAAGGATTTCAGCGGTCAGATACCTTGCCTCCCTAAGCTTCTTGATGTCCTCCTCTGTGACAGAAGAGGCCATCGACCTGCCTTGAGGGTTGGATCTGGACATTATTGCAGGTCCGGAGCATGGGGACTGAACCTTGGGTGTTGGAACTCGAGGTAGGAGAAGGGAAGGATCAGACGTGGAAAGAAAAGGGCAGGTCTTGGCCTCTTTATAAAAAGGATGAATGTCAAGCATCCTCCGCGCGGCCGTTTGGAACTTGCCTAAACCGAGGAGTCATACTAACGGCACGGTTGGGTTACCCATGACCGTATTGGTGAGAATCCCGTGATAAGGGGAACATGATCTCTGCTTCGACAAGATGTGCTACTAATACCGCCTCGTAGGATGTGCAATGCCAGGTTGGGAAAAATGGTTCTGATAATAACCGGGACGCGGCGTGATGTCATGCTAGGTAAAAGTTGTCAGTAGATTAGATTCGTGGAATATTATGCTCTCTACGGTGGTACATGGGATTTGTTTTGCAGAGTCAGACACGATTCATGTGTTCAAAATATACCTTGGAGTATTCGGAGAAGGAACCCGCCTTGCAATGCCGAAGACAATCTGCGCGCCGGACTCATCGTCATTGAAGCCTGGTTCAGGGGCTACTGAGGGAGTCTTGGATTAGGGGGTCCTCGGACAGCCGGACTATATACTTATGCCGGACCGTTGGACTATGAAGATACAAGATTGAAGACTTCATACCGTGTCCGGGTGGGACTCTCCTTTGCTTGGAAGGCAAGCTTGGCAATTCGGATATGCAGATTTCCTTCTCTGTAACCAACTCTGTGTAACCCTAGCCCTCTCCAGTGTCTATATAAACTGGAGGATTTAGTCCATAGGACAACAACAATCATAATCATAGGCTAGCTTCTAGAGTTAGCCTCTACGATCTCGTGGTAGATCAACTCTTGTAATACTCATATCATCAAGATCAATCAAGCAGGAAGTAGGGTATTACCTCCATAGAGAGGGCCCGAACCTGGGTAAACATTGTGTCCCCCACCTCCTGTTACCATTAGCCTTAGACGCACAGTTTGGGACCCCCTACCCGAGATCCGCCGGTTTTGACACCGACAGCCGTCTCCGACACCGTGCACACGTCCATACGACGGTCGATTCTCCATCAGGAGTCCTTTCAATATGTTCAACGCCCCGTTGAATGGAGTGTCCCACTTGGGCCTCGCCAATGCCTCAGACGGCGAGTCACTTTCGGCCAGAATCCTGTGCTGCTCTCTCTACAAAAGGCACAAGAATCGTTTACAAATGTGACTAACATGCAGTCGAATTGATCAGAAACTAAAATTACCAGCAGTCTCATGAACTCCGTCGTGACCCCGTTCGTCTCGAAAACCTTGTTCACTGGGTCCCAATGGTGCCGGGCCCTGAGGACATCACACTCCTGCAGGACGGTGAACTCCGCCAAGGGGTCTGGGATGCCCAGACTCGCGGCTTCCGCGTCCTCCTTGGCCCATATGGACCTCTTCCCACCGTAACCACGGCTTCTGAGGTGGTGGCTCCCAATGTTCCTCTATTGAAGCCCCTTCATGTACTTTGACTTTTTTTGGCAGCTTTGGCCTCGCAAGCCGCCTTGAATATTTGGAAGTGCTCTTCCGTGATTATCGGATTATCCTTTACAATCTTGGAGTAGGGTTCCTTTTTGATGACGATCCGATATTTCACCCTTGATTTCTAGGAGGCCAACGCGTCGCTAAACTTGGTCATGGCGTGTTTGTTTATCTTCTTCATTGCTGGGTCCTTATCTGGATCTTTATAATCCTTTTCATTCCGGCCTGGGAACAAGAATATCTGGTGCAGCTTCTTTAGGGGGGAGGGCCTCATATTATCTATCTTCTTTAGTTTCACATGGTTGATGGTGGCGGTTGTCCGTATGATGCAGCCTACTTCATTGACGTAGCACGCGCGCGCTTCCTCGGGTTCGGTTGGCTCAAAATTGCCATCGTCCACCTCCGTGACCACCAGTCTAGTAGTCCTGAGCTTGTTAGGTAGCCGGTGGTGGCGAGGGAGGCAGTGGTGGTGAGGGAGGCAGGGGCATCTCCGGTGACAGCGAGGGAGGCAGTTGTGGCGAGGGAGGATCTGGTGGCATCGACGGCAACTCCGGTGGCATTGATGAGGCCGCGTGGCTCCATGGCGTTCGAGGCGGCTCCGGTGGCATTGACGGCGTGCGGCTCTGGTGGCTCCGGGGGCGTCGATGTCGGTAGGAGACGGTGGCGGGGTGGGTCGAGGGATTTGGGGGAGAAGTGGTGGCAAGGGGAAATAGTTTTTTGGTTAAGTCAAACTTAGCGGTAGCGCGTTTCGCCAAACGCGCTATAGCTAAGGTAGCTATAGCGGTTTTAGCAAAACGCACTACTGCTATAGCTATGTAATTTCCTTCCATTTTCTTATTTCCTTTTCTGTTTCTACAGCGTGGGTCTAGGAAACGCGCTGCAGCTACATTACCTATAGCGCCTCTTACGAACATACGCTACTGCTATGCCTTTCTCCTTTTTTCGCTTTTTCATTTATTTTTCTTTACATTTTATTTTTTCCTTTCTCCTTTTTCTATTTCTTTTATTTTCATCTACTTTTCTATTTGTTTTTCACTTCATTTTATTTACATTAGCAGTAGCGCTTTTCATAGGAAACGCGTTACTACTTATGCCCTAGCGATAGCGCGCTTGTTCCAAGCCCGCTACTGCTATGCGTAGCCTATCGTTTTAGCAATGGGAATATTAGTAGTAGCACTTTTACGACCGCATGCACTACTGCTACGATTTTATTTGTAGCACAGTTTTTGCTCACTCGCTACTTCTATCTAGCACTAGCGCCCTTTTTTGACCCGCGCTGCTGCTAAATTTCTGTTTATAAGGTTTTCCCTAGTAGTGGAAGGGTGCACGGGATGGGACCAAAAGTTCCCTTCTCGACCCACTTTTTGGTGTTTGGCAGAGTGCATGACGGGTGCATGAGTCCACACTAGTAGGTTAACACAAATACACGACGAGGGAATAACTATATTGAGATGAGATTGCAACCAAACACACCCACACGCTTTGTGCTATAGTGACTGATTTGCATCGTCTGAGTTTGATCCAACGGTCATGTTGCACCGAGACATGGACATGCCCATGCGGAGGGCGCCTAAACACCACCGAAGTCCCTCTACTTCTCGAGGCACACGACGTTGGTGATGCAGGGTGCAACCGCTCGCAGAGCCTGCTCCTGGTTGACGGGAGCCATCTCGTCAAAGACGGCGTCCAATGGCACGAATGGATTCCGGTGACGGAGCCCCGAGAGGATTTGCCCGGCAACGGCAACGGCAGCCCGCAACCCCTCCTTGTCCAGCTCCGCCCCCACCATCATGCGGAGATGGCTCAGCTCCTCGGAGATATAGGTGAAGAAGGAGACCAGGTCAGGAAGCCGCAGCTCGTTGAAGTCGACGGGGTGGTCGAACGGGTTTAGCCCGAAGGCCTGCATGGTCACGCTGGCACAACAGTAGGCATCGCGCAGCCGCAACACGTGTGTGGCAACTTGGTCCACCAAGTGGCTGAGGTGATCCTGGACGTCATCACGATCGGCCTGCTCGCGCTCCAGCCGGCTCCCCTGACGGCCTATTGTATCTCCCCTTCCTGCAGCAACGTCGTCGACGCGTCGAGCATCTTTGTGGTGGATGCCTGCCGCTTTTGAAGCTCCGTGAACTCCCACACATAATGGAGGAGCATGGCACTTCTCTCCTCCTTGAGCTCACAGAGCTCCACGTCCTTGGCCCTGAGCTCTGCATCCTTGGCCTGGAGCTCCTGTGTCAGCGCCTCACCTCAGACTCTGTGATCCGCTGCGCCGCCATGGCACCAGGTAGAAGCAATGGGGAGAGGAAGCAAAAGGGGTGAAATGGCTGAAAGGCAATGCAATCTACGGGAAGGTGGAGGGAGCCAGCCGAGGAGCGGGGAATATTTTGGTTTTCACCATGGGAAAACACTAGTCTATGACTTCTGACATCAAGGAGCACTAGGTTTTACAGGCGGAGTCAACGCGACTAATTGCTGCCGCGCCTGGTCCCGTCAACCATAAAATTAAAAATCCTACAGCACCTTCTCCCGTCAATCAAAAAATTAAAAATCATGCCACACCCAAACACCAGAGCAACGCCGCGGTGGATATTTAAATTTACCTGCCGGCAAGGAGTTAAAAAAGGGGTGATAAAACAAATGTGGCGGCGGCCTAGCTAATTGGTCGCACTAGCCCAACTAGCTAGCGACCGTGCTTCACTGATGTACTCGGTGGGAAAGGTGGTCTTTCGTGATTTGACGACTCATTTACTTGCTTTGGCACTACGACCAAGGAGGACCCAAAAAATGCATGGTAGGGCGTCACACGTCTTGGCAAGGAAGAATATATGCGTGCACCACCTGGGAGAACCACGAAACTGCGTGGTAGGGTGTGCCACGTCTCGGCACGGAGGGAAAATGGGTGTGTAAAAATATATTTTATCAGACGTAGTACCTATGGTTCGACCTTGGGACCTAGTCAGTCGGTGAAAAACACCCCACTAGCCACACAACTTCATCATGCTAACATGGCACGAAGGATAGGTGTGGTTAGCTCCGTCTCGACCAGCCACAATGTCTCTTGTTCTAGGTTCAAATCTCGTCTTTCAGATTTGTTAGTTTTAGGTACAAATTTGATTAATGACAAGTGGGACCCTCGTGTGTTGTTCCGATATTTCAGTGTAGGATGGTTTTTTTGAACAAACACTTTGCGCGGTTAGACAAGTAACGACATGAGTTACACGTATTTTTCAAGTTTACAAACAAAAATGATAGTGGCATAGAATATCACATTGACCCTGCAGCTTAGATTCTATGGTGATACGAGTTTTTACATCGTTCAAAGTGAGATCCAATGGCTTGGGAGTAGTCTTTCTAATTATGCATAATTTCCAAACTCTCCAAAGGTTTTTTGCAAATAAAACATTCAGGCCTCGTGTGTGCCGCTGCATCTTGGATCCAACGGCTCCCCCTTGCACATATTAGGTGCTCCTCGTAGCTTAATTAGCCGCTATGATGATATGAGCATCTAGGTTGTATGATCTGTGATTAGATGGCACAAGCATGGTACTTGTACTTTCTGCGCCATTCCCAAACTCTCTCAGCCGTATATTGCAAAAACATTCAAACCTCCTACCGTGGGCCGCTAGATCTCCGTGAACCCATATCACCATAGAATCTACGGTGCGGGAGGACCTCATATTCTCCCGTGCAAGAAAACATCAGGTGCTCTCGCATCTTAGATGCTATGGTGATACGAGCTTAGAGGTTGTTTGATCTGAGATCCAATGGCATCTGAGTAGTCTTTGTGTTTGAAAGCAGTGGCCGAATTCTTTGGGGGCTTTTCTGCAAAAAACCATTTGAACCACCGAGGAGTTGTTGGGTCACAAATCCAACGGCTCCGAAGAGCTTGTATCACCAAAGCATCTAAGGTGTGGTAGCACATGATATTCTTACATACAGGAGAATATGATGTCCTCCTTCAGCTTAGATGGTACGGTGATACGAGCTTCGAGGTCGTTGGATATGGGATCCAAGGGCATCTGAGTAGTTTTGTACAAATTGTGTGCAATTCTCAAACTCATTAAGGTTTCCTATAAAAATATTAAGACATCCTGTGAGCTGCTATATCTCAGATCTACAAGCTCCAAGCAACTCGTATTAGCATATAGCATCTAAGGTATGGGGGGCACATGATATTCTCCCAGGGAGGAGGGGGGTGCACAAACAATCGGTGTTTGGGAGGGTGGGGACAAATATAATCTAAAGAATCCTAAACAGAGCTTCACAATTTTATCTAAGGTCGAGGGGTTAACCCGCGACAATCTACATAGCTCCGCCTAAACACAACATTTGCATGTATTGTAGTCCTAGACTTAATATTCACGTTTCAGTTTCATGTTCATTTTAAATATTAAATTGAGGACCATGCATGTCTTTACTCCCTTCGTTCCTAAATATTAGTCTTTTTAAAGATTGCAAATGGACTGGCACATACGGATGTATATGGACATATTTTAGAGTGTAGATTTACTCATTTTGCTCTATATGTAGTCACTTGTTTAAATCTCTAAAAGACTAATATTTAGGAACAGAAGGAGTATTTTTGAATTCGTGCCATACATGCATGTTTTGGAAAAATAGATGCACTATACTTATTGGATAGTTGTTGTGTTTGTGTGTGTGTGTGTGCGTGCGTGTGTGCGTGTGTGTGTGGTCATATGCTTGATACATACAGAGTTTTCTCACCACCATATATTGTTCATCTTTTAAATTTGAATTTGCAATGAAAAAATTACTAGGGATACCATGAAATGTGAAATCCACGTTGAGATCACTATATCACAAACTCACTCTAATTCAAGAACTCGTCATAAATCAATTGCCACGTTGAGATTACTATTTGCAAGCAAAATATGGGCATTGTAATACACATAGATTCATTCGGCAATATAAAAGATTCCTTTCGTATTCTCGAATGGTAGGACCCATCGGCATACCAGCCAGACCTTGGCTCGTGTTGATCCTAAAAAACGGGCTTGTGTCCTTCTGGTGGCGTGCATGGTACGCACATTAGGCAACCCCAACCAGTCGAGCCTCCGCGTTTCGAGTTGAAATATCTGGCGGCCAGAATTCCAGCCCTAGGAAATTCCCCTTATGTCCTTGGTCCATAATGACTACCGATGAACAATGGAGGGTTGATTTAGTAACTAGACAACGTTACCTACCGTGCCGACCACGGTTCAATTCCTCGGTCGCCGCTCCCCATGGTCACCCGTCAACTGCATTGCCTAGTACTACCACTACTACACCAGGATGGGCACATAATTTCACCCGTTTGTTCGTGCCTAGTACTTGAGTTAATATATAAGGCAATGCACTGGTACGGAGGGATTATCCTTATACTCTGCATATATAACTTGTCTGAAGTCTAACTAAGCAAAATGTTTGATCAAATCCTTTCTTAAGAAATACAACAGGACAGATGTATCGCTTGAAAATTTATTGCATGATGCAGGTTATGATATTGTTTCTAATCATGGATTTTAAATTTCATAAAATCCAAAAGTGACCAGAAATTCGTGAAACTGAGCATCGTCTCGTGATATGGCACAAATATTCATTCCTAATTTTTTTCTTCAATTTGAGACAAGCTGCTTATGACAAGTTGCACAAATGAAGGCCAAGGTATTTTGGAACAAAGACCTGTCACGTTAAGGCGAACGCTTTCACTATTGAAACCGTGGGCATTTACGTGCCGCCACGAATCCCGCTTCTCATCGGCAGCTGCCGTCCGAGCAAGCATGTGAGTCGACGGGTGGCGTGCGAGCAGACCGCTACGCCGGCTGACAGGGAGGCGTGCGAGTAGACCGCTGCACAGGCTCACCAGGAGGCGAGCCCTTTGACCAGGCTCCGCCGCCCACCTTCATCCCAACTGCTCCCACTTTTAATGTCGCCGGCGCCACAGTTTAAAATCAACCCTGCACTACGCGGTATCGCTACAATCTTCTCTCTTCCTCTCCGATTCTCCTGTTGTCTACCTCCAACTAGCCTGACCTAAATGTACGCCATGCCGCATCACGATGGTCTGCCCTTAGTCTTCCAGTTTCCTGAGGAAGACACCCAGCTGGGGTCTCAAGAACATAAGGCGCTTTGGGACGAGCTTGACCAACTTTGCGGGAAGACGCCGCCTGTCCTTGCTCCCGTTCTGGCTCCCGTCGCCCTGACTGCTCCAGTGCGCATCCCCATGGCATTGATGGCTGGGAGCCGAACATTGTCGCCGAGCTTGATGCCATGGGGTTCCACGAGGTCCCCGCCGACTTTCACGTGCCCGTGCACCTGCCAGCACATGTGCCTGCGTGTGCACTGATGCGCATGCCTGTGCCGGTGCACGTGCACCTGCCAGTGCATGCGCCTGCGCGTGCACTGACATGTGTGCCCGTGCCAGTGCCCGTGCACATGAATGTCTCCGCTGCGCCATTGCCAGCACCTGTCCCCGTGCGGGTGCCAGTGCCCCCCTCAGCAGCATGGATGGCTGCCGTCGACTGCTTCCTTGCACTAACGCCAGTCGCCTCCTCCCGCCAGTTGACTCGCTCCTGGAGACTGAAGTCCAGAATATTATGGCCTTCCTTGAAGCTAGGGCCAACATCCAAGAGTACGCCGACAACTACGCAAGAAGCCGCCATCGCCATCGCCATTGGTTAGTGGCCTCATGACACACCGAGCACGGCAGAGGAGCCGCTTCCCACTGCAAGATGCCCCCACCGCCACCGCGTAATCTAAATTTGCCATGAAAAACGTTCGGATTGCCATGCTTAAAATCCGAACGTTTATCATTTCCGTTTATTTTAGATTGATCGTCATATGAATGTAAAGTCGGAGTCAGACTCAATGAAATCTATGGTTTGATCGATTGAATGTTCTGCTAGAGCCGTATCAAATTAAATATAAAATGTCATCAAGCCACATGTATTCCTTCTCATCCAATGACTTAGACTCCTTCAATGTCGAGCGCTCAACACGTTTAGCATGCTGTTAATTTCATGACAAAAATAGTGCTAATCACATAATAACATGCAAATAATATCCTACTTAATATCCGCATGCACTTAATATACTTCCAAATTAACATGCATTGCACGTACACATTGACTAGTTCTACTAGTACGTGAAACTGGTGCCGTAACTTGTGAATGCATCCAGATATGGTCAACGGCAACATCTCCCACGAGTTCTTCGTGTTTGCCCGTGCGTCTAACCGCCGAAGGGGAGGAGAGAGAGAGCACACATGGAACCCACCAGTAAGTGAAGGTGAATAGTACGTGCTAATGAGCCGGACCCACTAATGTACTAAAAATAATATTACATGTTATCCATTAAATAGGTTGTGGTAATACAAAAACATTATATGAACAATGAGGGGTACAACAAACATTGTTGTTCTACATATGTTGCCTATTGACGTGCGGCTTGAAGGCCCTGGTCGCAAGTTCGATCCTCATCCTTTATTTTTTAATTTGTATATGGGTCCAAATTTGTTTCATGACAGGTGGGCCCCTCGGTGTGTAGTTTGTAGCACTTTAATTGTGGGTCGAAATTTGTTCCATTCCAAGTGGACTATCGGTGTGTAGTTTTGTAGCTTATTTCTAATAACTAAAGAGAACAACAGAGTTTTTTGCAATAATACCATGGTGCAACATTGAAGGCGAGAAAGGACGTGCAAGAGAGCAATGACCGAGCCAGAGGGAAATCAACTGGGGGAGGTGTGGGGGTTGCAATGGTGTTTGGAGTAGTTGTGGGCCGAATCCTACGAAAATATAATCTAAACCCACCGGAATAAATGCCTACACAAATTAATCCAAGGCTGGAGTCCCCCTTGTAATGTAAATAACTCTGGCTTTTCAAGGGATGGAGAGGTAGCTTCAATGTGTGGATGATACGGCGTGAGAAAGCGAGGTCAATCGAGAGACATATAGATAGAGAGAGAAAGTGAGTGTGGTCCGACATTCATTGAAAAGATATATATGCTCTGGAGATATATTGTCCGATTGAGCTTTTGGGAAGGGTGAGGCACTACAAAAAAAAGACACATCCGTGACATTTTGGGCCGAACTACATATGACACTTCTATGATGATAATTGTGACAAAACCCGGTATCATCATAGATGTGGTGGGCTCCTATTTCTATGACAAAAAACATGACAGAAAATGGGCTTTTCGTCCTTGGCGGGCCGGAGACGCAGCTGCATTACATTCTTTGGGCCGTCCATGACGGAAAAAACTGTGGTAGAAGCGAGGGCGAGGAAAATTTTGGGGAGTTCCAAGTTATGGTGGGAGGTTGGGGGCCGAGCGATGCGCGTTTCTCTCGTACAGGTACGCGCATGTGTGCGAGATGTTGGCTCTAACTGAACCCGAGCGAGGCATTGTGCTCTAACTGAACCCGAGCGATTGCACTGCAGGCTATGCGTTACTAAACCCGAGCGATTGGTCGATGGCCGCTAACTGAAGCCGATCGATGCTGCCTCTGGGGTGAACAGTGAGCGTTGCAGGGGGTGGATGAACAGTGAGCGGTGGCTTTGCCTCTGGATGAATAGGACCTCGTGGTGTGGTGGAGGGCTGGATGAATAGTAGACGGTGGAGGGGTGCCCGTGGAGGGGTGGTGGAATAGGACCTCATGGTGTGGAGGGCTGGATGAACAGTAGACGGTGGAGGGGTGGTTGAGGCTAGATGAACAGCAGCACGTGGAGGCTGGAGGAGGTCGACGGTAGCCCGTGGAGGCTGAAGGAGGTCGACGGTGGAGATGAATAGTATCCCGTGTAGTCCCGTTTTGCGGTACGCCACACCCCTCCCGATGAACACGACCCCCGTTTTGACCGTAGCGCTCCAACACAAGTCCGTTTCGTCCGTTTTGCGGTACGCCACACCCCTCCCGATCAACAGGACCCCCGTTTTG
>NC_041389.1:366324488-366330447 GCF_002162155.2 Triticum dicoccoides | reverse complement strand
GTTTCGACCGTAGGAGGTCCGTTTCCTCCATTTTGCGGTACGCCACACCCCTCCCGATCAACAGGACCCCCGTTTCGACCGTACGAGGTATGTTTCCTCCGTTTTGTGGTACGCCACACCCCTCCCGATCAACAGGACGCCATTCCGAACATAGGAGTTCCATTTCCTCCGTTGTGCGGTACGCCATGCCTCGTTTCCATTGCCTGTTCCGTCCAAGCCCTCCCGATGAACACGACGACGCATTCCGTTTCGACCCAGCCGGTTGGCTCCCACGCGTTTCGTTGCCTCCCGATGAACACGAGCATTATGTTGCCTCCCCATGAACACGACACATTCCGTTGCCTCCCCATGAACATGACGATGATGTTGTTTCTCTGTTCCGACCTAGCCATGTACACGAGCCCTCGCCGTACATATGCGCGAGTAGGCGTTCGAGACCCCGCCCGTATGTACACATACGTGGCCGTATTTTGTTTCTTTCACCCTGTCCGCTGTACGTACGTGTACATGCTACGTGCGTGCCTCGACTACGACACGTACGCGCCTCTACTACAACACCTGCGCGCCTCTACATCGACCAGTATATATGTATGTACACGTTCGCGACCAGAATGGCAACGCTACGTACGCCTCGACCAGGTGGGTCCCGACCGTCAGGCACTTCCTTGCATGCGAAGATGTAGCTAGTGGGTCCCAGCAGTTAGGGGGGCGAATCGTTTTTTTTGCTCGGATGCACTTCCTTGCATGAAAAGATGTAGCTGGTGTGTCCCAGCAGTCAGGGGGAAATGTTTTTTTTGTGAAATACGGTGGCCCGTTCGATGGGTCCCCGCTGTCAGGTGGAGGAAAAAAAAATCGCGCGTAATAAGGAGGCACTTCCTTGCTGCGTCCATGGAACCAGCTGTCATCCTCTCCACGTACAGTCCACGTCTGATGGAAGTCGTTCCTTGACCATGTTGACCAGGCCGCGCCAAGAGCACCATGGCGGTGGACGATGGAGAGGCCTAGGAAGGGGACGACTCAGAGCCGGGGAAGACGCAGCAGTGGATGCCCACGCGAAGAGGAGTACGAGGGTTCACTGGTTCGGCTGCGGTGTGAGGCTGCTGTCGCTGCAGAATAACAGGGCGTGTGGGTGAGTAGAGGGATGTCCTGGCCAGTGATGGGAGTAGTAGGGGGCGGTGAGGCTTCTGCGCCATCACAACCGGCCGCCCGAGGCAGGAGCACGCGACACGACCGGCGCTGGTTTGGGCGGCTGGAGCAAGAAGACCAGAGGTTGAAGAAGCACCACCGCCATTGGATGAACATCGTACGGTAACAGGAGCTAGAATCATTCATATTGACTAAGTTGACAAAGCCCTCCGTCCCCGTCAACTTGGTAGGCCCACAAGTCAGCCTCCCACTATGCTGGGTTCCACCTACCAGGGGGGTATTCATTTTTTTGTGCCTAATAAGGAGGCACTTCCGGTGGGTCCCAACAGTTAGGGGGAAACTTTTTTCACGAAATACTGGTGGCCCGTCTGGTGGGTCCCTGCTGTTAGGTGGAGGAATAATTATTTTCCATGTAATAAGGAGGCACTTCCTTGCGGCTGTCGTGGACCCAGCTGTCAGCCTCTCCATGTACAGTCCTCTTCCGATGGAAGTCGGTCGTTGATCACATTGACCATGCCGTGTCGAGAGCACCACGGCGAGGCCTAGCAAGGGGACGACGCGGAGCCGGGGAAGACGCGGAAGTGGAAGCCCGAGCGAAGAGGAGTACGAGGGTTCACCGGTTCGGCTGCGGTGTGAGTATGCCCTCGCCGCAGAATAACAGGGGGTGTGGGTTAGTAGTGGGATGACCTGGCCAGCGGTGGGAGTAGTAGGGGGCGCTGACGCCTGCGCAGCAGCACAGCCGGCCACGGGAGGCGGGAGCAGGCGGTCCCGCCGGCGCTGCTTTGGCGGCTGGAGCAAGAAGATCAGAGATTGAAGAAACATGACGGCCGTTGGATTGACATCCAACGGTAGCGTCTGCTAGAATCGTTTGTTGACGTATATAATAACTAAATTTTTTTGCATACGCATCAACTAAACAGGCCCACAAGCCAGACCACTCCCTCTTTTTTTTAATAATTTATATATAGCTCATGGCAACTTCTTATGCAATTTATTGCAGTCATTTTTTTGGTTGGCCAGGGACAATTTTGCATATTTCTATGGGTTCCAAACTATTTTTAATACCGAAATGTCGAGCCAAATTTAAAGTATTTTGAAGATATATTTAAATTAGGGTAATGCCCAGTGAAATAGGAATATGAAAATGTGAAAAAAAAATCAGAAATTATAAAGTCATTGCCAATTTGTCATATGTTTTTATATTTACAACCCATTTCATATTAATTTAAAGATTTGCAGGCGTCTTGAAAGAGTTGCAGCCCATCAGGGCATAGAAAAATAAGTAGGCCTGGATTGGGTATTCTTCAGAAAAAATAAACTCGGCTCATTTTCATAAAGAAAAAATAGCTGGGCTGGTCACATGGTGAACACAAAATATAAGCCTGGGCTAGACGAGCCACAACCCAGTTCAAACCCTGCTCCGTCTCAACAATAACAAAAAAGTACTGCTCGAGTAGCTACGTCCCAGGTGTCAGCTGATCTTGCGTTGTTCTCTTGTCTATTAACTATATACGCTCACAATGTCGTGGGTCCCAGATGTCAGGAAAACACTAGGAGGAAGCATTTTATTTTTCCATACGCTGACGTGGTGGGCCCCTACTGTCATCCTCTCCACGTGCTTCTGCTGATTCCGGTTGTTTGTTGACCATGTTGACAACGTGAGAGGGCGCCGCCACCGCGAGCGCACCAAAGCGCACGGAGGACGTCGGCGTTAACGATTTAGGAGACGGTGGGGCGGTTATGCATGCGCTGAGGCGCAGCCAGCCGTGGGAGGCAGAAGCAGGCGGCCCCGCCGGCGCTGGTTTGGTTTTAGCGGCTGGAGGAAGACATGACTGAAGAAACATGACAAACTATAAAAGCAGCAGGAGTACTTAACAACCTTAACTGAAATCAACAGGGGCACTTAACAACCAAAGCTGAAAGCAGTATGAGTACTTATAGAGGTTCAACCGTACAAAGCATGCCTCGAACAGTGCTACTTTTCCTACAGTTAACCAAGGTTGAGGCGGCCAAGCCCCAGGACAAGGCCCAGGTGCCACCCCGCACATCCACAACCTTCTGAAAGCGGCTTCATCTCGCAACATGGTCAATAAACAGGATATTCGCTTTAGAGCCATGGAAAAGCATGAACATAATCTTCTGTCCTATTCTCCAAGATGGACGGGCCTTCATTATTTGAGACCACCCATGAATAAGTACCTTTTCACCTCCAAGGGGAATTGAGTAGGTCGACATAAACATCATGTTGTGACCAAGCGCAAGTCTGACCCGACCATGGTCAGGCATCTGTATAGGAACAATAGAACTGGGCAGTTCCTATTTCAAGAAGATCACGGCTGTAAAACTGTGTATAAGCAATAGTTTATGAACAACATATATAACATAAAACAACTCGTACCATAAGTTTCTCGACACAGTTCGACCTGCTCAACGAGTGCAGCAGTGGCACACATATCCCACGTGGCCTTCCACCATTGAAACGCCCACAAGGACCTCAAGACAATCAATAAAGTGTAGGAACATGTGGATGTCGATCCAGTCAACTTTAGTGCCATCAGTAACAGCCGAGTTATTACAGAGTAACAAATGAGCAGACTGCTTAACTCTGAAAAACCCTACACGTGCCACCAATTATCCGAAAATATTAGTTAGAAGTAGCATCTTCATGAGAGATTCGTTGCTACTTCTAAAGTTAAATTGTGATTATTTAGACAGAATAGGTGGATTAAGATGCAATCGAGGCAACAAGCAAGAACCAGATACAAAACTAACATGTATTAACAATTGGAATGATGTCAGGCTGAAAGATCGCAGTGAAGATGAGACCAGGTTCTGCTATTTACATCAACATTCATGCGCCAACTTTCAGTTCGTAACACTTGAGAAAGTTTATCCAAGTTCGGCCATAAAAAAGCAGCGATCTTCTTGGTTCATGAACCCAACTCGGAACTTATATCCATGGCTTGTCTTCACTGTGACCATTAAACTAGTGTATTCAGCTATGGCAAGGCCGAGCATCTTGAGTACATGTGTTCTGGCAGAGCAAATAATACATTGCAGGAAAAATAATATGAGAACACAGCGTGTTAAAAAAAACCCACCCTCCCGGATAGAAAAGAGGATTCTAGGAACATACTATGCGCGTTTCAAAATGCTGTGTTAGGATGAGAAGGAACAAGTGTGGCGTCTCGCCGAGGGCGCAGAAACCTGTAGGGTACTCGCACTTTGGGCACTGCACATGAAACACACTAGATTCAGTAGGAAGAAAAATGCATCAACGGCGGCGACTACCATCCTAGGGTTGCCTGCGACCAAGGGACTTGGATTTATCGGGGATTGATGAAGAATTCGTACCTGGTTCTCCATGAGAAAACCCTATGCAATCGCCGAGAGGGATTTTTCTCTGAACAAGCAGACGAGGGAGAAGGGGATTCAGGCCCAGTGAAATATTACCGCTTCGTCCGTCCAGCTTACTGCTAAAGCTAGAAAGGGGGGCGTTGTGATTTGACGGCTCATTGGGCATTACTGCGGCGCTACGACCGGGGTGTGTCTACCGTGAAATTGTGCACTCTAATTTGTGCATATGCCATGTGGACCCCATTGCCGGTTGCCCCACATATTAGCGAAAGGAAGTAGAAAGACAGAAGTAACTAGTTACACATAAATATATTTTTTGATAGAGAGATACTCCCTCTGTAAACAAATATACAAATCTTTTGTATCACAGGCTCACCTTGCCGAGAAATATACTCCCTCTGCAACGCACGGGCATTATGGGGGTTTAGCTCTTTTTATGGGGGTTCAGCTGAGAATATAATACTCAGATAGGCTCACAGTTCTAGACTTTGGGCCGCAGGCCGACCCTGCATGTTTGGGGGCCCATGTGTTCTACCTCAGCGCTTTTCATATTGCAAGCAATCGGTACGGTGCTGGTTTTAGATGTTGTCGCAAGGCGAATACACAAAATTGAATAAAGCATGCACTACTGGAATCAGCTACTTTCCCATCTGCCAGCTCTTTGTCGTCCGCTAGCGGACGACAAATAAGCTCTTTGCCATCAGCTACCCAAAAGCAGACAGCAAATAACTGGCTGATGGCAAAGAAAGTCTTTGCCATCAGCCAGTTCTTTGTCGTCCGCTAGCTGATGGCAAAGATTCTTTCCCGTCGGCCAGCAGACGGCAAAGAGGGAGGGGGGCCCCACTGAGGAGCTGTTTAAAAAATACTTAACGGCCCCCTCCACCAGCCCAGGTGAGCTCTACCTCCTCTGTTTTTCCTTTTTTCTGTTTTTTTAGTTTTAGGTTTATGTTTAGTTTAGATTTAGTTTTAGTTTTAGTTTTAGTTTTAGGTTTAGTTTTAGTTTTAGTTTAGTTTTAGGTTTAGATTTAGTTTTTTCCTTTTTTTCTTTTTTTAGTTTTAGGTTTATGTTTAGTTTAGATTTAGTTTTAGTTTTAGTTTTAGTTTTAGGTTTAGATTTAGGTTTAGTTCAGTTTTAGGAAAGAAAAATAAGAAGAAGAAAAAAACAGGAGAGGAGGAGAAGAAGAAGAGGAAAAAGGAAAGGAAGAAGAAGAAGCGGAGGAGGAGAAGAAAAAAGAAGAAGAGGAAGAAGAAGAAGAAAAAAAAGAGGAGAGGAGGAGAAGAAGAAGAGGAAAAAGGAAAGGAGGAAGAAGAAGAAGAAGAAGAAGAAGGAAAAAAGGAAGAAAAGGAAGAAGAGGAAGAAGAAGAAAAGGAAAAAAGAGGAAAAAAACCCGACCCGACACGGCACCCTGACCCCGACCCGGCACCCCGACACGACACCCCGACCCCGAGACCCCGA
>NC_041389.1:366294665-366323859 GCF_002162155.2 Triticum dicoccoides | reverse complement strand
ACCCCGACACGGCACCCCGACACCGACACGACACCCCGACCCCCAGCACCTCCCAAAAAGGTGTTCTTTGGCCTTCCAGAGGCCGACGGGTTCATATATTTGTGAATTATTAGTTAGGTCATATATTTTTCGATTTTGTTATGAAAAACATCATATATAATTGTGTTGATCGGGTAGTTTTAAATGTGCAGTTGTTTATGTTGTACTTGATGATGATACACTTAAGTGATATACATATTATTATTCATGTCGGTACTTTTTTTCATGTTATACTAATTTCGTTTATTCTTTATCATGGCAGATGTTGAAAGATGGTGGGCGCTGGTCGGCAGCGCACCGAGGCCCCTTCTTCGTCGGCGCGTAGTGTGAGGTCTTCCATTCCACACGCACCTCTCCGCCGAGCGTTGCTGGACAGTATGGCGACACCGTCGGGCCCTTCTTCGTCGACCGCGGTGCCCAGCAGGGGACGAGGTAAGAAGAAGGGCCGAGGTGGAGCACGTGGTCGCGGGAGAGGAGGTAGGGTGACTCTTACGACGCCTTCCTCGCCGCCGCCCCCAGCTGTTTCACCCGAGCATGTGACTGCTAGGGTGGACTCGTCTGAGGAGAAGGCTACACGGACTCCGGTCCATGAGCCTCTGGTCCACGGGTCTTCGGCCTATGAGCCTTGCGTCGACGGGCCTTCGGCCCACGAGAGTTGGTCCCACGAGACCCCGGATGAGCACACGTCTGGATGGGGTACTTGGTCGGGTCAGCCTGAGGAGCAGAGTGGCCATGCTGATGATGGCGGGGAGCCGAGTGGCCATGCTGATGATGGCGGGGAGCCGACTAATTTTGAGGAGGGGGAGATGGGGGGCAACGTCTACCAGCGTGGTGCTACATGGCTCCCGTCCGTGCCGGCGACCCGCGAGCAGAGGTGGTTGATTTTCCCTGATGGGAAGAGGTAAGTGCATTTAATCTTTTTGTACCTTCTGCATTCACGTTTCTTCAAATAACTAATGCGTTGCCCTTGTCATGCTGCAGGGGTTGGGACCACCATGAAAGTGTGCGACACTCCAAAAATTTTGGTGGTTTGTTTTTCAAAAGAACCTTGCTTGGTTTGAAAGAAGGTCATTTAAACCCTTCCTAAAAACCATCTTCTAAGTTTGCCCTCTCAAAAATCCTTTTCCTAGTTTTGGTTTCATTTGAAATGAAAAACCCCTTTTTTGTTTTGGGTTTATATTTGGTTTTGATCCCTTCCAAATTTTACCATGCCACCCATGGTAAAATTTTCCCAAAACCTTTTCTCCCACTATAGTTCAACCCAAACATTCTGTCAAAACTAATAAAATCCATTTTTGGGATTTTATTCCAATTATTTCTCCTCCCAAAATAATTCTGTCTTTTCTTTTGAGCCTAAGTGGATTGCAAAGCAAGTACCCTAATGCTCTTGATTTTTGACCTCAACTCAACACCCCTGGATAGTCCCTTGAACTCACAACCCAGAACCATCTTGATCCACTCTTCTCCTGTTCAAAATTTTCAAAAATTCACCCACTGCAAGTTTGGACCAGATTTGCCAAATTTGGTGAAATTCATATCTACACCTCTCCAAAAATTCCACAAATATTCAGGCAGCCTCTAGATGCAATGAGAGGCCCCTCCACCAAAAACCAGCTCAAGGAAAAATCCCTACATACCTGGATCATTCTGTCGAACACCTTGAATGCACTGTTCTAGTCATATTCAGAAAATTCAGACATTCAATGTCGTTTTCCTTCGTCAGAATTCAGTCACGCGTCGACAGTGCGATCTGGCACGTTGCGCATGGCCCCTCCCCCTGGACAGCACCCCGCACGCGCGCTTGGCGCCTTCCTGGCGTTGGTGGCGCCCTGGCCCGCCTGCGCCGCCTTGTCCTGCGGTGGCCGTAGCGCCGTAGCGGCCGACAGGAAGCAGAACGGCGGCTCAACGCCGTTCGGCGCCGCCCAAGCGACCTGGTGGCTCCGCGTGGCCACCTCCTTGCCAGCGCACGCATGCAGCACCATCGCCGTGGCGTGGCACGCGCAGAGCGCGCTCCCTGCCGCCGACGGGCCCGCGCCGCCCCGTTCCGTCGAGCTCCCCCTAAACCCCCATATCCCGACGCGCTTAGCACCAAAATGGAGTCAATGGACCCACACGACGGTGCTCAACCCCTAAACAACCCCGACCAATGCCCTGCGCCACCATAAATTTCGCCGGAGAACCCCGTTCTCGGCCACCGCCTCGGACCGCCTATATAAAGGGCTCCCGAGCGCGCCCTCGAGCACACACCCCTTTGCACCTCACCAGCACCCTACCAGGCCACCAGGGGGAACTCGAGGAGGTCCTCTTCCCCGGCTCTGGCCGCCCCGTTCCGCCTCGGCCTCCACCACGATTCACTCCGGTGAGGCCGTCTCCGGCGCCCTAATCACGTCAACTACCCCCTCATGCTACTGCAAGTCTAACCCCCTCCTCAATTTCATCTCCGCAGCACTCTCCGACGAGACCCACGACTGCCCGAACCGCCGTCCGCCGGAGCTAGGGCCGCCGTCGCCACAGTGCTCGCCGGCGACCACCACCACCACCCACAGACACGGAACGGTGCACTGATCTCGAAGGTACACTCCGATCACCTTGCCTCGCCGTGGATCGCTGCCGGCGACCACCGCACCTCTCGGGCGCCGTCGCGCTCTGTTCCTTTATTTGAACATTCAAACCCGACAGGTGGAGCCTGCCTGTCAGCCTCACGGCCGTTTCTTTTAAACGAAACATTATCTGTACTTTTCCGTAGAACCCCCTGGAAGTTTTCTGTTTCATTACAGATAAGTCCTTGGGTTAAAACACTTATAACTTTTTAACAGAAGGGAATTTTTGAGTGATTCTTCTTCTGTTCTCTTTAGTTTTTTGTCTAGTTTTTTACCATATTTATTTGAAAAATATTTGGAACACTTTTCTGTACACTCTCGGTATTTACGTTGCGTACGTTTTTTTTATACCGTAGATACCGAAGGAGGTGACAGAGCTGCAAACTTCGCACAGTTAGACTCCGACTACTCCGAACCAGGAAAGCATGTTTGAACTCTTGATATGATGAGTGTTGTTGCATGTTTGCATTTTAGTACAGTCATGGCATGTTTATGAACATCACTTTGCATGACATATCTCATGCACATAATCGGAAAGTATGTTTCGGAAAGCATTATGTTGTTGGATACATATTTGCAAATCCATGTGTTGGTCTGAGGATGGGTAAGATGGCAGTGTTGTGACATGCCATTCTTATGCCAGATTATTTGACTTCCGTGTCGTCATGACACCATTCACATTCCCATTCATTACATCCCATACTGTCACATGTTTTCCGAAAGGAATATGGCATAGTAAGTTGCAAATCGTTTTCCTGGGACACACCAAGTGGAGAGGCCGGGATGAGGGTTCCATGGCCCTGGATTAAAGCCCGTCATCCGGTCAGGGGGCCTGGGTGTTTCCGGTTGGGACCGAGAGGGGGGCACCCCTTAGAGCGCGCGTATAGAAATTTGATCCCATGCTATTCGAGGTTGTGGCCTCCCCGTCTCAAGTTTTTCTTGGACGTTGGCCAGGGTGATTCCTGGGAACGTGAGGTGAAATGGGTGTGTACTAGTTAAATGTGTTTCTACTGAAAAACCATAAGCGGAACTAGTCCTTCATGACTACGGAAATCCGTTGGCTGTGTTCACTTCTTCCAAACTCTGCAGAGTCTCAACCTTTTAATTATCTTGTACTTGTTCGAGTACTATAACTATCTTATCCTGTCAGGTATCAGCCTCAGTGACAAAAACTCCGGTGGGATTTATGTGTGATAAATCCAGTTAAAAGATTATTCTTGCGGATGGACTAATTGTTGTTTACTTTTATTATAAGCCCTGTCTGCGATGTCACTCAGACGTCCGACGGTGGCAAACCTGTTATTTACTTTTATTATAAGCCCTGTCTGCGATGTCGCTCAGACGTCCGACGGTGGCGGACCTGTTATTTACTTTTGCTATAAGCCCTGTCTGTGATGTCGCCCAGACGTCCGACTGTGGTATTTCTTTTAAAGCCCTGTCTGTGATGTCGCCCAGACGTCCGACTGCGGTATTTCTTTTAAAGCCCTTTATGTGATGTCGCCCAGACGTCCGACTGTGGCATTTCTTTTAAAACCCTTTATGTGATGTCGCCCAGACGTCCGACTGCGGTATTTCTTTTAAGCCCTTTATGTGATGTCGCCCAGGCGTCCGACTGTGGCATTTCTTTTAAAGCCCTTTATGTGATGTCGCCCAGACGTCTGACTGTGGCATTTCTTTTAAAGCCCTTTATGTGATGTCACCCAGACGTCCGACTATGGCATTTATTTTAAGCCCTTTATGTGGTGTTGCCTAGACGCCCGACTGCGGCATGTATTTTATTTATTTACCTTTCGATGCGTCGCTCCAGACACCCGATCGGTTTTCTTTTAGCTATTTATTTTATTCATCAAGTCCTGCAAATCTTACCATGGTTATATGAGCATCATCCTTTATTCATGACGCATCCATGCATTCATTAATTATATCTTTTGTCCGAACTGTCTTGCGAGTACTTTCAAGTACTCACCTGGCTTGTTGATTTGGCCAGATGCTGATGAAGGCGATCTCTTGGATGAAGAGTTTGATAGCGAGTCCGACGCCTAGAGGAGTCCCAGTCAGTCCCATGCGATCCTGTCTTGATCATTGTATTATCCGCTTCCGCAACCCCGAATAAATTCATCGAGCCTCACCTCGACCCTCGATGTACTGCCAGTAGAAGTCAAGTTATCCACCACCACTTTTCCCTAGAGCTAGTAGCTTGCCACTCCACCCCTGTGTCATATCCGCCCATATGTAAAATATTGGTGAGTCTGTAATAAATTGTTGAGCAACCTTAGCTCAACCCTGTATTATATTTGATGCTACTGGTTCTCTGCTTATCAAGCTTTTGTCTACCAGAAAGGATGACTTTTCCTATACTGGGATTTAAAGATTGGTTTTCTCAATAAATATTTTTATTGAAAAACCGGTCGTGACAGATTTGGTAACCAGAGCCAGGCTGACTGTAGGAAGCCACTAGGTGCGATCGCTAATTGGTTATTAGCAGGATAGGGTTATTCATGTTTTTACAAATGTAGTCATTTTCTGACAGTCAGCATGAAATTTTATGATCTGACCACTCAGAATTTTTGCCTACTTTTGTAGATGGCCGGCAGCGACTGCGAGTCTTAGATGTTCGCCAACGTGCCTGAGGGGTTCGTCAAACTCCTCTCCTTCATCGTTCAGGTCGCGATGGGGCCATCTGTGCGCCCAGTCTTCACGCTTTATCCACACAAGATCAACGACAGTCTGACTATGCACCAGGCCGCCGTGCAATTCAGGGGAGGCCATGCTGAAGTACGCCGCCTCCGATTCGTGGGGAGAGCCATGCCTACAGAAAGGCATGCTATGCAGATGGCTGCCTGTGAGATGATAGCCCGTCTTCGGGATGTCCTTCCGGCAATGAAGACCCGTCGCTACCGCGACCTTCCATGCCATGTACCTTACACCTGTCACTACTCTTTCTCTTGCCCTAGAGGAGAGCAAGACGAAGCCTTTGAGATGCTTGTCGAGTACCTTCGAGCCCTGGAGGCAGCATTCGACTGCATGGTGGATGACCTCGTAGCTGCACGCATGGACTCAGTTCATGGTTGTGCTGCTAACAGGAGGGAACTCCTGCACACCGCTCCACCACTGACTTTTGTGTCATCCACACTCGCCACTGCTCGTCGTCTGCCTACCACAGAGGAATTTAACCAGGCTATTGCACCCACTCCCGTCCGCTCTGCACCACTTGTTACACCCACTCCCATACGTGCTACCCCACCTATTCCACCCACTCGTATTCATGTTATTCCGCCTAAGGCACCTGCTCCATCAGCTCAGCACAACATTTCTCGTCTGGAACCTATTAGCGAGGAGGAGTTTGTTCTCCAGCGTCTCTGCGTCTCACCCTCGGCAGGCCAAGGGAGATCCTCACCGTCTTCGACTAAGTACGCATAGACGCCATGCGATGTATCAACTTGTGTATTATGTTTTTATGTACATAGGTTGTGAGAAGTAGCCTGTTTGCGCATCATGTAGGATCTGGAGGAGTGCACTAGTTTAAATAACATGTCAGGATTATGTACGCATATCTTGAGTGATGTAATGTATAATTATGCTCGCGTGTAAGAAATGCACTAGTCCTTCTCCGCGCGCAATCGTGTGTTTCCAAAAACTACCCTGGAATTTAAAAATGTTCTTTGTGTGTGATTTTATTGACTTTTGCGACTCTCCTTCTTGTCTTACGAGTTCACAAAATATATCCCCAGAGTGAAAGATGTCTCGTCCTTGGACGCGCTCCATGCCAACTCAGCCAGAAGAAAATTATGGCACACCGCAGAACCAGAATTTCACTCAGGGTCAGACAAGTCAACAGGACAGTGAAACAGCTTTTACACAAGTTTGTCGTTTGTATGAACAGAGTCAGCAGCAACACCAGGAAATGATGAACCAATTCATCAATATGGGAAATAACCGTGGTCAGTATCAACCGCAATCCAAATTATCTGAGTTACAAAAGACGTGTCCTCCAACATTTTCTCATACTGACAAGCCTCTTGAGGCCGAGGATTGGCTTCAAGACATGGAGAGGAAATTAATTATCGCACAGTGTTCAGACCGTGAAAAAGTACTGTATGCACCCCATTATCTCACAGGTGCAGCTGCATCGTGGTGGGAGAAGTTTCTGCACATGCACCCCAACGAAGATGAAATCACCTGGGAAATTTTCAAGGAAGGTTTTCGTAGGGCACATATTCCTAAAAGCGTCATGAAAATCAAGAAGAAGGAATTTGATGAACTCAAGCAAAGAGCCATGACAGTGTCAGAATACAACAGCCAATTCACACTGCTGTCTCGCTACGCCAATGAAGAACGCATGACCGAGAGCAAGAAGATGGAAAAGTTCTTGGAAGGCCTGGCACCCGCCCTTAAGTGCCAGCTAGTTGTGCACACCTTTCCAGATTTTAAAACACTGGTGGATAAGGCCATTACCTTGGAAAATGAGCGACGTAGCCTGGAGGATATCCGCAAACGGAAAAGGGACCAGACTTATTTTTCTCACAATCATAGAAGCAAGAAGGGATTTCAAAAGGGGGATTCACACAAAACCCCGGTGAATAATTGACGTCCAACCAAGAATTTCCATGCAAGGGACAAGGAATTCACCTATCGCCCAGGCATTACCTGTTATGCTTGTGGAGAAGAAGGGCACTATGCCAAGCAGTGTCCCAAGCCAAGGAACTCAAACCTGAAGCTCAATAATGGTGGAAATAATTCAGCACGAAAGCGAAGCAATTTTAACCCCAACAACAACCACCGGAAAGGTCACTTGAATCACGTGACCCGAGAGGAAGCGCAGAATGCCCCAGATATCGTACTCGGTACGTACCCCGTCAACACAATACCTGCCATGGTTTTGTTTGATTCTGGAGCTTCTCACTCATTCGTTTCGAAAAGTATTGCTTTGCAAAATAATTTTTCGATGCTTCCCTTGGAAAAATCAATGATAGTCAAGTCCCCTGGGATTAAGCAAGTGACCCAGAATTACTGTCAAGGTGTGGTTATTGAATTTGAAGGATTGAATTTTTACACCAACCTTATTGTACTGGAGAGAAAAGGACTGGATGTCATCCTAGGAATGGATTGGTTGACCACCAACAAAGGTTTTATTGACTGCTTCAACCGTACCGTGATTCTCACCCACCATCAAGGGAAGAAAATAAAAGTTTCAGCCAAAGAGAGACAAATACCTCGGCAACCTAGATTAAACAAGGTGGACGTTTCTGAGCTGAACAGGGTTCCAGTGGTATGTGAATTTCCAGATGTATTTCCAGAAGAACTACCAAGCATGCCACCAGACCGAGAGATAGAATTCAGCATTGAGCTAGCACCCGGAACCACTCCTATTTACAAGAAGCCTTACAGAATGGCACCATCCGACTTGGTAAAGTTGAAGAAGCAAATAAAAGAATTATTGGAGAAAGGATACATACGAGCCAGCTCCTCACCTTGGGGTTCTCCAATTTTATTTGCCAAGAAGAAGGATGGAAAAATGAGGTTGTGTATTGATTATCGAGCTCTCAACATGGTCACAATCAAGAACAAATACCCAATGCCCCGAATAAATGATTTATTCGATCAGCTCGCACAGGCCAAAGTCTTCTCAAAAATTGATTTGAGATCGGGATACCACCAGTTAAAAGTACGAAAAGAAGATATTCCCAAGAGCGCATTTACCTCCAGATATGGGCTGTATGAGTTCACTGTAATGCCTTTTGGGCTAACCAACGCCCCCGCATATTTTGTTCACCTCATGAACAAAGTATTTATGAAGTATATGGACAAGTTTGTTGTGGTGTTCATCGATGATATTCTAATATATTCCAAAACACTAGAAGAGGACGCTGAACATCTCAGGATTGTACTCAGAGAACTCAGGAAACATCAACTGTACGCCAAATTCAGCAAATGTGAATTTTGGCTAAGGCAAGTGGGTTTCCTGGGCCACGTGCTAACCCAAGAAGGTATTGCGGTAGATCCGGAAAAAGTCAAGGCCGTACTTGGCTGGAAACCGCCAGCTAACGTAACGGACATTCGGAGTTTCTTGGGAATGGCAGGCTATTATCGGAGATTTATTGAAGGATTCTCCACTATAGCAAAGCCCATGACGCAATTGCTCAAGAAAGGCAAGAAATTTGAATGGACCGAAGCATGTGAGAAAAGCTTCCAAGAGCTAAAGAGAAAATTAACAACGGCACCAGTACTAATTGTGCCAGATATACACAAGAACTTTGAGGTATATTGTGACGCATCCCGGAAAGGCCTCGGATGCGTATTGATGCAAGAAGGCAAGGTAGTTGCGTATGTCTCCAGACAACTACGCAAGCATGAGGAAAATTATCCCACTCATGACTTGGAATTGGCAGCAGTCATCCATGCACTCAAGGAATGTAGACACTTCCTACTTGGGAATCGTTGCGAAATATACACAGACCATAAGAGTCTTAAGTATATTTTCACACAGCCAGAGTTAAATTTGCGGCAACGACGCTGGTTAGAATTGGTGAAGGATTATGATGTTGGAATCCACTATCATCCCGGAAAAGCAAATGTTGTGGCAGATGCACTTAGTCGAAATCCTAGCACGGAAGACGTTAATATGCTAAAATTGAGGCCAAAATTTCAACAGGAATTTGCCCGACTCAATCTCATAATGGTCACCGGAGGCAGTGTATCAAATATCGAAATACAGCCTACCCTGATGGAAAGTATCAAGGAAGCCCAGCATGGACACCCCAGCATTGAGGGCATAAAAAGAAAAGTGAGTCTGGGAAGAGCCTCAGAATTCAACATAGATGAGCAAGGAATATTGTGGTACGGAGAAAGGCTATGCGTACCAAATGTCAAGGACCTCAAACAGCAGATATTAACTGAAAGTCACACAGCTCCGTATTCAATCCATCGTGGAGGGACAAAGATGTACAAAGACCTTCAGGAAATTTTTTGGTGGCACAGTATGAAGAGAGATATAGCCACGTTCATTGCATGCTGTGACTCTTGTCAACGTATCAAGGCCAAGCACCAGAAACCAGCCGGACTGTTACAGCCAAATAAGATACCCGAGTGGAAATGGGACGAGATTGGAATGGACTTTATTGTTGGACTGCCCCGATCACAACACGGAAACAATGCCATATGGGTCATAACCGACAGATTAACCAAGGTGGCACATTTTATTCCGGTAAAAACAACTTACACCACTCAGAGACTAGCCAGACTTTATCTTGCCCGTATCATCGGCCTTCATGGAGGCCCTAAGACTATTATCTCCGATAGAGGCACACAGTTCGTCTCTGCATTCTGGGATCACCTACAACAGGCACTGGGAACCCAACTAGCCTTCAGTACCGCATACCATCCCCAGACTGATGGACAAATGGAACGCGTAAACCAAATCTTAGAAGACATGCTAAGAGCTTGTGTCCTCACCTACGGGAAGAGTTGGGAAGATAGTTTGCCATATGCAGAATTCGCATACAACAACAGCTATCAAGCCAGCTTGCAAATGGCACCCTTTGAAGCTCTATATGGGAGAAGATGTTGTACCCCGCTAAATTGGTCAGAGACAGGAGACAACCATATTTTTTGGCCCAGATATGCTCAAGGAGGCCGAGGAGAAAGTTAAAACGATTGGAGAACGACTCAAAACAGCTCAAAGTCGACAAAAGAGTTATTACGACCGAAAGCATCGGGAAATCAGTTTTGAACCCAGAGAATTGGTATACCTGAGAGTTTCTCCTATGAAGGGTCTGCAACGATTCAAGATTAAGGGGAAACTAGCACCAAGATTCATCGGACCATTTCATATAGTGGCCCGACAAGGCAAGGTAGCCTACCAGCTGGACCTGCCCAGAGACTTATCCGGTATCCACAACGTGTTTCACATCTCGCAGTTGAGAAAATACATAAGCAACCCAGAGAAGCAAGTTTCACATGAGTATATTGACGTGCAACCAGACCTCACTTACCGGGAGCACCCGATAAAAATATTGGAAGAATCTGAGAGGAGGACCCGACAGAAAACCATTAAGTTTTTCAGAGTTCAATGGAGCAATCACACCGAGAATGAAGCAACTTGGGAGAGCAAGGACTTTCTTCGGACAGAGCACCCACACCTGTTTAAGGATCAGCTGAAATCTCGAGGACGAGATTTTTCCTAAGGGGGTAGGTGTTGTGACACTCCAAAATTTTTGGTGGTTTGTTTTTCAAAAGAACCTTGCTTGGTTTGAAAGAAGGTCATTTAAACCCTTCCTAAAAACCATCTTCTAAGTTTGCCCTCTCAAAAATCCTTTTCCTGGTTTTGGTTTCATTTGAAATGAAAAACCCCTTTTTTGTTTTGGGTTTTTATTTGGTTTTGATCCCTTCCAAATTTTACCATGCCACCCATGGTAAAATTTTCCCAAAACCTTTCCTCCCACTATAGTTCAACCCAAACATTCTGTCAAAACTAATAAAATCCATTTTTGGGATTTTATTCCAATTATTTCTCCTCCCAAAATAATTCTGTCTTTTCTTTTGAGCCTAAGTGGATTGCAAAGCAAGTACCCTAATGCTCTTGATTTTTGACCTCAACTCAACACCCCTGGATAGTCCCTTGAACCCACAACCCAGAACCATCTTGATCCACTCTTCTCTTGTTCAAATTTTTCAAAATTCACCCACTGCAAGTTTGGACCAGATTTGCCAAATTTGGTGAAATTCATATCTACACCTCTCCAAAAATTCCACAAATATTCAGGCAGCCTCTAGATGCAATGAGAGGCCCCTCCACCAAAAACCAGCTCAAGGAAAAATCCCTACATACCTGGATCATTCTGTCGAACACCTTGAATGCACTGTTCTAGTCATATTCAGAAAATTCAGACATTCAGTGTCGTTTTCCTTCGTCAGAATTCAGTCACGCATCGACAGTGTGCTCTGGCACGTTGTGCATGGCCCTTCCCCCTAGAGAGCACCCCGCACGCGCGCTTGGCGCCTTCCTGGTGTCGGTGGCACCCTGGCCCGCCTGCGCCGCCATGTCCTGCGGTGGCCGTAGCGCCGTAGCGGCCGACAGGAAGCAGAACGGCGGCTCAACGCCGTTCGGCGCCGCCCAAGCGACCTGGTGGCTCCGCGTGGCCACCTCCTTGCCAGCGCACGCATGCAGCACCGTCGCCGTGGCGCGGCACGCGCAGAGCGCGCTCCTTGCCGCCGACGGGCCCGCGCCGCCCGTTCCGTCGAGCTCCCCCTAAACCCCCATATCCCGACGCGCTTAGCACCAAAATGGAGTCAGTGGACCCACACGACGGCGCTCAACCCCTAAGCCACCCCGACCAATGCCCTGCGCTGCTGTAAACTTCACCCGAGAACCCCGTTCTCGGCCACCACCTCGGACCGCCTATATAAAGGGCTCCCGAGCTCGCCCTCGAGCACACACCCCATTGCACCACACCAGCACCCTGCCAGGCCACCAGGGGGACCTCGAGGAGGTCCTCTTCCCCGGCTCCAGCCGCCCTGTTCCGCCTCGGCCTCCACCACGATTCACTCCGGTGAGGCCATCTCCGACGCCCTAATCACGTCATCTCCGACACAGTGCTCGCCGGCGACCACCACCACCACCCATAGACGCGGAACGGTGCACTGATCTCGAAGGTACATTCCGATCACCTTGCCTCGCCGTGGATCGCCGCCGGCGACCACCGCACCTCTCGGGCGCCGTTCCTCGATTTGAACTTTCAAACCTGACGGGTGGAGCCCGCCTGTCAGCCTCACGGCCGTTTCTTTTAAACGAAACGTTATCTGTACTTTTCCGCAGAACCCCCTGGAAGTTTTCTGTTTCATTACAGATGAGTCCTTGGGTTAAAACACTTATAACTTTTTAACAGAAGGGAATTTTTGAGTGATTCTTCTTCTGTTCTCTTTAGTTTTTTGGCTAGTTTTTTATCATATTTATTTGAAAAAAAATTGGAACACTTTTCTGTACACTCTCGGTATTTACGTTGCGTACGTTTTTTTATACCGTTGATACCGAAGGAGGTGACGGAGTTGCAAACTTCGCACAGTTAGACTCCGACTACTCCGAACCAGGCAAGCATGTTTGAACTCTTGATATGATGAGTGTTGTTGCATGTTTGCATTTTAGTATAGTCATGGCATGTTTATGAACATCACTTTGCATGACATATCTCATGCACATAATCGAAAGTATGTTTCAGAAAGCATTATGTTGTTGGATACATATTTGCAAAGCCATGTGTTGGTATGAGGATGGGTAAGATGGCAGTGTTTTGACATGCCAGTCTTATGCCAGATTATTTGACTTCCATGTCGTCATGACACCATTCACATTCCCATTCATTCCATCCTATACTGTCACATGTTTTCCGAAAGGAATATGGCATAGTAAGTTGCAAATCGTTTTCCTGGTACACACCAAGTGGAGAGGCCGGGATGAGGGTTCCATGGCCCTGTATTAAAGCCCGTCATCCGGTCAGGGGGAATGGGTGTTTCTGGTTGGGACCGAGAGGGGGGCACCCCTTAGAGCGCGCGTATAGAAATTTGACCCATGCTATTCGAGGTTGTGGCCTCCCCGTCTCAAGTTTTTCTTGGACGTTGGCTAGGGTGATTCCTGGCAACGTGAGGTGAAATGGGTGTGTACTAGTTAAATGTGTTTCTACTGAAAAACCATAAGCGGAACTAGTCCTTCGTGACTACGGAAATCCGTTGGCTGTGTTCAGTTCTTCCAAACTCTGCAGAGTCTCAACCTTTCAATTATCTTGTACTTGTTCGAGTACTATAACTATCTTATCCTGTCAGGTATCAGCCTCAGTGACAAAAACTCCGGTGGGATTTATGTGTGATAAATCCGGTTAAAAGATTATTCTTGTGGATGGACTAATTGTTGTTTACTTTTATTATAAGCCCTTTCTGCGATGTCGCTCAGACGTCCGACGGTGGCAAACCTGCTATTTACTTTTATTATAAGCCCTGTCTGCGATGTCACTCAGATGTCCGACGGTGGCGGACCTGTTATTTACTTTTGCTATAAGCCCTGTCTGTGATGTCGCCCAGACGTCCGACTGTGGTATTTCTTTTAAAGCCCTGTCTGTGATGTCGCCCAGACGTCCGACTGCGGTATTTCTTTTAAAGCCCTTTATGTGATGTTGCCCAGGCGTCCGACTGTGGCATTTCTTTTAAAAACCTGTCTGTGATGTCGCCCAGATGTCCGACTGCGGTATTTCTTTTAAGCCCTTTATGTGATGTCGCCCAGACATCCGACTGTGGCATTTCTTTTAAAGCCCTTTATGTGATGTCGCCCAGACGTTGGACTGTGGCATTTCTTTTAAAGACCTTTATGTGATGTCGCCCAGACGTCCAACTGTGGCATTTATTTTAAGCCCTTTATGTGGTGTCGCTTAGACGCCCGACTGCGGCATGCATTTTATTTATTTACCTTTCGAGGCGTCGCTCTAGACAGTCGATCGGTTTTCTTTCAGCTATTTATTTTATTCATCAAGTCCTGCAAATCTTACCATGGTTATATGAGCATCATCCTTTATTCATGACGCATCCATGCATTCATTGATTATATCTTTTGTCTGAACTGTCTTGCAAGTACTTTCAAGTACTCACCTGGCTTGTTGATTTGGCCAGATGCTGATGAAGGCGATCTCTTGGATGAAGAGTTTGATAGCGAGTCCGACGCCTAGAGGAGTCCCAGTCAGTCCCATGCGATCCTGTCTTGATCATTGTATTATCCGCTTCCGCAACCCCGAATAAATTCATCGAGCCTCACCTCGACGCTCGATGTACTGCCAGTAGAAGTCAAGTTATCCACCACCACTTTTCCCTAGAGCTAGTAGCTTGCCACTCCACCCCTGTGTCATATCCGCCCATATGTAAAATATTGGCGAGTCTGTAATAAATTGTTGAGCAACCTCAGCTCAACCCTGTATTATATTTGATGCAACTGGTTCTCTGCTTATCAAGCTTTTGTCTACCAGAAAGGATGACTTTTCCTATACTAGGATTTAAAGATTGGTTTTCTCAATAAATATTTTTATTGAAAAACCGGTCGTGACAAAGTGTCCTCCGGCCCAACTCCGTCCTTGGAGTTCTGATTCAGCAAAACTTTCTGGGGTTTGTCACGTTGCCTGGTGAGGGTCGGCTTCCAAAGGTTGGATTGAGTTGGGAGAACTACTTGGCTGCCCCGGCCCCGCCGGGTGAGATTATCGACGGTGTCTTGTGCAAGACGAGGGCATACATGGTGATCAGAAAGTTCTGGGTAATTTCTCCTTTACACAATTAAAAATCTTCAACTAGCTAGTTATTAATTGTACTAATCAATATTGTCTCATTTGATTGCAGACATTCTACAGGTGTGAGGAGGGATACGAGGAGGAGGCGGCAGATGTTATCCACAAGGAGTGCAAGTGCCTACTTCAGAACTTACGGCATGAGGCTACTACGCCAACCGTGGTATCAAGAAGTCCAAGCAGGAGTGCCGCGATAAGTTCTTGAGTAAGGAGCAGTACATGAAGGTAATTCTTAAGGCCTTGTACTTAATTCCTTTATTTAGTAATTCATAGCCGTAGCGCTGAAGTTTCTATTTGCTAACTTAGGCCCCTCAGAGATGGTGTGCGGATCAGATGGATTGTTGGGAGGTGTTGGTCGATGGGTGGTGCTCAAAAGAATGGCGGGACACCCACAACAAGGCCAAGGACAAACGTGCCCAAATGGAAGGTGTGCCACACCACCAAGGCAGCTCCAACTTATTTCAATATGGGCGGAACTTGGTATGTGGTTTGCTTCATGATTCATGCAATTCATTCATCATTCTAGCTTTAGCCCTTTAATTACTAATTTACTTTGTTTCTCTCTTTCAGGCACGCTACAATAAGGCGGATAAGGTGCCAGAGGTGTACGACCTGTATGCCATGGCCCACACTGGCTCTTACAAGAAAGTCAAGGCATTCTCTGCGTCTGACCTCGATGATCCAAAGAACTTCACCAACATCTCCGCCCATGACAAGCTCGTGCAATATAGAGATCAGGGGAAGGCGAGGAAAGGGGAGGACTTTAACCCGAGCCAGGGTCCCATTGATACAGAGTTGCTGATGATATCTGGTGGCGGGAGATCCCATGGCTCCATAGCCATGGGATATGGACTTATCCGTTGTCCTAGCACTCTCCCGGAGATCAAGGCGCGCCAGTCGAGCTCCGCTCCTGAGATAAGGCCTCGTGAACGACCAGTCCAACTCGCCATCAAGGTTAGTTATATGTACTCAGCTTTCTTTCTCCATTACATTGTGTGTGCTTCCATCAATGATTACAAATGGTCATGTGAGTGGTGTTGCAGGCTGCTATACAGAGTGAGAGAGATAGAACAGAGAAACTTCTGGCGGAGGCGGTGGAGAGGCAGCGGGAGTTGGAGGAGAGGACGATAAAGATGTTGGAGGAGGAGAGGGCACGGAATGACATGCAGGCAAGGGCCATGTATGATCTCCTTGTGGTAAGTTTCTTCTGCAGATTACTTGCTAGTCTTAACATTTGAGTCTCATTACTAACTAGTATGACTCTGTTGTGAAAACCAAATGTGCAGTCTGTGTGCGAGAAGTCCGGTCAGACCGCTCCGCCGATGCCAGTGATTGCTCCTAGGAGCACGGTGAGTTTAATTTGAATGGACATTACTTGCTAGTCTTAACATTTGAGTGTCATAATGCTAACGAGACATTGGAAATGATCTTTGGTGCAGCTTAACTCCAGAAACGCATCGCACGATCCTTCTCTAGCTACCGACACGAGCCAGCCCGCTCCTACACCTCCCTGATCACGGTAAGTTTCTCTAGACTTAGACTTAGCTTTATTTCCTCCAATATGCTTACCATAATAACCTAGAGTTAGCTTCTTTTCCTTCAAAATGAATTAATAAGCTTACTTATGTCAAAAATTGCATAATTAACTTAGTTAGCTCATAAACGATCCATTTTACCTAAGTTATCTCTAATATGACTCATTTTACCTTAGTTAGCTTACAAGTGATCCAATTTATCCAAGTTACCTCTAAAATGACCCATTTTAGTAGATTAGCTCGTAAATGATCCATTTTACCTACGTTAGCTTTAAAATGACCCATTTCACCTAGGTTAGCTCCAAAATGACCCATTTCACCTAGGTTAGCTCCAAAATGACCCATTTCACGTAGGTTAGCTCCAAAATGACCCATTTCACCTAGATTTGATCCTAAATGATCCATTTCACCTAAGTTAGCTAAAAACGATCCATTTCACCTAAATTAGCTCTTAAATGATCCATTTCACCTAAGTTAGGTCATAAACGACCCATTTCAAATAATTTAGCTCATAAAAGCTCATAAATGATCCATTTCACCTAAGTTAGCTAAAAAACGATCCATTTCACCTTACTTAGCTCAAAAACGATGCCCTTCACCTTAGTTAGCTCATAAACGACCCATTTCAACTAAGTTAGCTCATAAATGATCCATTTCAACTAAGTTAGCTCATAAACAACCCATTTCAACTTTGTTAGCTCATATATGATCTATTTCACCTAAGTTAGCTCATAAATGACATATACTTCTTGTTCTAGTCTTGTTCTTGTTCTATTCACCTATTTCTAACTTTCTTATTTACCATTTTGCAGATTTCATTCACTTCATGGAAGCTAGCTTGCTATGATTGAGTGCTTGCTTTTCCTTTGATGAAACTTTGCATTGTATCTAGCTTGCTAGGATAGAACTTGCTATCTTGACGAAACTTTGCATTGTAATATGTATATGGACGGAACTTGCTTATGTATGAACAATGTGTATGGATGGAACTTGCTTATGTATGAACAATGTGTATGGATGAAACTGATGTGATATGTGATATGTGATATGAAACTTATGTGCTAGATATGTGATATGGAAATATATCTATATATGTCATATATATTTGCTGTGAAAATTGTTGGATTAAAAAAAACAGAAAAAAGAGACAATATGCAGGCTCTTTGCCGTCTGCCACCGACGGCAAAGGGCTCTTTGCCATCAGCAGCGGACGGCAAAGAGGCCACGTGGCAGGCAACTGTGCTTCCTGGGAGGCTGACCAATTTGGTCAGTTTGCCCACAGTGGCTGACGGCAAAGGCTTTGCCATCCGCAGCGGACGGCAAAGGCCTGCCGTTAACCACCTAACGGAGTAATAGCGCATTTATTGCCGTCTGTCTTCTTTGCCATCCATTGCTGATGGCAAAGGCCCCTTTGCCGTCAGCTGCCCGAAGCAGACGGCAACGCAGCTCTTTGTCGTCCCCTACTTTGCCGTCACCTTTTGCCGTCCGCCATCCATGCCTTTGCCGTCCGCCGTGGCAGATGGCAAAGTAGCAGATTCCTATAGTGATGGCAGCTGTTGGAATGAAATCGAACGACAGTTCCTAACCAGCAATCAGAGTTGCAATTCTATCAGTGATATACCATGTGATAAATAATGTTGTCGTACTACTTATACCCACAAGACATTTGTTTCACCATGCCAGATTATTACATCAAAATCTCTCGGAGGATAGATCAGTTCGGCAGTTGCGTGCTGCTACTGAAGAATTTCAAAGTTGATTTGGACCAGCTCTCCTTGCCGAGAATGTTTGCTTCTGACATCATCCCCTACCGCAAGATATGATTTAGATTTGAACCTTGACCATCCTTTAGCATCAATCATCATGCGACCATCCTTTATACTTACGGTATATTGAGCAGGTTCATTCACACCAAGGCTGCGCATGGTAAGAGAAACTTGGCCGCGGTCGCCCGGATTGTTGAACGACTCCCTCGTTGCTCTAGGAATTCTTTGTTTGCAAACAAGAAGACATACCCAAATAGTTAGATCAACACAGTGAATCATGTGAAACAACATGGAAATAAAAAAGAACGAAGCACTTGGGCGGCCAATGCTTACCAAGAAGGTGGACATGTCGGTTTTTGTAAGGACTTCCATATATGAAGTGCGAACTGCAGCCTAGTCTGTTGCCGGTGCAACTACACGGGCCGGAGCAGATGCAAGTGCAAGTGTTGGTGCAGGTGCCGAAGCCGCCGCTGCTGCCGGAGATGGTGCTCCTTGTAGAGCTGGTGCCGGTGTCGGAGCAGGTGCCGGTGTCGATGCCCGATCCTCCGGTAGATCAGACTGATCCACTGATGCGGTCGGTGCCCAATCCTCAGCTAGATCAAACTGAGCTGCTGCCGCTGTCAGTGCTAGAGCAACTGCCGGTGCTCGATCCGTTGCTGAAGGTGGTACCGATGTGCAAGACAATGGCGATCATGTCTGGTCTGCTATGATCAGCTTGACTAGGATCCGGGACCATGATCCAGTTTTTTCTTCATTTCTTTTAAACGCGAGAAGGACTAATTGTGGCGTTTTCGTTAAACCAAACTACAGTTCATCATAGGGATTCAACTTGTAATCAGATAACAGACTGATCCAATTTTTTCCAGTAATATAAGTGATGGACAGTGCCTTCGTTAATGACACGACATAAGAAGTGAAACCTGCAAAAATAGCCATTGTAGAGCAAACCAAACGGTTTATTCTTTGATGAATGTCAAATGGCAAAACCTGCATCGTAAAATTGCAGGAAAAGAAAGAAAACGTGACATTAAATCAGTAAGATTTAGAAAGTAAATCAATAAGATTTACTTGATGTGACACGAGTTTATCCTTACTAGGAAATCACTATGTTGAAGTACTAAACAGAAGATTGATCGCCCAACTACGCGTGGCATGTAGGGGCCCCGCCTACTCCCATAAGCAGGACAGTCCAAAGGTCGTGACAAATCATATGGACCGAACATCCATGGGACTGGAAATCCTGGTGGGTGCGATAAACCCTGCAATGCATACATATATTGGAGTGTAACCATAATTGATAAACCGTCCTCACAAAAAATATGATCTGGATACTTCAAAATATACAGACTGAATTGAGTGGACAGACATTAACATAGACTGTTCTCAGGACTGACCACACACCAAAAGCGGTAGTACTAATAAACAATACAGGGTTCACAAACACAAATCAAGTACTGAACAATAGTACTTACTACAGACAAGCAAAGTTGCACTAACTAAACTCTGCAGACTATTTCTAGCCAACGACCTACGGGATGAACGCTGCATAACTGACTAGGCCATGGACTTCGTGTGAGATGTCTACATGCACCATCACCATCTTGTCAACCTTGGAGAACCTAACAGAGTGGTCTTTCCACTCATAAACATGATGATGAAGACAGGCCGCGTCAGATTTGTTGGGAAGCTTTACAAGAACCACACCCTTCATAATCGAAGGCACAGCGAGGAAATTGTTGTGGTCAAGTATAGCCTCGAGAACACGCCTGACAACAATGCTATAGGAAAACACTAGTTCAGGACACATGGCGACAAGGACACAGCAGCTGGATATTTCAGCAGTAGAACTCATCATCAGGTCTTCCAGTTCACACGGCATGACTTTGAGAACTTCATCTCCACCGCGGACCTGGTTCTAATTCAAACAGAAACCATATTTTATTACTACCTCCGTTCAGAAATATAAGATGATTTTCGATATTATACTCCATATATGACTACATATATGCATAGAAATGAGTGAACAAAGACACTAGAACATGTCTTCAAAGGCATGAGAGCAGAGGGATTACTTGCAATATCCATAACACAAGTTACTGAGGCAAATATACCCTCTTAAAAGGTAGTATTGATGTACATAAAGTACTCCCTCCGTCCCAAAATTCTTGTCTTAGATTTGTCTAGATACTTATGTTTCAAGTCACATTTTAGTATTAGATACATCCATATCTAGACAAATCTAAGACAAGAAATTTGGGACAGAGGGAGTAGTTGAAAGTAATCTATAAGAAATCAGTGTCAACCTCTCGCATGTTTTGGTCAAAAGAGGAATTTAGAACCGTCATTTGGCACACTAAAATCACATGCAAGATCACCCAGAAAGTTGTACTACCAGTAGTAGTACTGCGTGTTAGATGAAATAACACGATCAAGATCGAGAAAAAGATCGTCAACAAGAGACATTACTTGGACTTGCTTAATGAGGGATCCCGGAGAGGGGGGCTTGGACAGGGCGATGGCTTTGAGCTTGTCTGCGGTAGTCTCGGCGGGGTGCTTGCTCTTCTTCGTACCATGAGCCTTGACGGTTTTGGCCAGAGCCATAGACATCACGTCGGTCGGTGCTCCGGCATCCATCCAAGAGAGGAAGATGAGAGAGAAGAGTGAAAAGAGGAACGAGATGAGGGAGAAGTGAAGCGAGTGGGGGTTTTCTTCAAGAGAGGAAGCTAAGAGAGAAGAGTAAAATGATGGTTGCTTCGTCCATCCAACTTACTGCTGGAAAGGAGGGGGTTTTGTGATTTGACGGCTCATTGGGCATTACTGCGGCGGTTCGATCGGGGTAGTCTACCGTCACTCTACTAGGGAGTAATTTAGTGCATGGCTGGTGGACCCAGGTGCTGGCTGTTCCACACGTCAGCGAAAGTGAGTAATTTAGTGCATGGCTGGAGGAGGATCCGCATGGTAGAGCGTGTCCACTATTTTTCTGAAGAAAAAAATGATTACAGCAAGCGTTTCCACTCTTACTACGGAGGAGTGCGAAACACGGCAGCCACTTGAACATACATAGTGCTCCTACTACTAGGCATGTGAAGTGGTTCATACGTCAGTATTACACAATCTTGTTGCTAATGTAGTAAGATATGACAATAACAAATGATGTTGTGCGCATGTCAACTATTCCTATATGTAACATAGTACCGCTTTTCGACTGTTCGGTCGAGAATGAACGGTGAGATCAATGTTAACAGAACTAGGTCCACAGCGCACGAAGAGTACGTTGCTATAGTACTCCACGAAACATGAACCATATGAAGCACAAATAGTGTTAGGTAGGGTGTATGAACTATGAAGGGTGCACGGAATGGGAGCAAAAGTTCCCTTGTCGACCCACTTTTGGGTGTTTGGCAGAGTGCATGAAGGGTGCATGAGTCGACACTAGTAGGTTGACAAAAATACACGAAGATGAAACAACAATATTGAGATGAGAATGCAACCAAACACACCCACACACTTTGTGCTTCAGTGATTGATCTGCACCGTCTAAGTTTGATCCAACGGTCATGTTGCGCCGAGACATGGACATGCCCATGCAGCGGGCGCCTAAACACCACTGAAGTCCTTCTGCTTCTCGAGGCGCATGACATTGGTGATGCAGGGTGCAACCGCCCGCAGAGCCTGCTCCCGGTCGATGGGACCCAGCTCGTCAAAGACGATGTCCAATCGCACGAATGGATTCCGGTGACGGAGCCCTGAAAGGATTCGCCCGGCAACGGCGACGGCAGCCCGCAACCCCTCCTTGTCCAGCTCAGCCCCCACCATCGTGCGGAGACGGCTCAGCTCCTCGGAGATATAGGTGAAGAAGGAGACCAGGTCAAGAAGCCACAGCTCGTTGAAGTCGACCGGGTGGTTGAACGGCTTTAGCCCGACGGCCAGCATCGTCGCGCTGACATGACGGTAGGCACTGCGCAGCCGCAACAAGTGTGTGGCAACTTGGTTCACCAAGTGGCTGAGGCGATCCTGGACCTCGTCACGATTGGCCTGCTCGTGCTCCAGCCGGCTCCCCTGACGGCCTATCGTATCTCCTGCTTTCTGCAGCAACGCCGCCAACGGCTCGAGCATCTTTGCGGTGGACGCCTGCCGCTTTTGAAGCTCCGTGAACTACTGCACATAACGGAGGAGCATGGCACTCCTCTCCTCCTTGAGCTCACGGAGCTCCACGTCCTTGGCCCTGAGCTCCGCATCCTTGGCATGGAGCTCCTGTGTCAGGCGCCTCACCTCGGACTCCGTGATCTGCTGCGCCGCCATGGCACCAGGTAAAAGCAATGGGGAGAGGAACCAAAGGGGGCGAAACGGTTGAAAGGCAATGCAATCTGCGGGAAGGCTGAGGGAGCCAGTCGAGGAGCGGGAATCTTTTGGTTTTCACCATGGTAAAACACCAGTCGACGACTTCTCACATGAGGGAGCAGTGGGTTTTTATAGGCGGAGTCATCGTGGCTAATTGCTGCTGCACCTGCTCCCGTCAATCAAAAAATTAAAAATCCTCCCGCGCCTTCTCCCTTCAATCACAAAATTAAAAATCCTGCCGCACCCAAGCACCACAGCAACGCCGCGGTGGATATTTAAATTTACCTGCCTGGAAGTAGATAAAAAAAGGGGTGAAAAAGCAAATGTGGCGGCGGCCTAGCTAATCGGTCGAACTAGCCCAACAAGCTAGCCACCGTGCTTCACTGATGTACTCGGCGGGAAAGGTGGTCTTTCATGATTTGACGACTCATTTACTTGCTTCGGTGCTACGACCGAGGACCCAGATAACGCGCGGTAGGGTGTCCCACGTCAGGAAGAATATATGTGTGCACCACCCGGGAGGACCCCGAAACCGCGCGGTAGGGTGTGCCACGTCTCGGCACGGAGGAAAAATGTGCGTGTAAAAATATGTTGTATCAGACGTAGTACCTATGGTTCGACCTCGGGTCCCAACTAGTCGGTCGAAAACACCCCACTAGCCACACAGCTTCGTCATGCAAACGTGGCTTGGAGGATAGATGTGGTTAGCTCCGTCTCGACCAGCCACAACGTCTCTTGTTCTAGGCGATTCTTCTATTTTCCAAGCTTTTTTTAGTTGTAATAAAACCACGGCAAGCTAGCGCCGCTCTTCGTATGTGCCCGTTCAAAGGTTCGACGATGGAGAGAAGAGAGATTGAGATCGCAGACCTGGGACCCACCAGTAAGTGAGACAACGGTCATCCACGTGTTTTTTTGCATGGTAATAAGTCATGCACGTGTTGACGAGGCACTCCCTCTACTCTACTCAACGCAAGTACTGTATAAAATCAAGTTATGGGACAAAGCCAACAACCATTTGTTTTTCAGGCTATCGACTTCGCTTTGTAGTCCAGGTTGCCAGTTCGAATCTCGTCTTTCAGATTTGTTAGTTTTAGGTCCAAATTTGATTAATGACAAGTGGGACCCCCGTGTGTTGTTCTAATATGTCAGTGTAGGATGGTTTTTTTTGAACAAATGCTTTGCGCGATTAGACAAGTAACGGCACGATTTACACGTATTTTGCAAGTTTACGAACAAAAATGACAGCGGCATAGAATATCACATCCACCCCGCAGCTTAGATAGTATGGTGATACGAGTTTTTACACCGTTGGAAGTGAGATCCAATGGCTTGGGAGTAGTCTTTGTAATTATGCGCAATTTCCAAACTCTCCAAAGGTTTTTTTGCAAATAAAACATTCAGGCCTCGTGTGTGCCGCTGCATCTTCGATCCAACGGCTCCCTGTTGCTCATATTAGATGCTCCCTGTAGCTTAGTTACCCGCTACAGTGAAATGAGCATCTAGGTCGTATGATCAGTGATCAGATGGCACATGCGTAGTACTTGTACATTCTGCACATTTCCCAAACTCTATCAGCCGTATATTGCAAAAACATACAAACCTCCTACTGTGGGCCGTTAGATCTCAGTGAACTCGTATCACCATAGAATCTACGATGCGGGAGCACCTCATATTCTCCCGTGCGAGAAAACATAAGGTGCTATCGCAGCTTGAATGCTAGGGTGATACGAGCTTGGAGGTCGTTTGATCTGAGATCCAATGGCATCTGAGCAGTCTTTGAGCTTGTAAGTAGTGGCCGAACTCTTTTGGGGCTTTTCTGCAAAAAACCATTCGAACAACCGAGGAGGTGTTGGGTCACAAATCCAACGCCTCCGAAGAGCTTGTATCACCAAAGCATCTAAGGTATGGTAGCACATGATATTCTTACATACAGGAGAATATGATGTCCTCCTTCATCTTAGATGCTACGGTGATACGAGCTTCGAGGTCGTTGGATATGGGATCAAAGGGCATCTGAGTAGTTTTTGTACAAATTGTGTGCAATTCTCAAACTCATCAAGGTTTCCTGCAAAAATGTTAAGACACATCACATGAGCTGCTATATCTCAGATCTACAAGCTCCAAGCAACTCGTATCGGCATATAGCATCTAAGGTATGGGGGCACATGATATTCTCCCGGGGAGGAGGGGTGGGGGAGTCCACAACCAATCGGTGGTTGGGAGGGTGGGGATAAATATAATCTAAACAACCCTAAACAAAGCTCCAAAATTTTATCTAAGGTCGAGGGGTTGACCCCCGACAATCATAGCTCCGCCTAAACACAACATTTGCATGTACTGTAGTACTAGACTTAATATTCATGTTGATGTTTCATGTTCATTTTAAATATTGAACCGAGGACCATGGATGTCTTACATTTTACTCCCTTCGTTCCTAAATATTAGTATTTTTAGAGGTTTCAAATGGACTGGCACATACAGATGTATATAGACATATTTTAGAGTCTAGATTCACTCATTTTGCTCCGTATGTAGTCACTTGTTGTACTCTCTAAAAGACTAATATTTAGGAATAGAAGGAGTATTTTTGAATTTGTGTCATACATGGATGGTTTGGAAAAATAGATGCACTATACTTATTGGATTGTTGTTGTGTTCGTGCGTGTGTGTCTCTGTGTGTGTGTGTGTGTGTGGTCATATGCTTGATACATACAAAGTTTTCTCACCTCCATATTGTTCATCTTTTAAATTTGAATTTGCATTGGAAAACTTACTAGGGATACCATGAAATGTGAAATCCACGTTGAGATCACTATATCACAAACTCACTATAATTCAACAACTCGTCATAAATTAATTATCACGTTGAGATTAGTATTTGCAAGGAAAATACGGGTATTGTAATACACATAGATTCGTTCGGCAATTTAAAAGGTTCCTTTCGTATTCTCGAATGGTAGGACCCAACAGCGTACCAGCCAGACCTTGGCTCGTGTTGATCCTAAAAAAATAAAATAAAATGAAAAACTGGGCTCATGTCCTTCGGTGGCGTGCGTGGTACGCACATTAGGAAATGCCAACCAGTCGAGCCTCAGCGTTTCAAGTCGAAATATATGGCGGCCAGAATTCGAGCCCTAGGAAATTCCCCTCATGTCCCCGGTCCATAATGACTACTGATGAACAACGGAGGGATGCTTTAGTAACTAGACAACATTACCTACCGTGCCGAGCACGGTGCAATTCCCTCGCTCGCCGCACGTCAAGGTCACCTGTGAACTGCATTGCCTAGTACTACTACTACTACACCAGGATGAGCACAGAATTGAGCCTGTTTGTCCGTGCCTAGTACTTGAGTTAATATATCAGCCAATGCACTGGTATGGAGGGATTATCCTTTTACTCTGCATATATAACTTGTCTGAAGTCTAACTAAGCAAAATGTTTGACCAAATCCTTTCTTAAGAAATACAATAGGACAGATGTACGGCTTGAAAATTTATTGCATGATGCAGGTTATGATATTGTTTCGAATCCTGGATCTTAAATTTCAGAAAATCCAAAAGTGAGCATAAATTCTTGAAACTGAGCATGGTCACGTGATATGGCACAAATATTACTTTGTAAGTTTTTTCTTCAATTTGAGACAAGCTGCTTATGACAAGTTGCACAAATGAAGAGCCAAGGTATTTTGGAACAAAGACCTGTCACGTTAAGGCGAACGCTTTCACTATTGAAACAATGGGCGTTTACGTGCTGCCACGAGTCCCCGCTTCTCATCGGCAGGTGCCGTCCGAGCAAGCGTGTGAGTCAACGGGAGGCGTGTGAGCAGACCGCTGCACCTGCTGTCAGGGAGGCACGCGAGTAGACCACTGTGCAGGCTCACCGGGAGGCGATCCCTTTGACCAGGCTCCGCCGCCCACTGTCATCCCAACTGCTCCCACTTTTAATGTCGTCAGCGCCATAGTTTAAAATCAACCCCACACTACCCGGTATCGCTACAATCTTCTCTCTTCCTCTCCGATTCTCTAGTCGTCTAACTCAAACTAGCCTGACCTAAACATACGCCATGCCGCATCACGATGGTCTGCCCTTAGTGTTCTAGTTTCCTGAGGAAGACACCCAGCCGGAGTCTCAAGAACATAAGGTGCTTTGGGATGAGCTTGAACTGGCCTTGCGGGAAGACGTCGCGCCTGTCCCCGTTCCCGTTCCGGTTCCCGTCGCCCCGACTGCGCTAGCGCCCAACCCCTTGGCATTGATGGGCTGGGAGTTGCACATTATCACCGAGCTTGATCCCACGGGGTTACACGAGGTCCTCGCTGACTTTCACACGCCCGTGCACCTGCCAGCGCATGCGCCTGCGCGTGCACTAATGCGCACGCCCGTAACGGTGCCCGTGCACCTGCCAGTGCATGCACCTGCGCGTGCAATAACGTGCGCGCCCGTGCCGGTGCCCGTGCACACGAATGTCTCTGTCGTGCCATTGACAGCGCCTGTCCCCGCGCGGGTGCCAGTGCCCCCCTGAGCGGCATGGATGGCCACCGTCGACCGCTTTCTTGCCCCAACGCCAGTCGCCTCCTCCCGCCAGTTGACTCGCTCCGAAGTCCAGAACATTTTGGCCTTCCTTGAAGCTAGGCTAACGTCCAGGAGTGCGCCGACAACGGCCCAAGATGCCGTCGTCGCCGTCGGTCAGTGGCCCGACGACACGCAGAGCACGGCAGAAGAGCCGCTTCCCACCGCAAGACGCCCCCGCCGCTGCCGCGTAATCTAAATTTTCCATGAAAAATGTTCGGATTGCCATGCTTAAAATTCGAACGTTTATCATTTTCGTTTATTTTATATCGATCGTCGTATAATTTAAAGTCGGAGTTAGACTGAATGAAATCTATGGTTTGATCGATTCAATGTTCTAATAGAGCCGTATCAAATTAAATATAAAATGTCATCAAGCCACATGTATTCCTTGTCATCCAACGACCTAGACTGCTTCAATGTCGAGCGCTCAAACGTTTAGCGTGCAGTTAATTTCATGCCAAAAATAGTGCTAATCACATAACAACACGCATATAATATCCTAGTACTTAATATCCGCATGCACTTAATATACTTCCAAATTAACGTGCATTGCACGTACACACTGACTAGTGCTGCTAGTACATGAAACTGGTGCAGTGACTTGTGAACGCGTCCAAATATGATCAACGGCAACATCGCCCACGAGTTCTTCCTGTTTGCCCGTGCGTCTAAACGCAAGAGTGGACAAGAGAGAGAGGGCACACATGGAACCCACCAGTAAGTGAAGGCGAATAGTACTAAAAATAATATTACATGTTATCCATTAATTAGGCTGTGGTAATATAAAAACATTATGTGAACAAAAGGGGGGGTGTACAACAAACATTGTTATTCTACGTATGTTGCCTATTGACGTGCGACTTGAAGGCTCGGTCGCATGTTCGATCCTCGTCCTTTATTTTTTAATTTGTATATGGGTCCAAATTTGTTTCATGACATGTGGGCCCCTCGGTGTGTAGTTTGTAGCACTTTAACTTGTGGGTCGAAATTTTTTCCATTCCAAGTGGACTATCAGTGTGTAGTTTTGTAGCTTATTTATAATAATTAAGGAGAACAACATAGTTTTTTCAATAATACCATGGTGCGACGTTGAAGGTGAGAAAGGACGTGTGAGAGAGCGATGACCAAGCCAGAGGGAAATCAACTAGGGGAGTTGCGTGGGTTGCAACGGTGTTTGGAGTAGTTGTGGGCCGGATGCTACGAAAATATAATCTAAACTGACCGGAATAAATGCCTACACAAATTAATCCAAGGTTGGAGTGCCCCTCGCAATGTAAATAGCTCCGGATTTGCGAGGGATGGAGAGGTAGTAGCTTCAACGCGTGGAAGATACGGTGTGAGAAAGCGAGGTCAATCGAGAGACATATAGATAGATAGACAAAGTGAGCGTGGTCCGACATTCATTGAACAAATATATATGCTCTGGAGAGATATTGTCCGATTGAGCTTTTGGCAAGGGTGAGGGCTGTAAGATAGAGCTTGAGAGATGATCCAGTCACAGACGTGTAGATATATTTTGTGCGTGGGAGGAAGCAAGGTCAACCGATCACATAGGGTCGTCGTGCGATCGGAAGAGTGAGACGGGTTGGAGAGACTTACCTAGATAGACAATGTGCATGAGAGAGTATACAATGTGAATAGGTCGAATTGGGCTCAAACATGGTGATATATCGTTTTTTCCTGAGAAAGAGCAAGGTCAATCGAGGCATACAAAGAGAGAGAGAGAGAGAGACAGAGAGAGAGAGAGAGAGAGAGAGAGAGAGAGAGAGAGAGATTGAGTCAGCGTGGCCCACCATGAGGTCGAAAGAGTGGCGGCGGCTTGGATGGACTGACCTAGATAGACAATCTGTGTGAGAGAGTATACAGTGTGTCGATCGAGGCCCGAATAGGGAGATATATCATTTGTGTGCGAAAGAAAACAAGGTTAAACGAGACTCAGATAAAGAGAGCGAGATTGAGCGAGTGTGGCCTGTCGTGCAGAAGAAAGAGTGAGACAATCTCGAGGGAGAGACCTAGATATACAACGT
>NC_041389.1:366293110-366294386 GCF_002162155.2 Triticum dicoccoides | reverse complement strand
GGGGCTAAAAACAACATTTGAATGTACATAGTACGAGACTTAATATCGATGTTTCAATTCGGTGTACATTGTAAGATTTGAACCGAGGACTAGGCATATGGGTAATTATTTCGAATTCGTGCTATACAAAGTTTCGAAAAGTTGACATTGACTCAATTTGTTGTGCTTTTTTGTAGGTCACATGTTTGAATCCATCCAAAAGTTTTCTGACTACCATGGTGTTCATCATATACATATGAATTTGTATTAAAAAAGTAGCATGGATACAGTGAAATGCGAAATCCACGTTAGAATTGCAGATCGCTACGTGACACACACTCTAATTCAAAAAATTAACTACGTGAAACACACTCTAATTAAAATAACTAATTATGTGACACACACTCTAATCCACGTTAGTGTGGGTACCGTTTCGATTTGTTTTCAAATAACTCCTCATTAATTAATTTATAGTACTCCCTCTGTTCACTTTCATAAGACCTTGAAGACATTTTAGACAATGTGCAAAACAGTTCATTTTAAGTTGTCTGAAACGACTTACAAAAGTGAACAGAGGGAGTATCTCGTTTCGAATGACTAATTATTGCAAAGAAAACACGGGCGTGGTAATACATACAGATTCGTTTGCAAATGAAAGAAGATTCGTTTGCATTCTCAAATGTAGGCGCACCAGGTAGACCAGGGTCGTGTCGGGGTGGACGCTGCTTCGGTGCCTCAAAGGCAACTGCCTTTGGGTCACTGACATGTGGGCCAGCCACCTGTTGGGCCCACATGTCATGGACACAAAGGCAGGTGCCTTAAGGCACCGAAGCATAGTCCTGTCGGGGTGGTCGCGTGTGTCGGACGGACGTGTAGGACCCAGCCACCCCCCCAAAAGGACAACGACAAAATAAGTTCGTGCTTCCACGTTTCGGATTGAAATATCTGGCGGCCCCAATTCCAGCCCTGGAAAATCTCTCTTCTCCACCGTCCCCTTCCGCGCCCAGATTGCTCAAATCCCTAATTCGCCGCCAACCCAAGTAAAGTTCAAATCGCCCCTCGTCTCATCTCTTTCCCCATGGTTCCCCACCTCTGTGCCGGACGACGATGACGAAGACGACGGTCGTGCTTCACCACCGCACCGAAGCTACCTCATCTACGCCCTTGTACACCACACTGGGTGGTCCACCGACAACGTCGGCCGCCGCAATCGACGTGCCTCACAGACACCGAGTTCCACCGCATCAGGTGCGCTTCACCGCCGCCGTCTCCCAGCAAACTGGGGCTACTTTACCGA
>NC_041389.1:366246215-366292940 GCF_002162155.2 Triticum dicoccoides | reverse complement strand
TCATCCACCGCATCGTAGTGCTTTGCTGCCACTCAAGATCTGCATTCGTGCACGGCCAGCCAACACTAGGGCATCACCCTCAACGGCTCTGAAGTGACCCGCACTCTAGCTAGGAAAGCATTCCCAAACGCCAGCCCGAACTAGTTATCCACACATCACTCCCTTGTGCACTATTCCGACGATGTTTGGATATCCTTTCACTGCTCTCTTAGCTTACACGCCTATGCAACTCTGACTTTAACTCTTATTTCTTCTGGAGATATCATCTGAAACAAGCAAATCCATTTTGTAGCGAAGCATGACGGCGCCACAGGATCTGGTACACATCCTGCACACCCGTATAACCTTGTAAGTATCTGTCCTCTGGGACAACATCAAGGTCGATTCCTCTTATTTGATCAACCATTCGCCGTGTCAAAAATGCAGAGGGGGATGCAAGGAGCACAAGGCCTCCACATCCAAGCAAGTGGTAACATGGACTTGTACATGGAACATCCCAAGCGCAAGCAGAGCTGCAGTGAGCCTGTACAACGAGCTAGTTTAAGTCCTTGCATTTCATTTAATTCGTACTGGCATTCATGTATGATTTGTGTGCAGTGGCTGATCCACGAGTTCAAGTTACCAGGGGCGAACATTTAACTTAAAAAATACGAACGCACTTGCACTCCGAAAATCAACATAACTTGAGAAATGTGAAGCTACATGCACTTTGAAAACCAGCTAATGATCCAAAGTAGTTCAGATTATAAACACTAAATGATGCAAGCACCAAAAAACACAAAATGCAACATGGTGTACTAGGACTACAAACATGGTATGTACCTGCTTGAATTATTTGTTCTCTGTCTGAAAATATCGAAGTGTAATTGCATGTATAACCAGTGCGCAAACTGCATATCAATATATCTATCCTGCACAAGTATGCCAATAGTTTCAAACAAGATATTAGAAAAGTATTTATGCTATGTTGTCATGATACGGGGTATTTCTGGTAGATGGCCTCGACGTTTCCTCAAACTATGAAAATGCACTATAATTTGCTTATCATCAATGCCTTCAAATCACTGTCTCTCTCAACATAGTAGATCATCATTAGACACTAAATCCTTCAATGAGCTTGCAAAATGCTTGCATTAGATCCCTCATTAGACACTATATGTTTATCACCAGGAGCATGTAAAATGTTTGCATCAAATCCTTCATTAGCAGTCTGTTCATTAGACACTTCAGGCTCAAGAACAACATGAGCTTGTATGTTTGCACTGGAAACTTGATTAGATACATCATATTCAGTCAGTTCATTATTGATTGGGGGAGTTATAAAATAAGTAGAAATTGGTTTCATTTTCTCATAGATTCCCTACGTACAAGCAGTTTTACAACACCGTGAGGTTTAACTATTGGCCAGAAATTGAAGAGTTGAATTAGATATAATCAGGGATGTGATGTACCTGCTCGTTGCGCATGCTACTCTTGCAAGCTGCGACTGTCCATTTGCGCAAGCTCGATGCCATGCCCGTGCTGTCGCCGCTGCCTCCCACGCAGGCTACACCCAGGGTTGGATCTTCATTTTCTTGTCCTTCCATTTGCTTGAAGCCCGGCAACCGCCCTCCAACGAGGGCGCGAGGAAGTGTTGTGTCGGTCTGTCAAGTGGCGGCTAGGTTAGGAGTGAACCAGACTGGAGGCTGGAGTGAATGAATTGGGACTTTTCCTGCTGTCGATCGATATGGGAGGCACTCGTTTGGGCCGCGAGCCTGCTATAGGGCCTGCCTTGCACTTATGTTATTGGCCCATCCAAATTGAAACATTTTTCTTCATTTTTTACATTGCCTGGTCGTGCGTTGGGACGAACAAAACTAGCATGGGCCAACCTGGATGACTCAAACTAGGTGCACACTTTCCAGCCACCTGAGGCGGCCGCCCATACCAGCCCCTATGGTGGCGTTGCCCCTTTTTGCGTGTATGATTGGATAGTGAAAAATATTCCAGTGGCGCTTTTGATTTACCCACAAAATGGTTGAATTACTTGTTTCTATGAACTGAGTTCGCCAATAATGTGAAGGATGACAGTATTTTCATCCTATTATAGATTGCTTAGATCTCGATATGCCAAAAGTAATCGCATGAAATATACAGTAAAAGCCAGTGTGATGTGTGTGGCTACAACTAGTCTGACTACACGTCCTCATATAACATATCAAGGACGCACCATCTTACCAGATTAACCATTCGACTTACCCATGCAGTGTGGGAAGAAAGAAGTATTGGGACAGCGTATCCAAGCAATTGATGCCATGGACTCCTTCGTACAACCTTGTAAGCGAAAAATAAGTTGTAGTGTGCCTGTACAAAGAACTAGCGTAAGTTCAGTTACCTGCTTCTCGGAATTTTAGTTACCCACTTATTGCAAAATTGTTCAATTACGTTACTTGGCTTAATTTAGATTGCTACTTATTACATAATGCCACGGCCTGTGAATCATATTGTAGACTGCGCTTATCTATGTGTTTGATACTTACTGTTAAGAATTACCTGTTTGCCTTAACTTAAATATCTACTTCTTTGTTTAACGGCTTTGCTGCTGCAACATCGGGTTACAATGATGTTAATAACAACTTTTCAGCATCCAACTGAAACTCTTTAATTCCTTGTTTGTTTAACTGGTTTGCTGTTATAACTCCCAATTGAGATGCTTTGCTAACTTCAACTTTTCTGAATCCAATCGGAACTTTAAGGGAAAAACAGGTTAGCCCAAGATCAAAGAGCGAGGTCCCCATGGACGTTGCATCATCCCACAGAAGTGGCACCGGCCCAATCGTGCATTATGAATTGCCAACTGCTGATGCTCTAGAGGCTAAACTAGTGGTAGAAAGAGATTCTGCTTCTGCACTTAGAGATGAAGTTGACATGTTGAGGAAGCAAACAACACAATCACAAGTAGTACTCAAGACAACCATTAAATATTTGGTGGATTTCAAAACGAAGCAAGCTGAGACTGACCAGATTGTTAAGGTCCTGAAGGAAAAAAGGAAATTAAATTCCTACTTGGTAAATCATAGGTGAAATATTCTTTCCATCGTTGAAGAACCTTTGTGTTGTCTGTTCATGTAATCAATAGAACCATTTCTTTTAGAGATCATGTACTAATTGTTTTTTTGTTTTTTGCTCTGTAATTTTATTTGAGCACAAGTCTGTATTAATTGATAAGACTCAGAGACATTTCATTTGGATTGTTGTGCCAGACCTACAAATATGCCAATCGGGCTGAATGTGCATTCAGCAATAGTAGTAGTATAGATGGACCACAAGTGGCACGCATCAGAAAGGGCGAGGATGCTGGCTAAAAAATGGATGCTGTTCTAGCCAAAAAAAAGTACAGTGGCCTGGCTTATGTACGTTAGTTGATATTATTGATCCATATACTCTATAAGTGTTTATGTCTGTTAGTTCTGTACATTCTTGGTTGATTGACTAGGTATTTGAATCTTGATACATCGCTTGTGTACATATCTAAATGGGAGTACACATTATGCTGCGTGTGACATTTGAGTTGGACATGAACTGTTCCAAATATTTGAATTCACCTTAAACTGGATTCTAACTTCTGAATTTGAGTATCGGCATTTGTAAACCATATTCATATATGACAATGGAATACATCTTTGTCGTCCTTTTGAAGATATATAAAAACACATAGAATGATTTATAAAGATTCATATAAGAATACAAAATGGATTCGAATTTAGTTGCCAGGGTAAACGTGGATGCTTATTGTCCCAAAATTCGAAAGAAGCGGCAAAATGTCCGCTACCACGTCGGCTGCCCGAAGCCAAGTGTTTGGGAGATGGAATTTACTATCTACCCATTACATGGACAATCCATCAGCCCGATTTCCACTGCTCTAAATAGGGGTAGGTTAGTAACTTCAATTAGACGTGATACGACCGCCTCTGAGCCCATTTTGACACGGTGGGCGTCAAACATGGGCGGCAAAACACATTTGATTCAAGCTCATCCGAAAGACCTCTGTTTCTCCCTCCATTCCCCATTCATACATGGTGGGCGGCAAAACAAACTCGACTCAGCCAAAATCGATGTAGGCAAATATTTTCAATAGGGGCAGGTTTGTAACTTCACTCTGATGTGACACAACCGCCCTACCTGTCAGCCCCGTTCATACACCATGGGCGCCAACCATGGGCGCCAACCACCCTATCCTCGCCCAAAATTGCTCTAGGCAAATATTGGAAAGATGCGAGATTACCGCCCTATCCCCAACCGACGAGACGTTCAGATTTTAAATGGGGGCTAAGTTTGTAACTTTCCCATATTTCAGACACGCGCGTCCCAAAAACATGGTTCCTCGTACCTCTCCCTCCATTTTCCCATTCATACACCGTCCGCGCTAGAACACCCCATCCCCACACCAGCCTCCGTCCGCCACCCCATCTATCGCCGTCGTCCTCCACCACATCCATCGCCACCGTGCGCCACCATGCCGGAGCGCCTACCAAGACCGCGTCGTCCACTGCTAGAGATGGACGTTTCTCATCCACGGCGACGGACCAATAGCCTTGCATCGCGTCCTCTCGCTTCATCGGTTCTGTCGTCCTCTTTGCCGGGGCCACTCACACGACCTTCTCTTCCACCGCAACGGGACTTATCCCCCGATGCACCCGTCTACCGTCGCAGATCTGCTTCAACGCCACCGACAGCCATCACACGCCCGATGCCTACACGGCGCCGCAAGAGAGGTGGTACTTCGTATCTCCTCAAATTTTTGATCTCAACCAGAAAATAGATCTTAACTTGGTTACTATACTTTCTTTTCAGCTCTTAGAATTTAGTTCTTAGTTCGAAGCAAACAATGGATGCTAAATATCATTTCTCCGGTTTGCTGCTTCAAATCTGCCATGGCACAGCCATAATACGGTTTAATTGATCATGCTTAGGGTCTAATTGATAATGTTGGTTCCGTGGTTGTTTCTTTAATAGAAATCGGAGGGGAAACCCTCTTTTGCTAAAAAAATATGCTTAGAGTTTTCCCCTTTTATGATCACTATATGATCAGAATACGTGCTTCGTGTCATAATAACACTGCTCCACCCATCAAGCTAAACAAGCTTAGTTGTTCAAATATGAATCTGATATTATTAAAATAGAGTTGTTTAATTGGTCAGCTAAATGTTCCTAAATTAGTTTCAAAAATGCATGTTCGCCGCTCGGGTGTGTATCTCTACAGGGTGCCCACGGTGGGCCGGTCCACCCTGGGATTTTGGGTCGTCCCAAGCCCCGATTCCCCTCTGTTCTGTTGCGCGCTTCCGATCTCTACTCACCCCCAGCCGCCTGCCTCGCCGGCGACTTGCCGTCCCCGGACGGCATGACTCTAGGAGGAGACACCGGACTAACCGGAGCCCAGGAGCCGCTCGCACAACAGCGTCACCGCTGCCCGGGCGCGCCGTCGTGCCTAGCTTCCCAGTCCGTTCAGGGCTCAGGCGTGCAGCACCCACCAAGCCAACCCGATTTATCCTGAGATACGTCCGCAACACTCAGCAGCCACTCCTCGTCACCCATTTTCTAATTGATTCATTACTCATTAGGTAGTACTGTCATTAGGGTTTGTTGTGTGCTCAGTGCTACCTACACTTAATGGTTCAGATGTATTTCGGTAACCTTTAGTACCTCTAAGGTTCACAGGGTTTTCAAAATTCCGGCCCTCGGAACATACACTAGTCATTTTGGATTGTTGGTCGTAGTGACATTGACCCAGATTACTACTGCAAGCCAGGTTTGTTGACAATTTTACTTGTATTTCTCACTCATTCGATATAATATCCAATTATTTACGTCAATTAGTTGCAAACAATAAGTGCTAGACAAACTTCTTCATTCAGATTTTGGACGGTCTCTTACTGCACTTACAATTCTGCATACTTGTCCTAGTAGGCTCACAAGTAAATGATTGATTCACTACATCTATGCTTGCCTTGTCATATTTGTTGTCAATATTCTTTTAGGGTGGACCACCCTGTTTCTAAATACTGGAACCGTAGACATGAGTGAATAGTATTTCTCTATGTGATCTCTTCCATCATGTGTGGGAAACGAACACTGCATTGTATAGAAAGAAAGTGTCATTTCCAGCTTGTACATAGGTTTTGATCTTTTACATGGAATACAATCTACCTACTTGCTTTGTGTTGCACTACCAACACTCCACCCTTGAAGCTAAACATTATGCCACTCATAATTGCTTAGTTTATTTGTTCAAATATGAATTTCATATGATTCTAATGTTCCTACTTCAGTTTTGAAATGTGTGCCTGCTTGTTATAGAGACATAAGGGGTTTGTATTTCTGTGTGTGGTCTGGTCAGCATGGTTGGGGAGGTGAATTTTGCATATGCAGGGGTTTATAGGTGTCAGGACCCTGACTCAATGCCACATCGATCTAGCATGTAACACCTCATATCACTTTGCGGCCTCACGCACGGTATCCACACGGGTGTCGCCTTACCTTTGCCCGGGACCGTTTGCGCCTTTTGGCACACGTATATGATAGTGTTGCTAGCATCCATATGATAAGGAGCTCGGGCTGACATGGCTAGTTGTAAACCCAAAGTGGCACAAACTTACAGGGACAGGCATCCATGACCCAGCATCGAACGTGTCGGTCATCAGCGAGTGAATCCAGGCTCTAGCACTGGGCTAGCAGGACTCCAGCGAACCGGGCTGTAGCGGGCTAACAGGACTCCAGTATTCATCGCGTGACATTTCCCCGAAGGGACAGACACATGAACAAAGAAGGACACATGCCGGCCAGCCTAAGTGTTCCGGAGCAGTAGCAAGCTACCATGGCTCAGTGGAAGCACTAGGAGACATTTCCTAGTAAGAGAGGCTACTAAGGATAAACAACTAGATAGTCAGATCCCACACATACCAAGCATTTCAATAACATACACACAATATGCTCGATATGTGCAAATACAACATGGCATCACAACATGACTCTACAACTCAAGTATTTTATTCAATAGGCTCCGAGGAGCGAGATATTACAAACATGGGTCTCATGACCCAACATTCAGAGCACACAAGTCAATGCACAAGCGGAAGCTTAACATGTCTGAGTACAGACATCTACAAATGAAAAAGGCTGAGAAGCCTGACTATCTACCAGATCCTGCCGAGGGCACAAGATCGTAGCTGAGGTAACAAGCTAAACATTGAAGTCCACGTGAAACTACTAGTGAGACTGAAGTCTCTCTGCAAAAACATAAAATAGGCAAACGTGAGTACAAATGTACCCAGCAAGACTTACATCAGAACTAACTACATATGCATCAATATCAATAAAGGGGGTGGTGGAGTTTAACTGCAGCAAGCCAGCTTTGACTCGGTGGCTATCCTGAACTACGACTACAAGTAAATCTTTGAGGTGGCGCACACGAGTCCACACATTCACCATATCCATACACCACTATGGATCCGCTCCCGTCTCCCTACGAGAACGCCATCCAAAGCACTCACGCTTATCTTGCGTATTGTAGAGTATCCACTTTCACTTGTCTATGAACTGTACAGGCAACCCAGAAGTCCTTTACCGTGGACACGGCTATTCGAATAGATAATGTTAACCCTGCAGGGGTGTACTTCTTCACACACGCTCTCGCCACTTACCGCCATGTACACCTCGTGTATCTCGGCAACCTTCAAGCGGAAGCCTAGCGAGGGAGTCGGCCACGACCTGACTAACCACACAAGTCTCTCGTCCAGGTTTATCGCCTATTCGGGTTCCATCCGCAAGGAGTTCCGGCCGGGGTGTCGCTCCCTGCCCCAAACGATGTGTGCAGGGTTCCCAAGCCCACCATCCGGGTGCTACTTGGTACACCGGGCCACTGTGCCTAGTCTGTCCCAAGCCCACCTGTACCGGGTGCCACTTGGTAGACTACTAACACTACCTACAAACACCAGAAACTAGTTGCAACTCCTGGACAGAGATCGAGTTGATTAATAAGCCGAGAGGGGTCGAGTTACCAGAACCCAATGTGTGGTAGTAACTGTTCATGGATCACAAACACAGAACTCAGTTCCTGAGGACGGTTTCAATGAGACAACCCACCATGTACTCCTACATGGCCTCTCACCGCTACCTTTACCAAATCGTGTTCACACACTTAGCTCTCAACAGTAGGACATGTTCACCACATTCCAATTCATCCCCGATGAATCAGACCTGACTCAACTCTAAGCAGTAGCAGGCATGACAAACAAGCATGAATGAGTAGGCACATCAGGACTCAAACAACTCCTACTCATGCTAGTGGGTTTCATCTATTTACTCTGGCAATGACAGGTCATGCAGAGGATAAAGGGGTTCAGCTACCACAGCAAGTAACAGATGAATCATTGTTGTCCTAATGCAGTAAAAGAGAGTAGGAGCGAGAGTGTGGGATTGTATCGGAATGAACAAGGGGGTTTTGCTTGCCTGGCACTTCTGAAGATAGTATAGTTCTTCATCGGTGTCATCGAACTCATCATCGAACGTCGTCTACTGAGAGGGGAGAATCACTGGCAAATGAGAGGGAACACAATCAATGCAATGCACAATATGATGCATGCTCATGACATGGCAAAATGAGTGTGTTTTGGCTAATGCAACTCCAACCAGATGTGTTTGGGTCATTTTGAACCAAAGGTTCAATCCCAAATTCAAATTATGAAATTAAGTAGTGCATTATCATGTTTGATCTAAACAGCAATGTTAAGTTGTTTAAACATGCATGAAACCAGTACAGATGGATAGATTGGATTTTTCTGATCATTTTTCATATATAATTTATCTCATTCTGAGCTATGGTTGAATTTATATGATTTTTAGAAGTTTTGGCCATTTTCTGGAATTTCCTAAAAAGAATAAATCCAGAAAATGATTTACTGCGTCAGTCTAACGTCAGTGTGACGTCAGCGGGTCAGCGGAGCCGGTCCAGGTCAAACCTGACGTGTGGGGTCCACATGTCAGTGACTAACTAACTAATCTAAATTAATTAATGTTAAACTACTACTAACTAAAAATCTCAGTGGAGTAATTAAACTTAATTAAAAACTAATCTAGGATTAGCTGGGGCCTGGGCCCACTCATCAGTGACTCAATAGGAGTCAAACTAGGGTCAAACCGGGTCAAACTCGTCGGAGTTGACCCGGGGCTCGTCGCCGGCAGGGCCAGGGATGACGGAGAGGTGCAGGTTTCCTCCTCCGATGACCAAATCAATGGCGGAGAGCGGCTAAATGGAGCTGGAGCTCAGGCACGTCGAGTGGTGGCGGTGGGAGATGCTGGGGTGGTCGGAAACATCGCCGGCGACGACCTTGGCGGTCGGCGGAGTTCGGGCGAGGTCGAAGCCGTCGCTATGAGGCACGGCGAGGCGCGTGAGGAGGTTCTATCGGATTCTCCGACTGCGGTGAAGACGATGGTGTGCTCGGAATCAAGCCAACGTGGCTGTGGCCACGACGGCGACGTGCGGTGGCGGCGGCGGCGCGGTCGAGCTCCGTGCGGTCGCTGTGGTGCTCGAGAGCGAGAACGGGAAGGGGGAGGAGGAAGAGGAGCTCACGGGGAGTGCAGGGGGCGTCGAAGCGGGCTCGGGGAAGGCTCGGAGCAGACGGCAAGGCCGTGGCGATCTAGCGTCCGAGGAGGAAGAGGGCGAGGTAGCCGGCGATGCAGGGCGGCAGGCATCGCATGGCTCTACGTAGATGACGAGGATGACGCTGCGGTTCTTCAGGGCGGGTCGGCGAGGCGAGGGGAGCACGGTGGCTACGGTTTCACGGCGGCGAGCGCTTGACGGTTGCGGCCATGGTGAGGAGAGGGCAAGAGAGTGGGCAGAGGGGGTGAGTGAAACGTCCAGGGGGTCGGGGCGGCGCCGAAGAGAAGGCCCGAGGCGTTGCGCTGTCCCAGGGACGCAGGCAGGCAGGTGGCGTGGCAACACGGCCGTGCGCGCGCGTCGGGCACGCGCTCGTCCTCCTGGCAGAGGAGGAAGACAACAGGGGAGGAGGCGGTGGTGGGCTGGGCCACCAGCTGGGCCGGCCAGGTGGGCTGCACGAGTGAGGCCAGGTACTAACTCTCTCTCTCTCTTTTATTTATTGTTTCTGTTTTCTATTATTCTTCAGTCTTTAGGGCTTTATTTAAAATACTGAAGTAGATCCAAAAATTATGAAACTAATAATGGCTACTGTTTAGGATATATACAAGAGTAAAAAATTTAGTTTATGATTATTTGGGCATTTAAAAAATATTTTAAATGCTCAAATGCAAATACTGTAAGATTTAATTCAGAGCCCAAATATGTCATGGAAAAATGTGCAACACCTCTGGTTATGATTCTAGCATTTTCCAGAAATGATGAACATTTTTTAAAGCCATTTGGATTCACTGAAAATATTTTAGTTGAACCTAGTGAATTCCTTTGTTGCTAGGGTTTAGGCAATCCCCATTTCAGGATTAAGAAAAATTTAAACATGATGCAGCACAAGACTAGCTAACCCAGAGCAGACTAGAACCAGGGATGTGACAATAGGGAGACACTCTCTGAGTTGAATCCACAATGCATTCCATAGATAATCTAACTACTTTTTACGTTTTCATGAATCTCAGATTCTGAACAACATCATAATGATTATGAGCTTGCGCGCATGAAAAGAATAAAGTAGAACAATGCCATGGCTGTCAAACTTGGCATTAAGGGACTGAAATCAAGTCTGGATGCAATACAATGCAAACACTCTCCACCTACAGTTTCATGCTCAGAATATGATCCTAACAGTGATTCTGAGCTAGAGGGAGACCTAAGTCAATGTAGCTCCCTAGTGGAGGAGTCAGAGGAAGATGCCCTATCTTATTCACCCATCAAGGTACTTGCTCTAACTTTCCAAGGTTACATTTCTCGCACATATCTTGCAACTGATGCTTTGCATTGCTTCTTCTTTGTTGAACTTCCATTAGCTTAGTTTACACATCGTGTATGTGAATACGCCCTGCCTATCCATTTTCAGTACATATTCCATCTGTCATCATACCATATTTATCCATTCAAATGTTGTTCTTGTGTATCAGACATTCAAAAGGAAGAGGGCGATTGCTGATCGTGGAGGAGCACAAGCAAAGTATTTGGAAAAGGTAGTGGCACCTGATAAATCAAATAGCCCATTAGGTGTAGTTGCAATATCACCTGACCCACAAAACACCCCAACTCTACTAGACTCTAGCCCTACTACACTGGTCATTTCTGATGCCCCAACTCAGCAGACCCCAACTGCAGCAAACAGTATGATTATGCCAGTTGACATAATACCAGCTGTACGATGCAAAACCCCATTCCAGCAAAGAGTACATCAAATCCAGTTGCCAAATCCCTTTTCGAACTAGAGAGAGCCCCAATAGCAGCAAATAGGACCCATGTTCCATTTCTTACCAGTTTAGAAGATGAAGCTTATGTTGTTGTCAGGAACTTTGTGTGCATCTTTCCTTCATGGAAAGATTATACCGCAGACACAGAACAATTTCCAGTCTTCCTACGCCACTTACGCGTAAATAATGTACTAATGTTATTCATGGTCATTACTGCATATATTTCTTCTAACAGAAGACACGAGATTTCATTCTTTTAAATAGGCGAGGAGCAAACTGGATTGTGATGACGAGCAAGGGTTGGTTGCGCTTTTCAAGCACTTGTTGATGAAGTATCATTCCTACCTGAGGCAAGCGCACTTCGATGGCAAGCCTCTGAACGAAATTTCTGTAAAGTCTCCGGTGCTACATTTATCCGACGGTGACTTGAATAATCTTGTTACACATTGGTCTCCGCTGCAGCGTAAGGTACTGTCTATGATATCACATCACAATTTGAACTACATTTCTGCATATGCCTTAATGTCTCACTTGTACGAAAACTGTTAGCAGAAGAACATTCGTTCTCCAGGGACCACATAATCTCGCAACTATACTGCACACTGCATTGCTCTTGTGAGTACCTCTTGCCCTGTATGACCATACGTACTTTCATAGTTGTTTGATTATGTAGCATCACTGCACATGTTAGCCTCGTAATCGTCCATTTGGTGGACATTATAAGATCCGTATGGAATCTTACAAAAATTTAGAATCAACCCAATGCTTTTGAAGAGGTTTAGCTCTGCAGTCCTCTTGTAAGGACTGAACGTGGTCTATCACTGTACTTACATTAACAGCTACTCCTTCTGTCCCATAATATAAGAACGGTTTGCACAGTACACCAGTGTTCAAAACACTCTTGTATTATGGGAAGAGGGATTGGTTCATTTTGTAGCATTCTGCATCTTATCTCCCTCGCCCACTATTTACTGAAAAAGATCAGATCCATATTTAATCTTACCAACAAGTAGAATACAAAGACAATGCCAGTCAGAAGTGTAGCCCATTGCTCTTGTCAGTACATTTTATCCTGTGACGCTTGTACTTCTAGGGATTTTGATTATGTAGCATCAATCTGCATCTTATCTTCACTATCCTCTATCCCTTCCAGTATTATCATATCTATAATTACTCTCTACAAAATGTAGAGTATAGGCAATGCTTATGAAGAAGATTCTGTGCTGAAATTCTTGAGTTATCCTTCCCTTGACATGGGGAAGGGCATTATAAAGCCGGTGTTAACTATTAATGTAAGTCAGTCCTTCTAAATCCTTTATCCTCAACTGCTGTTTAATTTTCTCATACTCCCTATCGTTTACTGCTGTTTAGTTTGCAGTTTCTACCAAAATGCATGTTCGCAAGAACCATAAGTTCTAAGTTTTACTTGTAAAACCAAATTCCTTATTCATACCATGCACATTACTTAATACTCCCTATATGTATGCTTCTTTTGTGGATCTATAATCCAGTGTGTGGTGAAGCAGCCCACGTTTGCACCTTGTCATCTCCTGTTTTATCTTACTGATGTGGCTGATGATATGAACAACATGCCATGCACATTATCCAAAATAGATACAATGATTTTATTTGCCCTTCATCTATGCTTGCTATGTTGACATGGTAATCCAGTAGTGTGGTGAAGCTCCCCGCATTATGAACAATGCCAAATTATGCCCTTCATCTATTTTGAACTTGATATTTTCTAATTTGAAATTGGATAGAATTGACAGCACAATTATCATCTTTGTTTATACACATGCAAAACCTGTCATCTCTCTAGTTTGTTTCAGGGTGATATGCCTGATGGCATGCACAAGTCTGCTGAAGGTTGTGAGACAAACCCAACATCTATTGCAGCAAAGAAGGCAAAACATCTTGAAGATAGCGAGACAACTCCAAAGTCTTGTCTTGATGCAGTGTTCAAGTTACTTGAGACTAACAGTCACACAAGCTCACATAATTCGTTGTCTGAATCAGTTCGACTTCTTTAGTCCCAAGTTCTAGCAGAAAGGCATTCTGCAACTCAACTTCGACTTGAAGTCCTATCTCTAAGAAAGATTGCGGAGAACACCAATGAGAACCTCATCGCTAAACAGCTACACCTGGAAGCTATGACCGACATGCTAGGCCAGTCTCATAGCCTTGCTCAGCAGCTTGCGCAGCAGTTCCCCCGCAAGGCTAACCTTTCTTGAACTGTCTTGGAAGTGGTCTCGGTTCAGTATTATTTTGTTACGCTGCAATGGTGCCCAGTTTTTGTAATCTGCTTCTTCGTTGCGGTTTATGATCACTGGTGGCGAACTTCGATCCCTAGTGGACGTAATATACCTTAAATCCTTTAGTGTATAGTGTAGGTTTATTCTTAGTTACTATGCCATAATTTTTTTATTGTATAGAGTAGGTTTGTTCTTAATTCCTACTAGTTCTGGAAAAAAATCAGATGTACTCGACCGGGCCGAAACATTCGACTCTAACGGGCCAGGTTTTTAGCGGGCCAGAATTGGGCCAGCCTGTGTCTTTCTTGGGCCCGAATGATTGGGGACTTCACACATTGCGTCGGGCCCAAACTTACACTAGCCTATATTTTGGTTGGGCCTTTTGTCGACCCAACACTTAGTTTGGCCCAGGTAGCGTTGGGTAATTAACAGGCTGAATACTGTACTGGCCTGTTACAGCCGAGATGAAACCACGGGCCTTTAGCAGGCCAAAATGCATGTTGGGCCTCAATTTTCACTAGTCGTCGACGGGCCTTCAGCAGGACGAAATGTAGTCCGGGCCGTTTTGGGCCCAGTTAGCTCACGGGCCATTACCAGGCCAAAAAATATCTCGGGCCTTAGTTGGCCCACTAATATCATGGGCCTTTAAGAGGCCGAAGCTTAGTACATGCATCAACGGGCCGAATTACGTGACAGGCCTTTAACAGGTCCAAAGTCACGTTGGGCTTTACTGTTGCCACCTTTAGCACGGGACGTTAGTGGGCCCGATGTCCCGTCGGACCATATATGGGCCATCGGCAGCACGGGCCATTCCCAGGCCGAAAGTCACACCGGGCTGAAATGGGCCCATGTCTACATCAGGCCTCTAACAGGCCGAAAGTCACTGGGCTGTAGTTGGGCCCAAATATTCGATGAACAATTAACGGGCCAAATCTGGCTTCGGGCCGCAAATGGGCCCAAATATTGGGCGAACAATTAACGTGCCAGATCTGGCTTCGAGCCGTAAATGGGCCCAAATATTGGGCGAAAAATTAACGGGCCAAATCTGGCTTCGGGCCGTAAATGGGCCTCTATGAAGCAGACCGTTATTGGGATGGCCCACTAGTACCTGATTAAGTACTACGGGCCTTTGACTGGGCCGACCTTTTTAACCTATATGGGCTTCTATTGGGCCCAGCCACGTGTCGACATATCATAGGCATGTCTCCTCTAGTGGACGGGCGACATCTGGCCCACTGACGAGATGACAGGTGTTCCCTTCGGCCAATCAGAATTTTACATGTAGAAATTTCCCATTGGTCAGGGCTGTTAACGGGTTATCGGATCCAAAATCTGACCCGATAGCTTAACGGCGTTCCATTAAGGTGGATGCCACGTGTCGGTCACCCTTGATGAAAGCACTTCTGTGACGCGCGATTTATCGTCCTGGAAGTGGACACTTCCGCGATGATAATTTTGGTAATGTCATGGAACACTTCTACGATAGCACAGGTATGACTATCTTGATTCTGTCATAAAATCTTCATGGATGTACATGCATGACAGAAAACGCGACCTACTGTGACAAACACATATCATCACGGAAGTGTATTTTTTTGTAGTGAGGGCTGTAAGATAGAGCTTGAGAGATGATCCAGTCACAGACATGTAGATATATTTTGTGCATGGGAGGAAGCAAGGTCAATCGATTACATATATAAAGGGAGAGAAATTGAGCGAGTGTGTGTCCTCGTGCGATCCAAAGAGTGACACGGTTTGGAGAGAGTGACCTAGATAGTTAATGTGCGTGAGAGAGTATACAATATGAATATGTAAAATTGGGCTCAAACATGGAGATATGTCATTTGTGTCCGAGAAAGAGCAAGGTCAATCAAGACATACAGAGAGACTGAGATAGAGAGAGAGAGATTGAGCGATTGTGGTCCGCCATGAGGTCGAAAGAGTGGGCGCGGCTTGGATGGATTGACCTAGAGAGACAATTTGCGTGAGAGAGTATAGAGTGTGCCCATCGAGGCCCGAACAGGGAGATATATCATTTGTGCATGAAAGAAAACAAGGTTAATTGAGACTCAGATAAAGAGAGTGAGATTGAGCGCGTGTGGCCCGCCGTGCGAAATAAAGAGTGAGACAGTCTCGAGGGAGTGACCTAGATAGACAACGTGTGTGCATGCGCACGAGAGGTTGGGGGGCTAGATAGGCAATGCATGCATCTAGTGTGAGAGGGTGGGAGGGAGACATAGAGAGAGAGAGAGCTCGGCATGGGGTGCAATGGTGGGTGTGTGAGGTAAATACATTTGGTAACAGAGTGGAAAAAGGGGCTTGTGTAGTTGAGAGAGTTAGAGATCGAAACATGGAGAGAAAGAATGAACGTGTGTCGGAAACCGATAGCTTCCTAAGGTGGTTAGGAGAGGAAGATTGGCTGATACAGGAAGTATGTAGTGTGTGTGCCAAGGGGGTGAGGCTAAAAACAACATTTGAATGTAGATAGTACGAGACTTGATATCGATGTTTCAATTCGGTGTACATTGTAATATTTGAACTGAGGACCATGCATATGGGTAATTATTTCAAATTCGTGCCATACTAGGTTTGGAAAAGTTGACATTGACTCGATTGTTGTGCTATTTTGTAGGTCATATGTTTGAATCCATCCAAAAAAATTCTCACTATCATGGTGTTCATCATATACATATGAATTTGTATTAAAAAAGTATCATGGATACAGGGAAATGCGAAATCCATGTTAGAATTGGAGATCACTATGTGACACACACTCTAATTCAAGTAACTAATTATGTGACACACACTCTAATCCACGTTAGCGTGGATATCGTGGATACCATTTTGATTATTATTTTCAAATAACTCCTCATTAATTAATTTATAGTATCTCGTTTTGAATGACTAATTATTTGCAAGGAAAACACGGGCATGGTAATACATACATATTCGTTTGCAAATGAAAGAAGATTCGTTTGCATTCTCAAATGTAGGCGCACCAGGCAGGCCAGGGTCATGTCGTGGTGGTCGCGTGTGTCGGACGGACGCTTAGCACCCAGCCACCCACTCCTCCCTCCCTCCCTCCCCCCTCCCCCAAAAAAGGACAACGACAAAATAAGTTCGCGCTTCCACGTTTCGGATTGAAATATCTGGCGGCCCCAATTCCAGCCCTGCAAAATCTCCTTCTCCATCGTCCCCTTCCCCACCCAGATTGCTCAAATCCCTAATTCGCTGCCAACCCAAGAAAAGTTCAAATTGCCCCTCATCTCGTCTCTTTGCCCACCTCTATGTCGGACGACGACGACGAAGACGACGGTCGTGCTTCACCACCGCACTGGAGCTACCTCATCTACGCCCATCGTCCACCGCACCGGGTGGTCCACCGACAACATCGGCCGCCACAATCGATGTGCCTCACAAACACCAACTTCCACCGCATCAGGTGCGCTTCACCAACGCCGTCTCCCACCTCACCGGGGCTACTTCACCGAGCATATCGTCGCACCTCTGCCCCCTGAGGCCATTGGGGCTTCACCAATGGTCTCATCCACCGCATCATAGCGCTCCGCTGCCACTCAAGATCTGCCTCCGTGCGTGGCCAGCCAACGCCAACGCATCACCCTCAACGGCTCTGAAGTGACCAGCACTCGCTAGGCGACCATGCGCAAGCGTCGGCCCGAACTAGGTATCCACACATTACTCCCCTGTGCACTGTTCCGACGATGTTTGGATATCCTTTCATTGCTCTCTTACCTTAAACGCCTATGCAACTCTGACTTTAACTCTTATTTCTTTTGGAGATATCATCTGAAACAAGAAAAACCATTTTTTAGCGAAGCATGACGGTGCTACGGGATCTGGTACACATCCTGCACACCCGTATAACCTTGTAAGTATATGTCCTCCAGTACAACAAGGTCAATTCCTCTTATTTGATCAACCATTCGTCGTGTCAAAAATGCATATGGGGGTGCAAGGAGCACAAGGCCTGCACATCCAAGCAAGTGGTAACATGGACTTGTACATGGATCATCCCAAGCGCAAGCAGAGCTATAGTGATCCTGTACAACGAGCTAGCGTAAGTCCCTGCATTTCATTTAATTCGTACTGGCATGCATGTATGATTTGTGTGCAGTGGCGGATCCACAAATTCAAGTTACCAGGGGCGAACATTTAACTTGAAAAATACGAAGGCACTTGCACTCCGGAAATCAAGATAATTTGAGAAATGTGAAGCTACATGCACTTTGAAAACCAGCTAATGATCCAAAGTAGTTCAGATTATAAAACACTAAATGATGCAAGCACCAAAAAACACAAAATGCAACATGGTGTACAAGGACTACAAACATGGTTTGTGCCTGCTTGAATTATTCGTTCTCTGGCTGAAAATACCGAAGTGTAATTGCACCTATAACCAGTGCACAAACTGCATATCAATATATCTATCCTGCACAAGTATGCCAATTGTTTCAAACAACAGAATAGAAAAGTATTTATGCTATGTTGTCATGATACAGGGACTTTCTGTTAGATGGCCTCGACGTTTCCTCAAGCCATGAAAATGTACTATAATTTACTTGTCATCAATGCTTGCAAATCTCTATGTCTCTCTCAACATAGCAGATCATCATTAGACACTAAATCCTTCAATGGGAGCTTGCAAAATGTTTGCATTAGATCCCTCATAAGACACTATATGTTCATCACCAGGAGCATGTAAAATGTTTGCATCAAATCCTTCATTAGCAGTCTGTTCATTAGACACTTCAGGATCAAGAACAACATGAGCTTGTATGTTTGCACCGGAAACTTGATTAGATACATCAGATTCAGTCAGTTTAGTATTGATTGGGGGAGTTATAAAATAAGTAGAAATTGGTTTCATTTTCTCATAGATTCCCTACATATAAGCAGTTTTAAAACACCGTCAGGTTTAACTATTGGCCAGAAATTAAACAGTTGAATTAGATATAATCAGGGATGTGATGTACCTGCTCGTTGTGCATGCTACTCTCGCAATCTGCGACTGTCCGTTTGTGCAAGCTCGATGCCATGCCCGTGCTGCCGCGGCTGCCTCCCATGTAGGCTACACCCAGGGTTGGATCTTCATCTTCTTATCCTTCTGTTTGCTTGAAGCCCGGCGACTTCCCTCCAACGAGGGCGTGAGGAAGTGATGTGTCAATCTATCCAGCGGCGGGTAGGTTAGGAGCAAACCAGACTGGAGGCTGGAGCAAACGAATTGTGATTTTTCCTGTTGTTGATTGATATTGGGAGGCGCTTGTTTGGCCCGCGAGCCTAGTATTGGGCCTGCCTTGCACTTATGTTTTTGGTCCATCCAAATTGAAACATTTTTCTTCATTTTCTACATTGCCTGCTCGTGCGTTGGGACGAACAAAACTAGCCTAGGCCAACCTAGATGACTCAAACCAGGTGCTCACTTTCCAGCCACCCGAGGCAGCCGCTCATACAAACCCCTATGGTGGTGTCGCCCTTCTTGCGTGTATGATTGGGGTAGTGAAAAATATTCCAGTGGCGCTTTTGATTTATCCATAGAATGGTTGAATTGCTTGTTTCTATGAACTGAGTTCGCCAATAATGTGAAGGATGCCAGTCTTTTCATCCTATTGTAGATTGCTTAGATCTCGATATGCCAAATGTAATCGCATGAAATATACAGCAAAAGGCAGTATGATGTGTGTGTGGCTACAACTAGTCTGACTACACGTCCTCATATAACATATCAAGGACACACCATCTTACCAGATTAACCATTCGACTTACCAATGCAATGTGGGAAGAAAGAAGTATTGGGACTGCGTATCCAAGCAATTGATGCCACGGACTCCTTCGTAGAACCTTGTAAGAGAAAAATAAGTTGCAGTGTGCCTGTACAAAGGGCTAGTGTAAGTTCAGTTACCTGCTTCTCGGAATTTCAGTTAGCCACTTATTGCAAAATTGTTCAATTATGTTGCCTGGCTTAATTTAGTTTGCTACTGATTACATAATGCCATAGCCTGTTAATCCTATTATAGACTCCGCCTATCTATGTGTTTTATTCCTACTGTTAAGAATTACCTGTTTGCCTCAACTTAAATAGCTACTTGTTTGTTTAACTGCTTTGCTGCTGCAACAACCGGTTAATGATGTTAGTAACTACTTTTCAGCATCCTATTGACTCTTTAATTCCATGTTTGTTTAACTGATTTGCTGTTATAACTCCCAGTTGAGATGTTTTGCTAACTTCAACTTTTCAGAATCCAAACGGAACTTTAATGGCAAAACAGGTTAGCCCAAGATCAAAGAGCGAGGTCCCCATTGACGTTGTATCATCCCACAGCAGTCGCACCGGACCAATCATGCATTATGAATTGCCAACGGTTGATGCTCTAGAGGCTAAACTAGTGGTAGAAAGAGATTCTGCTTCTACACTTAGAGATGAAGTTGACATGTTGAGGAAGCAAACAACACAATCATAAGCAGTACTCAAGACAACCATTAAATATTTGGTGGATTTCAAAACGAAGCAACCTGAGACTGACCGCATTCTTAACGTCCTGAAGGAAAAAATGAAATTAAATTCCCACTTGGTAAATCATAGGTGAAATGTTCTTTCCATCGTTGAATAACCTTTGTGTTATTTGTTCATGTAATCAATCAAACCATTTGTTTTAGAGATCATGTAATAATTGTTTTTTGTTTTTTGGTTTGTAATTTTATTTGAGCACAAGTATGTATTAATTGATAAGACTCGGAGAGATTTCATTTTGATTGCTATGCCAGACCTACAAATATGCCAATCGGGCCGAATGTGCATTCAACAATAATAGTAGTATAGATGGACCATAAGTGGCTCACATCGGAAAGGGCCAAGATGCTGTAGTAGCTTCGCTAAAAAAGGATGTTGTTCTAGCAAAAAAAAAGTACAGCGGCCTGGCTTATGTATGTTAGTTGATATTATTGATCCATATACTCTATAAGTGTTTATATGTCTGTTAGTTATGTACATTCTTGGTTGATTGACTCGATATTTGAATCTTGATACATCGCTTGTGTACATATCTAAATGGGAGTACACATTATGCTGCATGTGACATTTGAGTTGGACATAAAGTGTTCCAAATATTCGAATTCACCTTAAACTGGATTCTAGCTTCTGAATTTGAGTATCGGCATTTGTAAATAATATTCATATATGACAGTGGAATACATCTTTGTCGTGGTTTTGAAGATATATAAAAACACATAGAATGATTTATAAAGATTCATATAGGAAAGAAGCGGCAGAATTTCCACTCTCACATCGGTTGCCGAAAGCCAAGTGTTTGGGAGATGGAAATTACTATCTACCCATTACACAGACAATCCATCGGCCCGATTTCCACTGCTCTCAATAGGGGTAGATTAGTAACTTCAATTCGACGTGACACGACCGCCTCTTAGCCCATTCCGACACGGTGGGCGCCAAACATGGGCGGCAAAACACATTTGATTCAAGCTCATCTGAAAGACCTCTGTTTCTCGCTCCATTTCCCCTTTCATACACGGTGGGCGGCAAAACAAACTCGACTCAGCCAAAATCGATGTAGGCAAATATTTTCAATAGGGGCAGGTTTGTAACATCACTCAGATATGACACAACCTCCCTACGTGTCAGCCGCTTTCATACACCATGGGTGCCAACCATGGGTGCCAAACACCCTCTCCTCGCCCAAAATCGCTCTGGGCAAATATTGGCGAGATTACCGTCCTATCCCCAACCGACGAGACATACAAATTTTGAATGGGGGCTAAGTTCGTAACTTTCCATATTTCAGACAGGCGCATCCCAAAAACATGGTTCCCCGTACATCTCCCTCCATTTTCCCATTCATACACCGTTGCTACCTCTTGAGCACTGCGTTGGTTTTCCCTTGAAGAGGAAAGGGTGATGCAGCAAAGTAGCGTAAGTATTTCCCTTAGTTTTTGAGAACCAAGGTCCCTCGTACCTACACAAACAAACAAGGACCTCGCAACCAACGCGATAAAGGGGTTGTCAATCCCTTCACGGCCACTTGCGAAAGTGAGATCTGATAGAGATAATAAGATAAGATAAATATTTTTGGTATTTTTATGATATAGATTGGAAAGTAAAGATTGCAACATAAAGTACATAGGAAACTTATATGATGGAAAATAGACCCGGGGGCCATAGGTTTCACTAGTGGCTTCTCTCAAGTTAGCATAAGTATTACGGTGGGTGAACAAATTACTGTCGAGCAATTGATAGAAAAGTGCATAGTTATGAGATTATATAGGCATGATCATGTACATAGGCATCACGTCCGCGACAAGTAGACCGACTCCTGCCTGCATCTACTACTATTACTCCACACATCGACCGCTATCCAGCATGCATCTAGAGTATTAAGTTCATCAGAACAGAGTAACGCATTAGGCAAGATGACATGATGTAGAGGGATAAACTCAAGCAATATGATATAAACCCCATCTTTTTATCCTCGATGGCAACAATACAATACGTGCCTTGCTGCCCCTACTGTCACTGGGAAAGGACACCGCAAGATTGAACCCAAAGCTAAGCATTTCTTCCATTGCAAGAAAGATCAATCTAGTAGGCCAAACCAAACTGATAATTCGAAGAGACTTGCAAAGATAACCAATCACACATAAAATAATTCAGAGGAGATTCAAATATTTCTCATAGATAAACATGATCATAAACCCACAATTCCTCGGACCTCGACAAACACACCGCAAATAGAGTTACATCGAATAGATCTCCAAGAAGATCGAGGAGAACGTTGTATTGAGATTCAAAGAGAGAGAAGAAGCCATCTAGCTAATAACTATGGACCCGAAGGTCTGTGGTAAACTACTCATCGGAGAGACCTTGGCGATTATGTAGAAGCCCTCCATGGTTTATTCCCCCTCCGGCGGAGCGCCAGAATAGGCCCCAAGATGGGATCTCATGGATACAGAAGGTTGCGGCAGCGGAAATAGGGTTTCGTGGTGCTCCTGGATGTTTTCAAGGTATGGAGGTATATATTTGCGAAGGAGGTCGGTCAGGGGAGCCACGAGGGGCCCACGTGGGTGGGGGGTGCGCCCACCCCCCTAGGGCGCACCAGGCACCCTCGTGGCCTCCTCAGCTGCTTCTTGACGTCCACTCCAAGCCTCCTAGATTGCGTTTGTTCCAAAAATATCGCTCCCGAAGGTTTCATTCCATTTGGACTCCGTTTGATATTCCTTTTCTTCGAACCACTGAAATAGGCAAAAAAACTGCAATTTAGGCTGGGCCTTCGGTTAGTAGGTTAGTCCCAAAAATGATATAAAATTGTAAAGTAATGCCCATAAACATCCAAAACAGGTAATATAATAGCATAGAACAATAAAAAATTATAGATACATTGGAGACGTATCAAGCATCCCCAAGCTTAATTCCTGCTCATCCTCGAGTAGGTAAATGATAAAAATAGAATTTTTGATGTGGAATGCTACCTAGCATTACTCTCAATGTAATTTTCTTTATTGTGGCATGAATATTCAGATCCAAATGATTCAAGACAAAAGTTCATATTTACATAAGATATAGTAATACTTCAAGCATACTAACAAAGAAATCATGTCTTCTCAAAATAACATGGCTAAAGAAAGTTTATCCCTACAAAATCATATAGTTAGGCTATGTTTCATTTTCATCACACAAAATAATCCCATCATGCACAACCCCGGTTTCAACCAAGCAATTGGTTCATACTTTTTGACGCGCTTAAGCTTTTTTTGACTCTCACACAATACATGAGCGTAAGCCATGGATATAGCACTATGGGTGGAATAGAATATGATGATATAGGTTGTGTGGAGAAGACAAAAAAGGAGAAAGTCTCACATTGACGAGGCTAATCAACGGGCTATGGAGATGACCATCAATTGATGTCAACATGAGGAGTAGGGATTGCCATGCAACGGATGCACTAGAGCTATAAATGTATGAAAGCTCAACAAAAGAAACTAAGTGGGTGTGCATCCAACTTGCTTGCTCACGAAGACCTAGGGAATTTTAAGGAAGCCCATCATTGGAATATACAAGCCAAGTTCTATAATGAAGAATTCCCACTAGTATATGAAAGTGACAACATAGGAGACTCTCTATATGAAGAACATGGTGCTACTTTGAAGCACAAGTGTGGAAAAAAATAATAACATTGTCCCCTTTTTTTCTTTTTTTCGGGACAATGCTCTAATAATGATGATCATCACACTTCTATATTTACAACTCATGAATTACAACTCGATACTAGAACAAAATATGACTCTATATGAATGCCTTCGGCGGTGTATCGGGATATGCAATGAATCAAGAGTGACATGTATGAAAAATTATGCATGGTTGCTTTGCCACAAATACGATGTCAACTACATGATCATGCAAAAGCAATTTGACAATGATGGAACGTGTCATGATAAACAGAATGGTGGCAAGTTGCATGGCAATAAATCTCGAAATGGCTATGGAAATGCCATAATAGGTAGGCATGGTGGCTGTTTTGAAGAAGATATAAGGAGGTTTATGTGTGATAGATCGTATCGTATCACGGGGTTTGGATGCACTGGCGAAGTTTGCACCAACTCTCAAGGTGAGAAACGGCAATGCACGGTACCGTAGAGGCTAGCAATGATGGAAGGGTAAGAGTGCATATAATCCATGGACTCACAGTAGTCATAAAGAAATCATCTACTTATTGCAAAAGTTTTATTAGCCCTCGAAGCAAAGTACTACTACGCATGCTCCTAGGGGAAGGGTTGGTAGGAGTTAACCATCGTGTGATCCCGACCTCCACACATAAGGAAGGCAATCAAAAGAGCACCTCATGCAACAAATTTGTTACACAACTTTTACCATACGTGCATGCTACGGGACTTGCCAACTTCAACACAAGTATTTCTCAATTTCATAATTACCCGACTAGCATAACTCTAACATTACCACCTTTATATCTTAAAACAATTATCAAGCATCAAGTTGATCATAGCATCCAGTTCACTTTCTATGATAGTTTTTATTATACCCAACTTGGATGCCCATCATTCTAGGACCAATTTTATAACCATAGCAAATACCATTCTGTTATAAAAGACTCTCAAAATAATATAAGTGAAGCATGATAGATCAATAATTTCTACAAAATAAAGCGACCGTCGTGCTCTAAAAATATATAAGTGAAGCACTAGAGCAAAAATTATCTAGCTCAAAAGATATAAGTGAAGCACATAGAGTATTCTAATAAATTCCCAATCATGTGTGTATCTCCCAAAAGGTGTGTACATAAAGGATGATTGTGCTAAACTAAAAAGCAAAGACTCATATCAGACAAGACGCTCCAAGCAAAACACATATCATGTGGCGAATAAAAATATAGCTCCAAGTAAAGGTACCGATAGATGAAGACGAAAGAGGGGATACCTTCCGGGGCATCCCCAAACTTAGGCTTTTGGTTGTCCTTGAATTATCTTGGGGTGCCATGGGCATTCCCAATCTTAGGCTCTTGGCACTCCTTATTCCATAGTCCATCAAATCTTTACTCAAAACTTGAAAACTTCACAACACAAAACTCAACAGGAAATCTCATAAGCTCCATTAGTGCAAGAAAGAAAAACCACCACTTAAGGTACTGTAATGAACTCATTCTTTATTTATATTGGTGTTAAACCTACTGTATTCCAACTTCTCTATGGTTCATACCCCCCGATACTAGCCATAAATTCATCAAAATAAGCAAACAACACACGAAAAACAGAATCTATCAAAAACAGAACAATCTTTAGTAATCTGGAACTTTAGAGTACTTCTGGAACTCAAAAAATCCTAAAAAAATAGGAAGTCCTGGGAAATTTGTATATTGATCTATTGTAAAAAGAATCAACTAAAAATCACGTTGCTGTGATTTTTAAATTATTCTCGTGCGTGCAAAAGTTTCTGTTTTTTAGCAAGATCAAATTAACTATCACCATAGGTTATCCTATAGGTTCTACTTGGCTCAAACACTAATTAAAACATAAAACCACATCTAAACAGAGGCTATATGATTTATTTATTACTAAACAGAAGCAAAAAGCAAGGAACCAAAATAAAATTGGGTTGCCTCCCAACAAGCGCTATCGTTTAACGCCCCTAGCTAGCCGTAAAAGCGAGAATAGATCTAAGTATTGCCATAATAATAAGATTAATCAAGAAAACTCATATCCTATTCCCTACATTCAGAAGGAAGTTTTCTTTGTGGTAAGCAAAAGTAATCAAAAGGGCTAAATTTAACGGGATAGAAGTCCCCAAGAGCAATCTCGGGAGGTATGGGTTCCTCCTTCGGCCCTTCATATCGCACAACCAATTCATCATTATAAGCATTCTTTTGGCAGAAAGTCATAAGCCTATACTCTAGAGAATATCCTAACTCATTGTTTCGAATTGCAAAATCATTATTAAGTTCGGAAATTCTGTCAACTAGAACATTGATAGGAACCTTTTTTTCTAAGGTTTTCATTGAAGGCAACATGATCTAGAGATTGAAAATGCATTATGTCCTCTTGGTTGAACAGGGTTGCCTCTATGGGAGGACGGCCAGCGTCTACCCTATAGTGTGCAAAAATTTCTTTGGCTTCTTTTGTTATGAATCTGAACTCATGAGGGAAAAACATAGTAGCCGCACACTTAACAGAGGAATGCTCAATATTGGAAAATTATAGAAAAATCCTTTGTATGCAAGGATGCATATGCATAAACTATCTTTCAAGTTCAACTATAAGCAAGGCGATAGCATATGCAAGACTACTAGTTCTATGAAGAATAGAGCAACCCATATAAGGTAAAGCACCAGCATAGGTAAAGAAATCTTGAATGACCCCTTTTCCAATAATATTACCACTACCGATTCGAAACTTTTTAGTATGCAAGATGCTAGGTTCTTCAACAGGATCATCAAAAGCATCAAAATTTCCCATGTTATTACTATTGTCCTTATCAATGATAACCTCCCCAGCTTCAGACATAGTGGCAGCAAATACTAGGAGCAAACGAGAAGGAGGCAAACGGAAAAGAGAGGGCGAATAAAACGGCAATGGTGAAGTGGGGTAGAGGAAAACGAGAGGCAAATGGCAAATAATGTAATGCGAGGGAGATGAGTTTGTGATGGGTACTTGCTATGTCTTGACTTGAGCGAAGACCTCCCCGGCAACGGCGCCAAAAATCCTTCCTGCTACCTCTCGAGCACTGCGTTGATTTTCCCTTGAAGAGGAAAGGGTGATGCAGCAAAGTAGCGTAACTATTTCCCTCAGTTTTTGAGAACCAAGGTATCAAGCCACTAGGAGGCTCCTCGCAAGTCCCTCGTACCTACACAAACAAACAAGAACCTCGCAACCAACGCGATAAAGGCGTTGTCAATCCCTTCATGGCAACTTGCGAAAGTGAGATCTGATAGAGATAATAATATAAGATAAATATTTTTGGTATTTTTATGATATGATTGGAAAGTAAAGGTTGCAAAATAAAGTAGATAGGAAACTTATATGATGGAAAATAGACCCGGGAGCCATAGGTTTCACTAGTGGCTTCTCTCAAGATAGCATAAGTTGTTCTTGTATATACAGTGGGTGAACAAATTACTGTCGAGCAATTGATAGAAAAGTGCATAGTTATGAGATTATCTAAGCATGATCATGTATATAGGCATCACGTCCGCGACAAGTAGACCGACTCCTGCCTGCATCTACTACTATTACTCCACACATCGATCGCTATCCAGCATGCATCTAGTGTATTAAGTTCATAAGAACAGAGTAACGCACTAGGCAAGATGACATGATGTAGAGGGATAAACTCAAGCAATATGATATAAACCCCATCTTTTTATCCTCGATGGCAACAATATAATACGTGCCTTGCTTCCCCTGCTGTCACTGGGAAAGGACACTGCAAGATTGAACCCAAAGCTAAGCACTTCTCCCATTACAAGAAAGATCAATCTAGTAGGCCAAACCAAACTGATAATTCGAAGAGACTTGCAAAGATAACCAATCACACATAAAAGAATTCAGAGGAGATTCAAATATTTCTCATAGATAAACTTGATCATAAACCCACAATTCATCGGATCTCGACAAACACACCGCAAAAAGAGTTACATCGAATAGATGTCCAAGAAGATAGAGGAGAACATTGTATTGAGATTCAAAGAGAGAGAAGAAGCCATCTAGCTAATAACTATGGACCCAAAGGTCTGTGGTAAACTACTCACAACTCATCGGAGAGGCCTTGGCGATGATGTAGAAGCCCTCCGTGGTTGATTCCCCCTCCGACGGAGCGCCGGAAAAGGCCCCAAGATGGGATCTCATGGATACAGAAGGTTGCGGTGGTGGAAATAGGGTTTCGTGGTGCTCCTGGATGTTTTCAGAGTATGGAGGTATATATATGCAAAGGAGGTCGGTCAGGGGACCCACGAGGGTGGGGGGCACGCCCACCCCCCAGGGCGCGCCAGGCACCCTCGTGGCCGCCTCGGCTTCTTCTTGACATCCACTCCAAGTCTCCTGGATTGCGTTTGTTCCAAAAAGATCGCTCCGGAAGGTTTCATTCCATTTGGACTCCGTTTGATATTCGTTTTCTTCGAAACATTGAAATAGGCAAAAAAACAGCAATTCGGGCTAGGCCTCCGGTTAGTAGGTTAGTCCCAAAAATGATATAAAAGTGTAAAGTAAAGCCCATAAGCATCCAAAATAGGTAATATAATAGCATGGAACAATCAAAAATTATAGATACGTTGGAGATGTATCAACTGTCCGCGCTAGAACACCATCCCCACACCAGCCTCCTCTGTCCGTCACCCCATCCATCACCGCCGTCCTCCAACCCATCCATCACCACTGTCCTCCACCATGCCAGAGCGCCTACCAAGACCGTGTCGTCCACTGCTAGAGATGGACGTTTCTCATCCACGGGGATGGACCAAGAGCCTTGCATCGCCTCCTCTCGCTTCATCGGCACCGTCGTCCTCTTTGTCGGGGCCGCTCACACGACCTTATGTTCCACCGCAACGGGACTTATCCCCCGATGCACCCGTCTACCGTCACAGATCTGCTTCAACGCCGCCGACAGCCATCGCACCCCCGATGCCTACACGGCGCCGCAAGAGTTGTGATACTTCATATCTCCTCAACTCTTTCATCTCAACCAGAAAATAGATCATAACTTGGTTACTCTACTTTCTTTTCAGCTCTTGGAATTTAGTTCTGAGTTCGAAGCAAACAATGGATACTAAATATCATTTCTCCAGTTTGTAGCTTCAAATCTGCCATGGCATAGTCATAATACGGTTTAATTGATAATGTTGGTTCCGTGCTGGTTTATTTAACAGAAATCGGAGGGGAAACCCTCTTTTGCTAAAAAAAATATGCTTAGGGTTTCCCCCTTTTATGAGAAGTATACGATCAGAATACGTGCTTCGTGTCATAATAGCACTGCTCCACCCATCAAGCTAAATAAGCTTAGTTGTTCAAATATGAATTTGATATTATTAAAACAGAGTCGTTTAATTGGTCAACTAAATGTTCCTAATTTAGTTTCTAAAATACATGTTCGGCACTCGGGTGTGTATCTCTACAGGGTGCCCATGGTGGGTCGCGGCCCACCCTGGGATTTTGGATCGTCCTAGGCCACGATTCCCCTCTGTTCTGTTGCACGCTTCTGATCTCTACTCGCCCCCAGCCGTCTGCCTCGCCGGCGACTTGCCGTCCCCGGATGGCATGAATCTAGGAGGAGAGGCCATACTAACAGGAGGTCAGGAGTCGCTCGCCCAACAGCGTCACCGCTGCCAGAGCGCGCTGTCGTGCCTACCTTCCCAGTCTGTTCAGGGCTCAGGCGTGCAACACCCACTAAGCCAACCCGATTTATCCTGAGATACGTCGTCAACACTCAGCAACCACTCCTCATCACCCATTTTCTAATTGATTCATTACTCATTAGGCAGGACTGTCATTAGGGTTTGTTGTGTGCTGAGTGCTACCTACAGTTAATGGTTCAGATGTATTTCAGTAATCTTTAGTACCTGTTAGGAACAGACACTAGTCATTTTGGATTGTTGGTCGTAGTGACATTGACCCAGATTACTACTGCAAGCTAGGTTTGTTGAGAATTTTACTTGTCTTTCTTACTCATTGGATATAATATCCAATTATTCACGTCGATTAGTTGCAAACAATAAGTGCTAGACAAACTTCTTGATTCAGATTTTGGACGGTCTCTTACTGCAGTTACAATTCTACATACTTGTCCTAGTAAGCTCACAAGTAAATGATTTATTCACTACATCTATGCTTGCCTTGTCATATTTGTTGTCAATATTCTTTTAGGGTGGACCACCCTGTTTCAAAATACATGAACAGTAGACATGAGTGAATAGTATTTCTCTGTGTGATCTCTTCCATCATGTGTGGGCAACGAACACTACATTGTATAGAAAGAAAGTGTCATTTCCAGCTTTTACATAGTCTTCATTCTTTTAGATGGAATACAATCTGCCTACTTGCTTTGTGTCACACTACCAACACTCCACCCTTGAAGCTAAACATTATGCCACTCATAATTCCTTAGTTTATTTGTTCAAATACGAATTTGATATGATTCTAACGTTCCTACTTCAGTTTTGAAATGTGTGTCTGCTTGTTATAGAGACATAGGGGTTTGTATTTTTGTGTGTCGTCTAGTCAGCACGGTTGGGGAGTGAACTTTGCATATGCAAGGGTTTATAGGGAGACACTTTAAGTTGAATCTGCAATGCATTCCATAGATAATCTGACTACTTTTTATGTTTTCATGAATCTCAGATTCTAAACAGCATCATAATGATTATGAGCTTGCACGCATGAAAAGAATAAAGCAGAACAATGCCATGGCTGTCAAACTTGGCCTTAAGTGTCTGAAATCAAGTCTGGATGCAATGCAATGCAAATGCTCTCCACCTATAGATTCATGCTCAGAATATGATCCTAACAGTGATTCTCAGCTAAAGGGAGACCTAAGTCAATGTAGCTCCCTAGTGGAGGATTCAGAGGTAGATGCCCTATCTTATTCACCCATCAAGGTGCTTGCTCTAACTTTCCAAGGTTATATTGGTCGCACATATCTTGCAACTGATGCTTTGCATTGCTTCTACTTTGTTGCATTGCCATTAGCTTAGTTTACACATCGTGTATGTGAATACGCCCTACCTATCCATTTTCAGTACATATTCCATCTTCCATCATACCATATTTATCCATTCAAATGTTGTTCTTGTGTATCAGACGTTCAAAATGAAGAGGGTGATTGCTGATCGCGGAGGAGCACAAGCAAAGTATTTGGAAAAGGTAGTGACACCTGATAAATCAAATAGCCAATTAGGTGTAGTTGCAATATCACCTGACCCACAAAACACCCCAACTCCAGACTCTAGCCCTACTACACTGGTCATTTCTGATGCCCCAACTCAGCAGACCCCAACTGCAGCAAACAGTATGATGATGCCAGTTGACATAGCACCAGCTCTACGACGCAAAACCCCCATTCCAGCAAAGAGTACACCAAATCCAGTTGCCAAATCCCTTTTCAAACCAGGGAGAGCCCCAATAGCAGCAAATAGGACCCCTGTTCCATTTCCACCAGTTTAGAAGACGAAGCTTATGTTGTTGTCAGGAACTTTGTGTGCATCCTGCCTTCATGGAAAGATTATATCGTAGACACAGAACAATTTCCAGTCTTCCTCCGCAACTTACGCGTAAGTAATGTACTAATGTTATTCATGGTAATTACTGCATATGTTTCTGCTGACAGAAGACACAAGATTTCATTCTTTTAAATAGGCGAGGACCAAACTGGATTGTCAAGACGAGCAAGGGTTGGTTGCACTTTTCAAGCACTTGTTGATGAAGTATCGTTCCTACCTGAGGCAAGCGCACTTCAATGGCAAGCCTCTAAATGAAATTTCGTAAAGTCTCCGGTGCTACATTTATCCGACGGTGACTGGAATAATCTTGTTACACATTGGTCTCATTTGCAGCGTAAGGTACTGTCTATGATATCACATCACAATTTGAACTACATTTCTTCATTTGCCTTAATGTGTCACTTGTACAAAAGCTATTAGCAAAAGAACATTCATTCTCAAGGGACCACAGAATCTCACAACTATATTGCACACTATGTCGTGGTATTCTCACGGGGGGCTTGCGAGTCGACAGATGCCACAAGGGCTTAGTGTGAGGGTAAGACTGCTGCTGATAGGACCGGGAGCGGGTATGCGAGTAGCACGCGGTAGTTTACCCAGCTTTGGAGCTCTCCGGAGAGATAATACTCCTACTGCTGCATGTCTGAGTGTATCTGCTATATCTGGTACAGAGTGCTCCTGGAGCTGTATCTGAGCTGTATCTGGCATCTGGCCTCATGTGTGGCATGCTCGTGGCCGGCCATGCTCCTGGCCGTGAGCATGTGAGTGCTATGCGTATGTGTGTTGTGTGGATGGATGGATGGATGGCTAGCTAGCTCTCTTGCTAGCTAGCATGCTTGTGGGTGTGTGCGTGAGAGTCCATCCCCTGGATGGATGGATATGTGTCTCCTTTTATAGTGTGAGGTAGCTTAGTATGTAAGCTAGCTAGTGGCATGGGGGCATGGGTGAGTGTCATGCTTGTCTCCTGGGTCACTTCATGAATAGTGCCCAGGGACAAGTGACACTATAAATGATGGCGTCGTGGTACAGTTGTCTTGTCCGCGGTATGGTAGTCTCGTTGGGGTCTTATCGGTGTCGCTTCGGGCTGCAGTCGGCAGCCGGCTGGTCGTTGCAGTCAGCAGCCGGCAGCCGGCCGGGCAGAGCAGTCGAACGGGAAGCCGGCAGGAGCGGTTGTGCAGTCAGACTGAGGGGCTTTGCTAGCCCCAATGTCTTGAAATATCATCTCACCGTCTTCGGGGTAACTATATCCAATTACTCCGACAGTAGCCCCCAAGCCTCCGGGGCAACTTGGCAAAGTTGGGCAGAGGTTTTTTGGCGAGTGTTCATGTAAATGATCATGAAAAAAAGACAAAGTTAGTCCATGCAGATATATCAAATGTTTTCTTTTAGCATTGCAAGTTTTATGCGGAGAGTGCCGACTCGGTTTCGTACGAGCCCCCTTCAATCTTTTTCATGTTCGCTAGCCGGACAGCCGCTCTGCGGTCTGTGGCTGAGAGTGGGCCGTGGAGTGAAGTGTACAATACTCAGACTCTGGGAGAGAATTTGACCGAGCAGATACTCATAAAGGAAATGGTCGGGTCACCCGAAGCATTTTTCTTCCCGGACGTTTTTCGTGTGGGTGGCCTCCAGCGTTCACTCCGGCCAGTCGGACAGCCGCTCTGCGGTCTGTGACTAAGAGTGGACCTTTGGTACCACGCACGCTACTAAGCCATCTGCGGGAACTAACGTCTTAGGCCAAGCGGCCAGCCCCTGGGCCAACTCTGGCTGGCGCCGGGGCGGACAGTGATGCAACTGTAATAAAATGCGGAGATAGCCCCCGAGCATCGCTCGAGGTTATCCGTGCTCTCGCGGTGAAAAAATATGCGGGTGAGGACCTCACATTGATTTTCATGTAGCCGAGACGGAGTTTGCCAAAGACAGCTGGCGCGGCTTGGCGCTCGCGGAGTGCGTCGGCGCACCCGCTGGGTGTAGCCTTCGAGCCCCTGGGTGCTCGAAGGGGGGTCCCGGCCGGTCAGGCTCGACCAGCCAGGCGGCGAGGCGTCTTGCAACACCCTTTTTCTTCTTCTTTTTTTCTCTTCTGACGGCTGCTAGCAACCGGACAAAACTCTTCTCTTGTATGCAATCTTCGCAGGGGCGCGCCAGCGCACTCGCTGGGTGTAGCCCCCAAGATTCGGGCCGAATGCTGAGCAGTCGGGCCAGATCTTCTGGCGACTAATTTGTCTTCTTCTTCGCGGGGGCGCGTCAGCGCACCCACTGGATGTAGCCCCCGAGATTCGGGCCGACTGCTGAGTGGTCGGGCCGAATCTCCCGGCGACTACTTTGTCTTCTTTCTCGCGGGGGCGTGTCAGCACACCCGCTGGGTGTAGCCCCCGAGATTCGGGCCGAGGCTCGACCAGCCAGGCGTCGAGGCGGACAGGCAGGCCAGGTCGCGTCCAGCCGTCCGAGTGACGAAGCAGGCGGACGGACAGATGGATTTTTTCCTTTTCTTTGTCTCAGCCGACCTCTTTGTCTCCTTTTTTTCAGTCCGACTCCACGCAGGCAACCGGCTGAAGCTTTGTTCTGGCCGACTCGACGCGAGCAGCCAGCTGACGCTTTCTTTTTTTCGCAAGCCGGCTGTGGGCAATCGGCCCTTGGCTTTTTTTAGCCGGATCACAGGCAGCCGACCCTTTATTTTTATTTTCTATCCGCTCTCTCAGCCGGCATGGCACCCCTTTTTTTCACCCGACACCCACTCCCCTTTCTTTTTCTTTCTTTGCAGCCGGGTGGGAACCTGGACAGCAAGGGCCGACTGGGGCGTCCGGCGCGGCGTGGAGCCAGATGGCAGCAGCCCTGGCGAGGAGGAGCGGCTGGAGGAAGCCGGCCCACCCACTGGATGCAACACGGTCAACCGGGCCGACGCGGGCACGCGGCCCCAGTCGGAGGAGTGAGTGGGAGGGGAGGCGCGGGAGGCGGCCGACCAAGGCTGGTAGGCGGCCGGGCCAGCACGGGGCCACAGCCGGCACGGGCAGAGGAGCACGCGGCAGCCGTGGCGCTGGCGGCCGAGCACTCGGGGCGGAGCCGCTGGAGACGACGGGGTGCAGGGACCCAGCGCAGGCGCTGGTGGAGGATCGGCCTGGGCGGGGCGCAGCCGGATGCTGCGAGCAGGCGGGTCCGAAGCCGGCCGGAGCCAGCGCAGCCGGGTTGCAGGAGGAGCCGGCGCGGTCGCGAGGAGGCAGCCCGGAACGGGGGCTGGGTCGGTCCGAAGGCGGCCGAGGCGAGGTCAAGCCGGCCCGCGGAAGCCAGTGGGCGGGCGAGGCGTCTCGGCAGGGGCGGAGCCGGCGGGCGGGGCGAGGCCGGCGAAGGGGAGCCGGCGGCCGGGGCGAGGCCGACACGGCAGGCGAGTGGCTCGGGGAACGAGCGCGACGGGCCGCGGCGGCACAGGGTCCATGGGGCGCGAGGTGACCCGGCGACGTCCCGAAGCCGGCCGGCGCGGGCGACCCGACGGGGGCTCCGAAGCCAGCGAGGGGCGAGGCTGGGGAGCGCGCACAGCCGGCGTAAGGGCCGGGTGCGGGCGGAGCCGAGGGGGCGACGAGCGCGCCGAGGCCCCGAGCGGGCGGGGCGAGCACCGGGTGATGCAGGTGGCACGCGTGCGGGAGGAGGAGACTGGCAGGCGGGGCAGAGCCAAGCCCGGGAGGCGGGCGACGCCAGCAGTCAGCGCAGGTGAGTAGCCGGCCGATGCGCGAAGGCAGAGGTGGCCGACCGCGGGCGCCAGGAGGCGGAGGGAGCTGGAGGGCTCGATGCGCAGGCGGAGCCGGATGGCCAGCACCGCAGGAGACCGGCGCATGAGGCCGGTGCTAGGCGAAGCCGGACAGCCGGCGCCGTGGGAGGCCAACGCGGGAGGCTCGCGCGGGCTGAGCCGGACGGCCGTGCGTGGGACTAGTCCAGGCGACCCGAGGCCAACTCAGGTGAGGGGCGGCGAGCGGACCCGGCCGGAGAGGCGCGTGGCCGAACCCGGGGCCGGCTCAGGTGAGAGGCGGCAAGCGGACCTAGCCTAAGCAGCGGCCATGAGTGGAGCCGAGCTCGTATGTGTGTCGAGCACACGCAATTCCGGCGTTGCATCTGACTAAATGCATGGGTAGTGCGTGACCATCATCCGCCAAGTACATGAGGGTTATTTGGGTGGTGTATGGATGGTGTATGACCATGTTTTGACTTGTATCTAGCTAGCTCGCAAAGATGGCATGTGGAGGAGCGAATGCACGTTCTGGCCAGAGCAAGGCGTAGCGCGGGGAGGGGCCAACGCGAGCGGCGCGTGGATGGCCACGGTAGACCAATAATAGGCCCCGCGCAGCGCGCGCTCGGACGGACAGTTGGCGTCTCAACGGTAGTGATGACGAAGGTGGCGAGGCCGAAAACGAGGGCGTGCCATCCCGCACGGACGCTTCAGGGGCGGGTCGACGTCGAGCCCCCGAGCGCTACCGGAGAGACGACGGCGACATCACGGTGACGACGAAGATGACGAGGCCGACAGCGAGGACGCGCCGCCCCTCGCGGCCACTCTGGGGGCAGGTCAATGTTGAGCCCCCGACCGCTACTGGAGAGACGGCGCGACGCCGCGGCGGTGAAGACTGCAAAACCAGCAGCAGCGTGGTAGCAAAGTACCACAGCACGGTGGGCGCCAACTGTCGTGGTATTCTCACGGGGGGCTTGGGAGTCGACAGATGCCACAAGGGCTTAGTGTGAGGGCAAGACTGCTGCTGATACGACCGGGAGCGGGTGTGCGAGTAGCACGCGGTGGTTTACCCAGCTTCGGAGCTCTCCAGAGAGATAATACTTCTACTGCTGCATGTCTAAGTGTATTTGCTATATCTTGTACAGAGTGCTCCTGGTGCTGTATCTGAGGTCAGTGCCATAGGCATCTCGCATCTGGCCTCATGTGTGGCATGCTCGTGGCCGGCCATCATCCTGGCCATGAGCATGTGAGTGCTATGCGAATGTGTGTTGTGTGGATGGATGGATGGATGGCTAGCTAGCTCTCTTGCTAGCTAGCATGCTAGTGGGTGTGTACGTGAGAGTCCATCCCCTGGATGGATGGATGTGTGTCTCCTTTTATAGTTTGAGGTAGCTTAGTATGTAAACTAGCTAGTGGCATGGGGCATGGGTGAGTGTCATGCTTGTCTCCTGGGTCACTTCATGAATAGTGCCCAGGGACAAGTGACACTATAAATGATGGTGTCGTGGTATAGTTGTCTTGTCCGCGGTATGGCCGTCTCGTCAGGGTCTTGTCGGTGTCGCTTCGGGCTGCAGTCTTCAGCCGGCTGGTCGTTGCAGTCAGCAGCCGGCAGCCGGTCGGGCAGAGCAGTCGGACGGGAAGCCGGCAGGAGCGGTCGTGCAGTCGGACTGAGGGGCTTTGCTAGCCCCGATGTCTTGAAATATCGTCTCACCGTCTTCGGGGTATCCGTGTCCAATTACTCCGACAGTAGCCCCAAGCCTCCGGGCAACTTGGCAAAGTTGGGCGGAGGTTTTTTGGCGAGTGTTCATGGAAATGATCATGAAAAAAGACAAAGTTAGTCCATGTAGATATATCAAATGTTTGCTTTTAGCATTGCAAGTTTTATGCGGAGGGTGCCGACTCGGTTTCGTCCGAGCCCCCTACAATCTTTTTCATGTTCCCTCCACTCTTTGGCTTGTGCGCTCGCTAGACGGACAGCCGCTCTGCGGTCTGTGGCTGAGAGTGGGCCCGTGGAGTGAAGTGTACAATACTCAGACTCTGGGAGCGAATTTGACCGAGAAGATACTCATAAAGGAAATGGTTGGGTCGCCCGAACTGTTTTTCTTCCCGGACGTTTTTCGCGTGGGTGGTCTCCAGCGTTCACTCCTGCCAGTCGGACAGCCGCTCTGCGGTCTGTGACTAAGAGTGGGCCTTTGATACCGCGCACGCTACTAAGCCATCTGCGGGAACTAACGTCTTAGGCCAAGCGGCCAGCCCCTGGGCCAACTCTGGCTGGCGCCGGGGTGGACAGTGATGCAACTGTAATAAAATACGGAGATAGCCCCCGAGCATCGCTCGAGGTTATCTGTGCTCTCGCGGTGAAAAAATATGCGGGTGAGGAGCTCACATTGATGTTCATGTAGCCGAGACGGATTTTGCCGAAGACAGCCGGCGCGGCTCGGTGCTCGTGGAGTGCGTCGGCGCACCTGCTGGGTGTAGCCTTCGAGCCCCTGGGTGCTCGAAGGGGGGTCCCGGCCGATCAGGCTCGACTGGCCAGGCGGCGAGGCATCTTGCAACGCCCTTTTTCTTCTTTTTTTTTCTCTTCTGTCGGCTGCTTGCAATAGGACAAAACTCTTCTCTTGTATGCAATCTTCGCGGGGGCGCGCCAGCGCACCCGCTGGGTGTAGCCCCCCGAGATTCGGGCCGACTGCTGAGCAGTCGGGCCGGATCTTTCGGCGACTAATTTGTCTTCTTCTTCGCGGGGGCGCGTCAGCGCAACCGCTGGGTGTAGCCCCCGAGATTCGGGCCGACTGCTGAACAGTCGGGTCGAATCTCCCGGCGACTACTTTGTCTTCTTTCTCGCGGGGGCGCGTCGGCACATCCACTGGGTGTAGCCCCCGAGATTCGGGCCGAGGCTCGACCAGCAAGGCGTCGAGGCGGACAGGCAGGCCGGGTCGCGTCCAGCCGTCCGAGTGACGAAGCAGGCGGAGGGACAGACGGAGTTTTTCCTTTTCTTTGTCCCAGCCGACCTCTTTCTCTCCTTTTTTTTATTCCGACTCCACGCAGGCAACCGGCTGACGCTCTTTTCTGGCCGACTCCACGCGGGCAGCCGGCTGACGCTTTCTGTTTTTTCGCCAGCCGGATGTGGGCAGTCGGCCCTTGGCCTTTTTAGCCGGATCACGGGCAGTCGGCCCTTTCTTTTTCTTTTCCATCCGCTCTCTCAGCCGGAATGGCACCCCTTTTTTTCAGCTGGCACCCACTCCCCCTTTCTTTTTCTTTCTTTGCAGCCGGGTGGGAACCCAAACAGCAAGGGCCGACTGGGGCGTCTGGCGCGGCGTGGGAGAGGAGGAGCGGCTGGAGGAAGCCGGCCCACCCACTGGATGCGACGCGATCGACCGGGCCGGCGTGGGCACGCGGCCCCAAGCGAAGGAGCGAGTGGGAGGGGAGGCGTGGGAGGCGGCCGGCCATGGCCGGCAGGCGGCCGGGCCAGCACGGGGCCATAGCCGGCGCGGGCGGAGGAGCATGCGGCAGCCGCGGCGCTGGCGGCCGAGCACTCCGTGCGGAGCCGGTGGAGATGACGAGGTGCGGGGACCCGGCGCAGGCGCTGCTGGAGGATCGGCCTGGGCGGGGCGCAGCCGGTTGTGGCGAGCAGGCGGGGTCGAAGCCGGCCGGAGCCAGCGCAGCCGGGTTGCGGGAGGAGCCGACGCGGCCACGAGGAGGCAGCCCGGAACGAGGGCTGGGTCGGTGCGAAGGCGGCGAGGCAAGGCGAAGCCGGCCCGCGGAAGCCGGTGGGCGGGCGAGGCGTCTCGGCAGGGGCGGAGCCGGTGTGCGGGGCAAGGCCGGCGAAGGGGAGCCGGCGGCCGGGGCGAGGCCGACACGGCAGGCGAGCGGCTCAGAGAACGAGCGCGATGGGCCGCGGCGGCATGAGGTCCATGGGGCGCGAGGCGACCCGGCGACGTCCCGAAGCCGGCCGGCGCGGGCGACCCGACGGGGGCCCCGGAGCCGGCGAGGGGCGAGGCTGGGGAGCGCGCACAGCCAGCGTAAGGGTCGGGTGCGGGCGGAGCCGAGAGGGCGACGAGCGCGCCGAGGCCCCGAGCGGGAGGGGCGAGCACCGGGTGATGCAGGGGGCGCGCGTGCGGGAGGAGGAGACCGGCAGGCGGGACGGAGCCGATCCCAGGAGGCGGGTGACGCCAACAGACGGCGCAGGTGAGCAGCCGGCCGATGCGCGAAGGCAGAGGCGGCCGACCGCGGGTGCCAGGAGGCGGAGGGAGCTGGAGGGCTCGACGCGCGGGCGGAGCCGGATGGCCAGCACCGCGAGAGACCGGCGCATGAGGCCGGCGCTAGGCGAAGCCGGACAGCCGGCGCCGTGGGAGGCCAACGCGGGAGGCCCGCGCGGGCTGAGCCGGACGGCCGTGCATGGGACCGGCCCAGGCCACCCGAGGCCAACTCAGGTGAGGGGCGGCGAGCGGACCTGGCCGGAGAGGCGTGTGGCCGAACCCGGGGCCAGCTCAGGCGAGATGCAGCGAGCGGACCCAGCCAAAGCAGCGGCCGTGAGTGGAGTCGAGCTCGTATGTGTGCCGAGCACACGCAATTCCTGCGTTGCATCTGACTAAATGCATGGGTAGTGCGTGACCATCATCCGGCCAGTACATGAGGATTATCTGGGTGGTGTATGGATGGTGTATGACCATGTTTTGACTTGTCAGAGCAAGGCATAGCGCGGAGAGGGGCCAACGTGAGCGAATGCGCATTCCGACCAGAGCAAGGCGTAGCGCGGAGAGGGGCCAACGTGAGCGGCACGTGGATGGCCACGGTCGACCGAAAATAGGCCCCGCGCGGCGGGCGCACGGACGGGCAGTCGATGTCACAACGGTGGTGATGACGAAGGTGGCGAGGCCGACAACGAGGGCGCGCCGTCCCGCACGGCCGCTCCGGGGGCAGGTCGAAGTCGAGCCCCCGAGCGCTACTGGAGAGACGATGGCGACATCGCGGTGACGACGAAGACAGCGAGGCCGACGGCGAGGACGCGCCGCCTCTCGCGGCTAATCCGGGGGCGGGTCGATGTCGAGCCCCCGACCGCTACTGGAGAGACGGCGCGACGCCGCGGTGGTGAAGACGAAAAATGGTCCCGCCCGGACTGCGAAACCATTAGCAGCGTGGTAGCAAAGTATCACACCACGGTGGGCGCCAACTATCGTGGTATTCTCACAGGGGGCTTGCGAGTCGAAAGATGCCACAAGGGCTTAGTGTGAGGGTAAGACTGCTGCTGATAGGACCGGGAGCGGGTATGCGAGTAGCACGCAGTGGTTTACCCAGCTTCGGAGCTCTCCGAAGAGATAATACTCCTACTTCTGCATGTCTGAGTGTATCTGCTATATCTGGTACAGAGTGTTCCTGGTGCTGTATCTGAGGTCAGTGCCATAGGCATCTGGCATCTGGCCTCATGTGTGGCATGCTCGTGGCCGGCCATGCTCCTAGCCGTGAGCATGTGAGTGCTATGCATATGTGTGTTGTGTGGATGTATGGATGGATAGCTAGCTAGCTCTCTTGCTAGCTAGCATGCTTCTGGGTGTGTGCGTGAGAGTCCATTCCCTGGATGGATGGATGTGTGTCTCCTTTTATAGTGTGAGGTAGCTTAGTATGTAAGCTAGCTAGTGGCATGGGGGCATGGGTGAGTGTCATGTTTGTCTCTTGGGTCACTTCATGAATAGTGCCCAGGGACAAGTGACACTATACATGATGGCGTCGTGGTACAGTTGTCTTGTCCGCAGTATGGCCGTCTCGTCGGGGTCTTGTCGGTGTCGCTTCGGGCTGTAGTCGACAGTCGGCTGGTCGTTGCAGTCAGCAGCCGACAGCCGGCCGGGCAGAGCAGTCGGACGGGAAGCCGGCAGCAGCGGCCGTGCAGTCGGACTGAGGGGCTTTGCTAGCCCCCATGTCTTGAAATATCGTCTCACCGTCTTCGGGTATCCGTGTCCAATTACTCCGACACACTGCATTGCTCTTGTGAGTACCTCTTGCCCTGTATGACCATACTTACTTTCGTAGCTATTTGATTATGTAGCATCACTGCACATGTTAGCCTCGTTATCGTCCATTTGGTGGAGTATAAGATCTGTATGGACTCTTACATAAATTTAGAATCAATCCAATCGTTTTGAAGAGGTTTAGCTTTGCAATCCTCTTGTAAGGACTGAACATCGTCTATCACTGTACTTACATTAATAGCTACTCCCTCTGTCCCATAATATAAGTATGTTTTGTATAGTACACCTGTGTTCAAAACACTCTTGTATTATAGGAAGAGGGATTGGTTCATTGTGTAGCATTTTGCATCTTATCTCCCTCGCCCACCATTTACTAAAAAAGATCATATCTATATTTAATCTTACCAAAAAGTAGAATACACAGACAATGCCAGTGCAGAAGTGTAGCCCATTACTCTTGTTAGTACATTTTTTCCTGTAACGCTTGTACTTCCAGGGATTGGTAGTTGATTATGTAGCATCAATCTGCATCTTATCTTGATTATCCTCTATCCCTTCCAGTATTATCATATCTATAATTACTCTCTACAAAATGTAGAGTACAGGCAATGCTTATGAAGAAGATTTTGTGCTGAAATTCTTGAGTTATCCTTCCCTTGACATGGAGAAGGGCATTATAAAGCCGGTGTTAACAGTTAATGTAAGTCAGTTCTTCTAAAGCCTTTATCCTCAACTATTGTTTAATTTGCTCATACTCCCTATCGTTTACTAATGTTTAGTTTGCTGTTTCTATCAAAATGCATGTTCGCAAGAACCGTAAGTTCTAAGTTTTACTTGTAAAACCAAATTCCTTATTCATACCATGCACATTATTCAATACTCCCGATATGTATGCTTGTTTTTGTGGATCTATAATCCAGTGTGTGGTGAAGCAGCCCACATTTACACCTTGTCATCTCCTGTTTTATCTTACTGAGGTGGTTGTCGGTGTCCTGGACTTGGCGGTATCCAGCCTGCCTGCGGCCCACCACGTGACTCTATCGACGGCCTGGTACAGCCCAGCTTCAACACCAACACCACAAGACCCTCGCGAGGCGGACGACGCCAAGACCGCCGAAGGAAGTGGCCTCCTCAGGAGGGCTCCTGGGGGGCGAAGAGTTCTATGCAAGTTATCTCATGAGGCTCGGCTGACGCGAGCCATGACGACCAAGGCCAGGCGAGTGCCAGGCGGGCGCCAGGCAGGCGCAGAGCGCAGGTTTCCTCTTTGGTGCAAGGGAGGCAGGCCACATGCGCGGAGTCCCGAGGAATCATCCAAAGGTTTCTATTCTGGTGCAACAATACCAAGACCGCCAGGACGGCAGGACGGAGGTCATCACCGAGCCCATTGCAGAGTCACGACCAGAGGCTTTTTGCAGGCGAAGACTACTTTTGTGAGGATAGGTTGTACTACTTGTCCCCTATCAAATCCCACCATTGTGGAATCCCTTCCCGCTCATATTTTGGGAGAGGACCAAGGCCACTATATATAGGACTTGGCCACCACCATAGAGGGGGGACCAAAATCTGAACAAGTAGAGCACTTGTCACGCCCAATATGCGACCATATCCAAAAGGAACTCGAAGGTCCCACCAAGGATAGACCCGCATATTGAAACGCTTTTGCAAGGTGGATATCATTACATCAACATTACATAATAGATGGGGATACATACAAGAGGCATACAATGCCACACGAATACAACATCACAATACATTAGAGCATCATCTGACTACGGATGAAACACAAACAGAAACTCAAATGACATCCACCCTGCTAGCCCAGGCTGCCGACCTGGAACCTATCCCCTGATCGAAGAAGAAGCAGAAGAAGAACTCCAAGACAAGCAAACATCGCTCTTGCGTCATGATCATCGCACAACCTGTACCTGCAACTGTTGTTGTAGTAATCTGTGAGCCACGAGGACTCAGCAATCCCATTACCATGGGTATCAACACTAGCAAAGCTTAAAGGCAAAGGAAGGGGTAAAGTGGTGAGGTTGCAGCAGCGACTAAGCATATATGGTGGCTAACATACGCAAATAAGAGCAAGAAGAGAGCAAGAGGAACGGTCGTAAGCTAACAATGATCAAGAAGTGATCGTGAACTCCTACTTACATCAAACATAACCCAAAACCGTGTTCGCTTCTCGGACTCCGCTGAGAAGAGACCATCATGGCTACACACATGGTTGATGCATTTTAATTCGTATATGGTGTCAAGTTATCTACAAGCGGACATTAACAAATTCACATCTGCCTATAACTGCAGGCACGGCTTTCGAAAGATTATACCCTACAGGGGTGTCCCAACTTAGCCCATGACAAGCTCTCGCGATCAACGAAGGATATACCTTCTCCCAGGAAGACCCGATCAGACTCGGAATCCCGGTTTACAAGACATTTCGACAATGGTAAAACAAGACCAGCAAAGCCGCCCGATGCGCCGACAATCCCGATAGGAGCTGCACATATCTCGTTCTTAGGGCAACACCGGATAGGTCAGCCTACGAGTAAAACCAGACCTCGAGTTGCCCCGAGGTGGCCCCGCAGTCTGCCCGGTTCGGACCAACACTTAGACAAGCACTAGCCCGGGGGGGCTAAAATAAAGATGACCCTCGAGTTAATTACTCCCAAGGGAAATATAGGTGGTGGTGAGACAAATGGTAAAACCAATGTTGGGCCTTGCTGGAGGAGTTTTATTCAAAGTGAACTATCAAGGGGGTCCCATAAATCACCCGACCGCGTAAGGAACGCAAAATCCGGGAACATAACACCGGTATGACGGAAACTAGGGCGGCAAGAGTGGAACAAAACACCTGGCATAAGGCCGAGCCTTCCACCCTTTACCAAATATATAGATGCATTAATAATATAAGAGATATTGTGATATCCTAACAAAATCCTGTTCATCATGGAGAAATCTTCAACTTCACCTGCAACTAGCAACGCTATAAGAGGGCTGAGCAAAGCGGTAACATAGCCAAGCAACGGTTTGCTAGGAAGGGTGTCAAAGGTTAGAGGTTCATGGCAAATTGGGAGGCTTGATCAGCAACAGATAGGTAACGCAGCATAGCGATAGAACGAAGCAACTAGCATAGCAATGATAGTAGTGAGATCCAGGGTAGCGGTCATCTTGCCTGAAATCCCGCAAGGAAGAAGAACGAGTCCATGAAGAAGATGAACGGATGAAGCCCAACCAAGCGTAGACGAACGAATCCTCACGATCGCAACGAAACAGGAACTAACAAGAAGAAGCACACAACATGGTAAACACACCACACATGAACAAGGCATGATGCACAAACAAGTATGATGCAAGACAAGACTACATGAAGCTACTCATGGCAAGGGATGATGCATACAAGAGCAACACATCAAGGCAAGTTTAAATGAGGCCGGGAACAACATATAACAATTTCGGTAAGTCCTCATATGCAAATTTCGAAATTAGTCCAGATCTGAATAAACCTTATGTTCAAGTTGTTAAACAGCAAGTTAAAATGCACAAAGATGATCTACACGAGATTCCAGTCAAGTTACACATAAAGTTCATTTAATTCGGAGCTACGGCCTAGAAGATATGAGCAAAAGAAGTTAAACATGGCATTGATGCAAAATGCACCCAAACATCAAGCAAAACACCTCAAAACAAGGATGCAACATGATAATATGAAGCTACATGCAAAATCAAGCAAGTTTCATATAGAGCACACTCAAAGCGAAGCAACGGTTAAACACACACATGAAACAAGTTATAGCAACAATTTGTCCAAAACAGCAACTAGGCATATTGCAAGCATCAAAACAATAAGCTACAGCATATCAACATGAAAACAAAAGACATGGGCATGATGTACAGGTAAAGCATAACAAAACATGAACACTGAGCTATCTCCACAAATCACTAGAACATGCTCAAACACACATGGTAAGATTGCAAATAATAACAATTCAGACTTTGCAGAAAATAACATCAGGTTGCAATGTTCAGAGCTATCAAACAACATGTTACAGGAACTTATCATGGCAAACAAAGGCATGACATGAATCTACTAATTGCATAGAACAAGAGTCCCTTACTGACCATAAGCCAAAAAGGATCAGAAAATATGATGGCACCCATGTGAACATAGCAAGTTATATTACAGATTCAAACATGGCAGGAACAACGATACGAAGGCATGTAGATGAGCTTGTGCAACTCACTATAGAGCAAAACATGGCATGGCAAGGCAACCAACAGTAAGAAGGCATGTTTATGAAGCTAAGCATGGCAAGAGCAAGTCCATAAGGTGCATGGATCACTAACAACAATCATGGCAACAACTGAACTTAATGTTAACAGGCTGACAGCAACATTATTTAGCAACTTTGGAGCATGAAAATAACAAGCTACAGCAGGCTATAAATGCAACCAGGGGCATGGATGGTTAGAGGATGACATGTAGAACAAAACATATTTAGTGATCATCTCCAGATTATGCATAGAATAACTTGTAACAGCAGGTTTACATAGCATCGCGAAATAACAGATTTAGCCTAGCAAAACAGCAATAGCAAGTACCCTACTTAACAAGCTCGATTCACTCACCACAAGTCATTGCATGACAAGATAAGCATAGCATCAGCAAGAAGACATGTTTATGAAACAAACCAAGTCAAGAACAAGTTCATAGCATGCAAGGATCAACTACAACAACCTTGGCAAAATTGAATAACATGTAAACAATCTGCCAGGAAACATTTTGAAGCAAAAGTAGAGCACGAAAATGACATGCTAGACTACTCCATAATTGCAACCAAGGGCATGAATGGATAGAGAACAACCATATGTTCAAAACATCCTTACTGAAGTATCTCAAAATATGCATGGATAACTCTGTAGCATCAAGTTTACATGGCATCAAAATAACAGCAGGACAGGGGCTAAAATCAGCAGCATCACGAGGCCTAGTTTGCATGCTTGTGCTAGTCACCACATTGATCACGAAAATACATGGTAAGCACCTCTGTAACGATGGCATGGCATAGATCAAAACACATGTAGACATCAACCTCATAGGATGCACACATCAATCATGGCAAAAATGACAAATGAGCTTGTTCTGTTAACAGACAGCAGAAAACATTATGAAGCACTCTTGCAACGATGATTCATGCATCAAGATGAGCTCAAATGAATATGATGCAATGGAATGAAATGAAGTACTCATTGCGACGAACAATTTGACATATTACACGGACAAAACGGTGCCACGGATGCAGAGATATGATGCGTTGAACATGGCATGATAATGTCAAAATTACTTCGGGGACAGGCAAAATTGGACCTCAGGGAGGGTTGGCTAGACGGACATGTCCGGGCTCCTCCGGACACGTCCGGCGCGGACAAAGGAGAAGACGAAGCCCGCGGCGGCTGAGAGGTCAACGGCGGCGAGGGTTCTCCGGCGAGGCAGGGCTGGCGAGGGGAGGCCGGAGAGGCGGATCCGCGACGGCGGCGGCCGGATCCGGGCGGGAGAGCGGCGGCTCAGCTCCGGCAGCGCTTGTGGCGGCCGGAGGGAGGCGACGGGGCGGCTCGGGCGTGGCGCGCCGGCGGCGAAAGGCGGCGGGGCC
>NC_041389.1:366228510-366245869 GCF_002162155.2 Triticum dicoccoides | reverse complement strand
GCGGCGCAGGAAGGAGACGGGCGGTGCGCGCGGGTTGACCCGGGCCCCAGATGGGCTCGGGCGGGCCGCGGATGGGCCTGCAGGGCTGGCGGCGGCGCGCGGTGGGAGGCGGCGGAGGAGGTGACGTGGCAGCCTCGCGTTGGCTGCGGGCGCGGCGGAGAATTCGTCCTGCGCGGATGGACATGTCCGCCGGGCGAGAGGGAGATGGAGACTAGGGTTTCGCCCGAATTTCGGAGAGGGAGGAGTTTTTATAGGTAGGGGGAGCTAGGAGAGTCCAAATGGAGCACGGTTTTCGCCCACACGATCGTGATAGAATGACCGAGAGCATGGAGGGGAGTTTGCTGGGTTTTGGGCCAGTTTGGAGGGGTGTTGGGCTGCAAAGAAAGAGGGGGTTTCAGGCTACGCGGTTAACCGTTGGAGTATCAAACGGACTCCAAATGGCACGAAACTTGACAGGCGGTCTACCGGTGCTATACCAAGGCCACTTGACAAGCCTCGGTCCATTCCGAGAACGTTTAACACCCGCTCACAACGAGAGACGAAAGGGGAACGCCGGAGGGCATAGGAGCGTCGGATTGCAAAACGGACAACGGGGAAAATGCTCGGATGCATGAGACGAACACGTATGCAAAATGAAATGCACATGATGACATGATAAAATGCAACCCGCAAGCAAATGACATGGCAACGACGGCAAATAACTAGCAGACACCTAGCGCATCAAATCCGGGGCGTTACAGCACCACACCAACTCAAGAACACCTCACCTTCAGAGGCTTGTTCATCCTCTGTACTAGATCATCCATAGCACCTTGAGGCAATCCACCACAACACTCGATTAGGGTATTACACCACAATGGTGGCTCGAACCAGTATAAATCTCTGTGTCTTTGTGTCTCTTTGAGCTCGACGCACTAGGCTAGGGAGGATCGCGAGTAGGCAGGCTGGGCAGGTTGAGATCTCTGCACGCACCCCAGAGTTTGAACCTCTCAAGGGTTGCCGGATCCCTAAATCTGACACTTGGCGCGCTAGGTAGGTGTGTGTCGGATCCACTCTTCCATCGTTGGATCCATCTCCGCTCCGACCTCTCCATGGCCGACGCGCGCAGGGCTCGCACCAAGCGTCGGGCTGCGGTCGCCGCCGGTGTCGCTCAGACGGCTCCGGTGGGTGACGTTGTGCCTGCCGCGCTCCCTCTTCGGTGGCCAACGCCGCCACGGGCCCTGCCGACCACGAGCAACAAGCTTCATCGCTACACCCGTCGGTGCGCCGTGACGGCCGCACCGCTACTCCGTCACTGACCCCAGCAGCTTCGTTATCCCACGCGCCCCGCGGCCAGGTGGACGCGCAGGCTGCTCTGCTCATAGCGCAGGAGCTTCTTGGCAACCATCCGGTGGGTGATCTCTACGAGGAGTGGCTCGAACAGATCACCAAGCTCATCAGTGTCACGCACGGGAGCTCCGACGGTCCGGCTCGCTCGCTGCCTCAGCAACCGCTTGTGGCGGGCGACGTCGCGCACGGGGCTCCTCCTCCACCTCTGGCCCGCGGCGCCATCATCGAGCCAAGGTGTATGGCTCCACGGCACGACACACAGTGCCCGGTGCCGGCTTGGAATGACCTAAGCTGCCAGGTGGTGCAGCACCCCCAAGTGGAAGCACGCGTGCTTCCAGCACCCTAGCACCAGGCTCGCGCACCGCCACAGGAGGAGGCGGTGCGTGTACACCAGGACCACGTTCCGCCCCCCTCGACGACCTCTGGTGGCCACGACAGGGTGCCGCGCATTCACTGCGGAGCTCCTCAAAGTCATCTCGTCGAGCAAGCTCAAGCCTAACCTGCCTCCACGTTATGACGGCACCACAGACCCCACCGAGTTCCTACAGCTCTACGAGCTGAGCTTCGTGGAGGCCAACGGCGAGGAGAAGATCATGGCAAACTGGTTCGCGATGGCACTCAAGGATGGCGCGCGTTCTTAGCTCCTGAACCTGACCGAGGGGTCGGTTTCTTCCTGGGAGGAGATGCACAGATGCTTCATCGCCAACTTCCAGGGCACCCGCGAGCATTCGCCGGCCGCGGGCGACCTGCGTCGTGTCAAGCAGCAACCTGAGAGACCCTGCATAAGTATATCCCGCGCTTCAACAACATTAACTTCAAAATTCCCATGGTGTCCGACGAGGCCATCATCTCTGCATTCACCGATGGCGTCCGTGATGTCAAGATGAAGGAGGAGCTAGCCATCCACGAGGACCTCTGCACCGCTCAGGAAATGTTCAACATGGCGAACAAGTGTGCAAGGGCTAAGGAGGGATGCCTCTCCCTCCTCGAGCTCCCTTATGTTGACCCAGAATACAGGAAGACCAAGTCCAAGGACACGAAGCATAAGGGGCCAGTTGTGCTTGCGGCCGAGCCAGAGACCAAGCGTGGCTGCAACCACCCCGAGTTGTCCATGGGTAAGCGGCCGTTCTGCGCCTTCCACAACGTCTATAGCCACAACACCAGCGACTGCCAGGAGCTCAGGGCTCTCTGTGACGGGCGCCTCGGTCGACGCCCCGAGCGCAATGATCGGGGCTATGGCCGCAGAGGTGGCTAAGGTGGAGGGCGCTGGGATGGACGCGACCGCCATGAGGAGTGGCGCGACCAGCCTCGTGAGGACCGTTGGCAGGACCAGCCTCGTGAGGGCAACTGGAGGGAGCAGCCTCATGAGGACCGCCCTCAGGGCAACACAGCTTTGCCTCCTCTGCCTCCACCGCCAAGAAGGAACGAAGATCACCACTAGGACGAGGGGGCTGGAGGCTTCCAGGAGCCTCCGGCCATTGCCTGCATCTTGGGCGGCTCGCAAGCCCCAACTTCCCACCGTGTCTTCAAGAAGCTTGCACGCGAGGTGAATGCAGCGCACCCGAAGCCCGAGGCGATTCACCCTCTCAAGTGGTCCAAGTGCGCCATCACCTTCGACTCCTCGGACTGGCTCAAGTGCGCGGCCACTGCAGGCGCACTCCCCATGCTCTGCTCCCCCATCATCAACAATGTGACCGTCACCAAGACTCTCATCAATGGCGGAGCAGGGCTCAATGTTCTCTCTGTTCGTACATTCGACGGGCTTCAGGTGCCATAATACCAGCTGCACCCCACCAAGCCGTTCTCAGGAGTGACCGACGGATCAACACACCCGATCGGGCAAGTTCGCCTCCCTGTCACCTTCTGCAAGCACAACAACTACCGCACCGAGCTCATCGATTTCGACGTCGCTGACATTCGTCTTCCCTACAATGCCATCCTAGGGTACCCAGCACTGGCCAAGTTCATGGCGGCCACACACCACAGCTACAACATCCTTAACATGCCAGGAAGCGGCGACATCATCACGGGCGCCTGCCAAGAGAAGGATGCAGTGTGCTCCCTCGAGTGCGCCTTCCAGGCTGCAGCAGCTAAGAACCCGGAGGACGAAGACGGCGCCCTCCCTCCCGAGGTCGCCCCCAAGACGAAGAAGTTGCAGTTGGGATAGGGGTCTCGTGAGGAAGCATCACTCGAGGACACAGCGCTGAGTCTCGCTTCTCCGGACGCGGCACCTTCACCCATCGCATAGGGAGGCGCGCCTAGCACCCATCTCAGGCTGGGCTCAGGGGCTCTCCTTTGGAGGGCCTCGGATCTAGCCAGTGTGCGCGAGAGTGGCGCTCGGGCACCATGTGGAGGCGCTCTTCAGAGCAAGCTTCCCAGGAGAAGGCAGCAGGCGTGAGGCACCAGGCGTTCAGGAGTTCATCGGCAAGGCAGTCGAGGAGATTCAGGAATGAAGGGTTCTGCAAGGCGATCATCGGGTATCGCATGGCGCAACTCATTGCCCTGGCAAGGGTAAGGAGTTTCGCGTCTGCATTGACATCCCCGGGCTCTACTTGGCTGCGTCTCGGCAGCTCATGTGGCCGTCTCGTGTTGGCCAATGCGAGGGTCCGCCTCACAGCTACGTTCGCATGCCTTTCGTCCTGGCGGGCGCGGCTGAGGCGTTCCAACGCTGCATGAGGGATGCTCAGACGGCCTATGAAGCCAGGCACCAGGCGCTCCTAGCGGAGGTGGAGGAGCATCTTCAGGAGCCTTCTAGTTCCCCCGAGCCTCCCAAGGCTCGGCACCGGAGCGGCTCATGAGGAACGGCTTCTCCGGCGCGTGTTTTTTGGCTACTTCAACAACTCTTCAGCAACGGTACCAGATGAAATCTCCCTAGTTCGTTCAGTTTGCGGGCGCCCCTCGGGCTGCACTATCCCCAGGCAGTGTGGATCCGTCCCTACGGCATGTATCATTTTGCATTCACCAGGACTATCTAATCATTTCTGTGAATTTGTCTATGACTGTCACCTCGTGACCACCACCTCACAACCTTCATGCATTTTGACTAATGACATTCCCGCATCACTGCACGATACTCACATCGACACGGCGCTTGTGCTCGGGTCCGTCCCTGCAACGCTGATAAACCCGGGGATCAAGCTCTGGTTCGCGGCCTGCCTTGCATACACCACCTCACAGGGTCCTCGGTGCCTCCGTCTCACGCCCCGGGGCACTCGGCCTCCCTTGTCATCCAACCTGCAGGTTCACCCAGCAATGGGCCAAAGGTCGGCCCGGACAACCACCATCTGGCCTTGCGAGTCGCTTGCACGTTAAAGGGGGGCTTCCCGAGCATCACGTCTCGGGAGTTCCTACTGGCTATCTGATACGTCTCCAACGTATCTATAATTCTTGATTGTTCCATGCTATTATATTACCCCTTTTCGATGTTTATGGGCTTTATTTTATACATTTATATCATTTTTGGGACTAACCTACTAACCGGAGGCCCAGCCCGTATTGCAGTTTTTTTGCCTATTTTGCTATTTCAAAGAAAAGAAATATCGAACGGAGTCCAAACGGAATGAAACCTTCAAGGGCTTTATTTTTGGAATGAACGTGATCCAGAGGACTTGGAGTGCAAGCCAAGAAGTAGCCGAGGCGGCCACGAGGGTGGAGGGCACGCCCACCCCTACAGGGCGCGCCCCCCTGTCTCGTGGGCCCCTCGGGCGGCCACCGACCTACTTCTTCCTCCTATATATACCCACGTACCCCAAAAACATCCAGGAAGCCAACGAAAAACAATTTCCACCGCTGTAACCTTCTGTATCTGTGAGATGCCATCTTGGAGCCTTCGCTGGCGCTCCGCCGGAGGGGGAATCGACCACGAAGGGCTTCTACATCAACACCGTAGCCCTTCCGATGAGTTGTGAGTAGTTTACCACAGACCTTCGGGTCCATAGTTAATAGCTAGATGGCTTCTTCTCTCTTTTTGGATCTCAATACCATGTTCTCCCCCTCTCTTGTGGAGATCTATTTGATGTAACTCTTTTTGCGGTGTGTTTGTCGAGATCCGATGAATTGCGGGTTTATGATCAAGTTTATCTATGAGAAATATTTGAATCTCCTCTGAATTCTTTTAAGTATGATTGAGTTATCTTCGCAAGTCTCTATGAATTATCAGTTTGGTTTGCCCTACTAGATTGATCTTTCTTGCCATGGGAGAAGTGCTTAGCTTTGGGTTCAATCTTGCGGTGTCCTTAGCCAATGACAATACGGGCAGCAAGGCACGTATTGTATTGTTGCCATCGAGGATGAAAAGATGGGGTTTATATCATACTGCATGAGTTTATCCCTCTACATCATGTCATATTTCTTAATGTGTTACTCTGTTCTTATGAACTTAATACTCTACATGCATGCTGGATAGCGGTCGATGTGTGGATTAATAGTAGTAGATGCAGGCAGGAGTCGGTCTATTTGTCGCGGACGTGATGCCTATATACATGATCATGCCTAGATAATCTCATAATTGTTCGCTTTTCTATCAATTGCTCGACAGTAATTTGTTCACCCACCGTAATACTTATGCTATCTTGAGAGAAGCCACTAGTGAAACCTATGGCCCCCGGGTCTATCTTTTATCATATAAGCTTTCAATCTACTTTTATTTGCATCTTTACTTTTCCAATCTATATTATAAAATACCAAAAATATAATTATCTTATCATACTATCTCTATCAGATCTCACTTTCGCAAGTGGCCGTGAAGGGATTGACAACCCCTTTATTGCATTGTTTGTGAGTTCTTTGTTTGTTTGTATAGGTACGTGGGACTTCTGAGGAGCCTCCTACTGGATTGATACCTTGGTTCTCAAAAACTAAGGGAAATACTTACGCTACTATTGCTGCATCACCCTTTCATCTTCAAGGAAAACCAATGCAAGCTCAAGACGTAGCACTCTCCAGCCCTCACCCCCTGGCCTTGACCACGACACCGCGACCTAGCATACCAGCGGCGGCTGAGCTCTCACGAGGGCCGGGACCCGAGGATGTAGAGCATTTTGGAGAGCAAGGCAGGAGGGTGGCCGATACAGCCCGCACCTGACGGTACCATAAGCGCGACAGCAAACATCACCTCCTCTATGGACTCAGATGGCAAACGATAAGTCTCGGCTCGCTACAGCACTAGTTCCGCTCCCCACGCCCCGCCTCGCAGTTCCACTTGGGCGGTTCAACTCCTGTAAGTGCATCTAGTGCCCCTTAGTGATTTTGGTTTATTGAAGACTTATAGGTTAAGGGACTGATGTGTTTGCGAGTGTACTTAGGTCTATAAGTCTATGAGGAGTTTGATATTTAAAGAGAAAGTCAACCCCTAAAATGAAGTTCTTCAACTAGAGACTTTGGATTTCTGAAGACTTTCTGAAGACTTTGAAAGTAAAGAAATTGGTGTGACCTTGAAGACTTGGTAATCATTTGAGGAACATTAAGCGTGAAGACTTTTGTTTTCGTAGTTGCATTTTCTCTTTCTTGAGTCATAGGAAACACCGTACTGTTAAAGGGGGTTGAGGAAATACTAAGGAAAAATTTCCATGTGATGCTCAACTCAAAATCCTACACCTACCAATCCCTTCGAGTGAAGCCATTGGAAATCTAATACAGTTCAGTCATATTCTTCAGTGACAGAGACGAAGTTCTTCTGGTCTCTGAGGAATTTGTTCTGACTGAGGAATTAGGAATTTGCCAGTGCGGATTGCCTACACAGTGAGGAACATGATAGCCCTGAGGAATCTAAGAGTTAAAATTCCGATCGTTGTTGTGCTATGCGCCTGTTGTCCCAAAATATCTACCCACCTAACAGTCATATCATTGAAGGGCATTTATGTCTTATCATGTCAGGATGCTCCCTAGGCTATAAATAGCCGGCCCCTTCAACCACTAGCTGGTTGGCTGCTCCGAGACAACTGACACTTGTCATTTGAGAGCATCCCATCCTCCGAGGACTTTGAGCGAAAATGATCAAGTGAGGAAAACCCAAACCCAACACCTACAAACCCAAAGTGATTGAGCATCACTGAAGAGATTGATCCTGCGTGGATCCGATGCTTGTTACCTTTGAATAATATGCTTCTTCCAAACGGTTAGGCGTCATGGTCTAGAGCATCCAAGAGGAATTGTGGATCACCGAGTGACCTAGTCTGTGAAGGTTTGGAAGTCACCTGAATACTTACCACGAGTGATTGGGCGAGGTCTGTGTTCCCTTAGCTCAAGGAGAATACGGTGAGGACTCTGTGTCCGGGACTGTGTGTCCTTGAGTTTAAATACTCAGTCGCTCCAACCAGACGTACAACTGAGACAACAGTTGGAACTGGTCTACCAAATCATTGTCTTCACCAAGCTTACTGGTTCTATTTCCTCAACTCTTTCATTTCCTCATTTCTATTGTTGTGTGCTTGTTCATATCTTTTTGAAGACTTTGACTGAAGACTTTCTCAATTTCTTCAGTCTGTCCGTCTTCTCTTTGTGTTATCCTGTGTTTACGCTTTCTGTACTTTGTGCTTGTCTTCATTCCATTATGGTGACCATTCTTGTGTTCTCTTATGTTTACATTTGAGTACTTATTCCGCTGCTAGTAGTTCTTCATTTAGGAATTTCCTCACGAGCAAATTCCTCAGTGAAGAATTCATAAAAATTGCCTATTCACCCCCCTCTAGTCGATATAATGCACTTTCAATTGGTATCAGAGGAAGGTACTCCCTTGTTCTGTGTGATTTTGGTTTAACCGCCTGGAGTTTTTGTTATGTCGACTGCAGGATTGAGGAACGTATCATGCCCCATCTTTGACGGTCATGAGTATCCTCAGTGGAAGGCCATGATGAAGAAGCGAATCATGGCTATGGACAGCGAACTGTGGACCGTCACTGAGATTGGTCTTACCGATCTTTGCAAGATGGCGGAGGCTGATGACATTCGCAAGTACACTCTACTCAACCTCACAGCGAAGGATGTCATCTACTCCTGTTTGTCCCGAAATTAGTTCAGGAACGTTATGCATCTCAATCACGCAAAGGTAATCTGGGACCGGCTCTCTGAGGTCTACGAAGGTCATTGTACTCGTCATGATCCTTGGTTTGAGGATTACAAGGATTCTCTCAAGGAGATGACTTTCGCACCTGAATTGTCATCCTCTTCACCGTGCCTTATGGCAGAGGGTGACAAGGTAACTGAATGCTACCTTTCCGAATCTAGTGATGATGAAACAAGTGATGAATTTCGGCCCAGCTATGTCAAAATTGCTTCCCTTGCCACTAAACAACAAAGAGCTTTTGAAAAAGTTCAATACATGTTAAATAAGAGCGATGATATGTTGGGTGAAGAAATGGATCAGTCAAAAGCTTTGGCCGAGAGTCTTCAGAGACTTCAGTCCAAGTTTGACAACCTTCAAGGTCATCAAAACACTCTCTTATCTGTTCACGAGAAGCTTTCTTACGAATTTCTTCAAAGAAAGCAAGATCTTGAAAAGCTAAGAGTGGATTATGAAGATCTTCAGAACAAGCGCGATTCATTACTTGCTCAACAAATCAACGCTACTCAGGAAGAATTTGTTCCTCCATGTTTGAAGTGCATTGAACATGAAACTGCTAATTCTTCACCTGAATGTTCAAATGCTTCTAATGCTACAAATTCTTCATCTGTCTCTGCTATCACTATTCCTCATCTGAGGACATTGCTAGTATCACTGATGATGAAGGGCTGAAGGAATTGTACATGACAGGCATGTACAAAAGCCTCAAAGGGCATCAGACTCTTTGTGATGTGCTCAAAAAGCAGATCCTCAACAGAAACCCTAGGAAAGAGGGTATTGCCTTTGAGAGGAAACTCAATGCTGATGGAACATATTGGAAGCCTGAGCAGTACCCCAAAACCTCATGGGTTGCTGCTAAGGGACCTCCAGTTGATCCATCCAATTTATCTGGCTTTACATGTGAATCTCCTCATTCTTCTGATGAGTCATTTGACTCCAACTATAAACTGTTCAAAAATCAGAATGGTGAAGTATTTGCTAGATATGTTGCACTAACTGCAGGAACGGTTCCCCTATGAAGAAAATCTGGGTTCCCAAAAGTTGCCTTGAAAGTCTTGAGGTGAATGTCCTCATGACACCACCTGTGAAGAATAGGAACTCCAGATCAAATTCTTCATATGGACAAAATTCTTCACGTGGATCAAATTCCTCAAAAGGATCAAAGTCCTCATATGATCATCATCGTGCTAACCCCTCTGTTTCGCAGGGTAGAGCTAAGGGCTATGAATATGAGCATTATTCTTCAAATCATTATGTTCATAAGTCCTCGAAGAATTTCTCTGCTTATTCATATGCTTACCCTAACCCCTCTTATGTGAAACGAAGTGGACTGGCTTCTATGCCACCTTTCTCATATGGTGCTCACAGAGTGATGAACTCTTTGCCACCCCTTCAGATGTAGGTGGTGAAGAACAAGAACTAATCTCTTATGCAGGGTCAGGTCTCCAGACGTGCTCAAAACGTCTGAAGAATTTGCTGGAGACCTGAACATTGCCTGAAAGGATGCAGGCTAATCATGATGAAATGAACCTTCATTTCACACGTCCTCATACTGTTTATCTGTTCTATTGCTTGATGAAATTTATCTGATGATATTGATGTCATATTCTTCACTAATGAAGTATATGAGTTCGTAAGTTGCACTAATTCATCTGCAGGATGACCAACCCAAAGCCGATGAGTGGGTCCTCAATAGTGGATGTACGAATCACATGATTGGTGACAAGAATCTATTGATGGATGCTCCTTTATCACCGTCGCGTCTGAAGCATATCATCTTCGGTGACAAAGGCAAAAGTCAGGTATTGGGTCTATGTAAGGTTGCAATCTCAAAGGATCGACACATGGACAAAGTCATGCTTTTCGAATCCTTAGGATACAACCTCATGTCTGTCTCAATACTTTGTGATCTTGATATGGTTGTTGTCTTTGGCAAATATCATTGCATTGTGATCATGGAAGCTGACAATTCCAAAGTCTTCGAAGGCTTTAGGAGAGGAGACTTGTACATTGTTGATTTCTCTACAGGACCACAACCAGCCGTATGCCTACTTGCAAAAGCTTCAGAAGGTTGGCTATGGCATCGACGACTTGGTCATGCTGGCATGAGGAATTTGCACACGCTTGCAAAGAAGAAGCATGTCATTGGCATTGAGAATGTCAAACTCCTCAAGGATCACATATGCGGAGCCTGTGAAGCTGGAAAGATGACAAAGGCCAAGCATCCGCCGAAGACTATCATGACCACCACTCGACCATTTGAATTGCTTCACATGGATCTCTTCTGTCCTAATCATTATTCTGCTGTTACAAATGATGCATCTCTATATGGCTTTGTTATTGTTGATGATTATTCTCGTTACACATGGGTGCACATTGTCACTTACAAACATGAGGTGCAGGAAGTCTTCAAACGATTTTCCTCGAGGGCTTCAACCAACTTCAGTGTGAAGATCAAGCACATCAGAAGTGGCAATGGGACTGAGTTCAAGAATTCCAGTCTTGATGACTCTCTTGATGAACTTGGTATTACTCATGAGTTATCTGCTCCTTATACTCCTCAACAGAATGGCATCATGGAGCGCAAGAACAGAACTCTTGTTGAGATGGCTCGCACTATGCTTGATGAATACAAGACACCTCGTCGTTTCTGGATTGAGGCTATTGATACTGCGTGCCACATCATCAACAGAGTATATCTTCACAAATTCTTCAAGAAGACTGCTTATGAACTCCTCACTGACAAGAAACCCAATGTGAGTTACTTCAAAGTCTTCGGTGCTAAATGTTGGATTAGAGATCCTCATCACAATTCTAAATTTGCACCGAAAGCACATGAGGGTTTTATGCTTGGTTACGGAAAGGACTCGCACATGTACAAAGTCTTCAACAACGTTCTTCACAAGGTTGTTGAAACTGTAGATGTGCGGTTCGATGAAACTAATGGCTCGCAAAGAGAGCACCTACCTTCTGTGTTAGATGAACCAGCACCTGAGGAATCTATCAAGTTCAAGGCTACTGAGGATGTCATTCCCACCAAAGAATCTGCTGAAGAATTCATTCTAGAATGTGATGAACGTCGAGCTGGCGCACCTGAAGAAAATGGTGCTGAGGAAAATGCTCTTGAAGAAAATGCAGATCAAATTCCTCGAAGACAACCCGCTCATCCTCGCATTGCGAACGAAGTGCAAATCGAGAAGATCATCGATGACATTGAAGCACCAGGTCCTCTCACACGCTCAAAAGTTTCACATTTGTCTAACTTTTGTGGGCACTTTGGTTTTGTCTCTAGCACAGAGCCCGCTAAGGTAGATGAAGCATTTCTGGAGCCTGAGTGGATTCAAGCTATGCAAGAAGAATTACATCGTTCGAGCTCAACAACGTCTGGGAACTGGTCAAACATCCAGATCCTCGCAAGCACAACACTATTGGCACAAAGTGGATCTACCGCAACAAGCAAGACGAAAATGGCCTTGTGGTGAGGAATAAGGCACGACTTGTAGCTCAAGGCTACACACAGGTTGAAGGAATTGACTTTGATGAAACTTTTGCACTTGTTGCTAGACTTGAGCCTATTCGCATATTACTCTCTTATGCTAACCATCATGATATTATCTTACAATAAATGGATGTGAAAAGTGCATTCCTCAATGGTAAGCTTGAGGAAGAAGTATATGTTGCTCATAACCCAGTTCAGCACTCAAAGACAAAGCACATCCAGATTCGTCATCATTTTCTTCGTGATCATGTGTTCAAAGGCGACATCTCCATCGACCACGTTAGCACTGAAGACCAGTTGGCCAATATCTTCAAGTTTGATTTCTTCTGCTATGAGTTTTATGTCCTCTACAGCATTCACTTATTGCTAATTCTTCAAGTTGATTTCTTCTGCTAAGAGAATGTGATCGGACCCTTTCCCCGCTATGCTAAACTCAACCCAGTCTATTCACAAATTCTTCACTGTGTCCTTGACAGCTGAAGAAATTGCGAACGGAACTTTTAACTTATCTTATCTGAATTTTCGGCTTTGCCGCTCAAACCGTTCTGCATCCCACAACAATACTTATCTATTCATCCACGATCCTACACAATCGCCACCTCTCAGTACGTGGGTGACACATGTCAAGCGAATGAGAAGGGCCAGGGGCACGTTCATCCGATTTCCTCGGGTGTTCAGTTTCTCACTCCCACTATAAATACCTATGCCTCTTCCTCACTTCACTTTTACTCCGCTCGCTCTCTCTCTCTCTCTCTCTTGCTCGAGCTCCCCAAACCCTAGCGCCACCACTACTTCATCGTCGCTAGTAAGGAAGAGCTTCATTGCCTTGACCTCGTCGCCGTCGTACTCGTGCTGGTTGCGGATTTCTTCTCTCCGCCGCCGCCATAGCCGTCTTCCTCTGCCGAGTTAGGGCATGGAAGATCTGAACTAGCGAACTTCACATCTACACCTCCCAGTTCGTCGTGTTCTTCATCTGGGGTAATTAAAAGTTACTTTTACTGCCCTCTTTGATTCTTATGTTTTCTTGAAAATCTTCAAAGGTGTTTATTCTTCAAATCTTCACACACATGAACACCTTACATGTCATATGCTCTTGATTCATTTCTCTAAGCAATGATTTTCTTCAAGATTCCTCAATTGTGTGGATTTTCAATCTATACAACTCTAGAACCTAAGACAAAGAATGCTTAGTGAAATTCCTCAAGACTCATCTGGTCAAATTCCTCAAACCTATTCTTTTTGAAAAACCTTTTGAGATCGCATATGACCTCTCCAAATTCATCGCAACCATACTTTGTTCATAGGTACAAATGTGCGCTGCTGAATCACTAGGTTCTCATCAACTTAACTCATTTGCAGCGTTCCTCGAAGAAAAGTTGCACACCTCTTTAGAAACTTCAATTGTTCATATTCCTCAGCTGAAGAAAATGGCTGAAGGTAAGAAGCCACAGAAGGGTGGGAAGAGGCCTGAGGTCAATACTGCTTTCGAAATCCTTGAGGATATTTATGCTGGATATTGCACTCCTGATGAGGCCAAATTTGGCAAGGAGGACAAAAGTCAGCACAAGGTGCGCATACAAAGGATAGAGAGGAGATGGGCACTGGAATGGAGGGAGTACAGGTATGTTACTCCCAAGTATATGAAGAAATTCGCACTCAACCCTCCATGCTAAAGACCTCCATTGGCACCAGGCCAAGTGGCAGATCCCACCAGCCTCAAGCGCGGTGAGGACTATGCTGATGAATGGGCAAAGCGCCAGGCCAAGCTAGCCAAGCAAGCAAAGGAAGCAGTGAGGAAATTCAATGCAGACTCTGCTGCTCCTGCTACCGCTGCTGAGGCCTCTGCTAGTAAGCCGAAGAAGGCGATGCCTAAGAAGCCTGCACATAAGTCAAGTGCTTCTCCCTCAATGCCCTCACGGCCAAGCTCCTCAGCAATGCCCTCAAGGCCAGATTCTTCGAAGCCCTCACGGGCAATTCCTCAAACTGCTCCTCCTCCTTCAAAGTTCTCAGCTCCTCTGACAAAGTCTTCAGCTGCTCCAACCAAATCCTCTGCACCTGTGCATCTCGCCACGTGCCAAAGGACCACAGGCATCTCAATTGCCTCAGGAGCATCTGCAAGTTCCTCAGGTGGACCCTCTCTACTGAAGACAAAGGCCACTGCTGGATGAGGCCTTCGACTAAGTCCTCACAAGAAGCAGGTTGCCTTCCATGTGCCCTCTAATGACGATGAGGCTGATGATGAAGAACTTGGCAAAATCATCAGAGACAGGCAGGCCAGGGCCGCTAGAGCCAAAGGCAGCAATCTGCCACTGCTATTGGATCCAAAGTTGATCCTCGACTTCATTGACCTATGGCACAAGGACCCTAACACGCCTTTGCCAGAGATGAACCTCACTCCTGGTCAAAGTCATGTTCTGACTGCCTTCATTGTGGAAGAAAAGTGGAAATTTGAAGAAGGCAGAAGACTGAAGAAAGCGCAGTACAAGAAGTAGCGCTACCTCAAGGACAATGTCCTCACTCTTACCCCTGATCAACTCATTGCCTTGCAAGCTGAAATCAAGCAACTGAGTGATGAATTCAATCGCTACTATGCTGATTGGAAGGGCGCCAAGGTCCGGTTCATCAATCTGACAAAGAAATTCACTTCAAGTGTTGCTGCTCCTATGCACATTGAAGTTACACCGGCTGAAGCATCTGCTCAGCCCACTGAAGAACATGCCAGCACCATTGATGACCATCAGGCTGCTGAAGAAAATGAGAGTACCAGGGCTGATGACTCCATTCCAGCCACTGAAGATATCGCCAGGGCATCCACTAGTGGTGCGCCTGAAGAAAGTGAAGAAGTCAGGTCAACTGCATCAGTTGCGCCTGAAGAATCTGAACCAAAGTCCTCTGCACCTCCTGCACCTACACCAACTCCGATCCTTCCATGTGCCTCAGATGCGAAGAAGACCAAGGCTGTAGAGCATGCAGCTGTGAAGAAAAGGAAGGCATCAACTTTATCAAATTCTTCAGCTCCAAAGAAGATGAAGCATCTGACTAGCTAAATTGACAATCCAATTGATGTCATTCCTGTCTCATTCATGCCATCAAAGGACATTGTTCCTTTTGGTGAAGATTATGTGATTCCTAGCGAATCCGATGAAGAAAATCCTTCTGCTACTTTGTTAGAGCAGTTGGATGAAGAAATTGAAGTGGATGCAATCCCTTCAACCCCAGTCATCTCCTCGTTTGTGCCTCAGTTCACTGGTGAAGAGCCTGGCGTTGAAGACAGGGAAGATGTGGATGTGGACATTGGCTGTACCACACCTGTGCTAAATGATGACTTTTGGGAAAGTCAGCACCCCAACTCTCCAATGTTCACTCCACTCCAAGCAATTCCTCAGTCCCCAGCTGCTACTGGAGTACAAATGGGATCTGAAGAACCTCATGCAACCCCGTCTGCCCATGAAGAAATTCCATCCACTAGTGCTGAAGAAATTGTAAATGAAAAATTGAAGACCCAGGCTGCAGCTGAAGAAGAGCCTGAAATTCCTCAGTCTGCGGATCCTGAGATTGTGATTCCTGAGGTGGTGCTGCAATTGACTAACACTCCTCAGCCCAAGCTAAAGGATCCCTTCTCAAAGAAGCAAAAATTCAAGGCTGATGATTTCTTTGGCGAGCACGTGTTCTTCACTGACTTCAACCCTTATGACAATGCTCGTCTTAGAAGGAAGCATTTCTGGACTGCCAGCCAGGCCAACTTCTATTCTTCACTTCTGTTCAATAAGGACAAAGTCTTCGACCACGAGCATATTTCTCACGTGGACATGGAATCAATGTCTTGCTTCTCCCAAGTCCTCAGTATGCTTCATGATGCAGGCTTGCTCAACTTTTGCTCAGACATAGTTGACTGGAATGAAGAGCTCATTCTTCAGTTCTACGCAACGCTGCATATCACAGGTGATGCTGCTGACATCAACTCTTGGGTGTTGGATTGGATGACCAAAAACACTCACTACAAGGCACCAGCCTCTGAATTGCTTCGAGCCCTGCCAATCAGTCCTCCACCTGACGGTGCTCGTTGTCTGTATGATGAGCCTGAACTCACTGCTCATTGCATGCAAGTGCTCATGAAGCACTACTGGAAACTGGGAATTTGCCATCAGTCAGCTCTTTGCCATCTGCCAGCTGATGGCAAAGAACGTCTTTGCCATCTGCCAGCTGATGGCAAAGAACGTCTTTGCCATCTGCTTATAAAAAACAGATGGCAAAGAAGTGACAGACGGCAAAGAACATGGTTGCCATCAGCCAATTCTTTGCCATCTGCTAGTGGATGGCAAATAATCTTTGCCGTCTGCCAGCAGATGGCAAAGAGGTGGGTAGGGTCCAGTGCTGTAACGGCCTGTCAACCCACCTCTTTGCCATCTGCCAGCAGATGGCAAAGAATCTTTTCCATCTGTTGGCAGATGGCAAAGAAGTGGGTGGGGCCCAATGGATAATGGCGCTGTAACGGCCTAGTAGCCCCAATGTCTTCGAAGTGCCGCCACGTGTTGGGATGTCGTTTATGAAGCTAGTTAAGCAGATGGCAAAGAAGCTAGTTAAGCATTGACAGGTTGGGATGTCGTTTATGAAGTGCCGCCACGTGTTAGACCACCTCCCCCAATGAAGAGGATTATGAACCTCACGTTAATCCAGACACATATGAAGGAGAATTGTTCCAAGAAACACGTCTTTCCAAAAAACGTTTCAAGAACCGCTCACCTCATAACATTCAAGTAGACAACGGCAGTGAATCCGAGCCTGAGCAGGAAAAAGAAGAGCCAGAACAAGAAGAGGTTACTGCTGCGGATGACCTGTCAATGCTTGACCGATTACATGCAGGAGGCCTTCTAGATGTTGATGAATTTATTGATGATGATGATGATGAGCACGTCATTACTGATAGTGATGAGGATGATGCATTTATTGACCCCGAAGCATATACAGACGATGATGATGCATTTATTAATGATGACGATGAAGATTAATATTATAGTTCATGTCAGGTATTCCATTATTATTATATACATATATATTATTCATTAGTTCAAGTTTTAACCTAGCTAGCTCTAAAATGAGCTATACTTAGCATTTATTCCTCCAAAATGAATTTGTATGCTTAGCTAGCGCAAAAATGACATAACAACCTTAATTAGCTCAAAAATGACTTTAACCTAGGATAGCTCTAAAATGAGCTATACTTAGCATTTATTCCTCTAAAATGAATTTATATACATATTATTATTCATGTCAGGTAATCATTTTTTTATCTTGTACTAATTTCATTTACTCTTTGTCACTCCAGGTGTTGACAGATGGTGAGCGCGGGTCGAGAGCGCTCCAGGGCTCCTACCTCAATGCGTGGTGGGAGGGGTAGTTCCATTCCCCCCCCCCATAGCCTCCGGAGAGCGCTAGATCTCAGTTTGCAGAGTCCAGCGATGGTCGCTTCT
>NC_041389.1:366040417-366228369 GCF_002162155.2 Triticum dicoccoides | reverse complement strand
GCTGCTAGAGGTGGACGTGGCGTCGGGAGAGGTAGGAAGGCTGCTATGCCTTCCACGCCGCCACCCCCAGCTGAGTCACCCGACCACAGGGCTGCTCCGTCTGAGATCGAGCCATCTGAGGTGGACCCGTCTATGGCAGACGTGCCTACGGCCGACGAGCCTCGGGCCGACGACGAGCCTCGGGCCGCCGAGCCTCGGGCTACCGAGTCTTCACGCCACGAGACTCCGGAGCTCAGACGGGGTCACGCTGAGTCGGAGCCGAGCCCATGGGAGGACTGGACGAAGTCGAGTGCACATGGTTGTGTTCAGGGTGGAGACTATAGTCTTGATAGCTATAGCGAGGGTGAGTGGGTTGAGGGGCGCAAAGTCTACCAGCGTGGTCGTACAAAGCTCCCGCCCACCCCGGCGACACCCGACCAGAGGTGGTTGATTGCGCCTAACGGGGAGAAGTAAGTGCATTTACTCTTTTTTTAACCTTTTGCCTTGACGTTTCTTCGAATATCTAATGCGTTGGCCTTGTCATACTGCAATTCTTGGACACACGAAGATGGTGTCCGCAGGCCCAACACTATCCTTGGTGTGATTTGTCGCCAGTGCTTCCCGGGGTGGGTCACGTTGCCCGGTGAGGGCCGGGTTCAAGAGCTAGGAATGACCTGGGAGCATTACTTGGCTGCCCCGGCCCCGCCGGAGCATAGGGTCGGCGATGTCGAGTGCGACATGGTGGCCGACATTGTGATCTCCACGTTTTGGGTAATTTCTCCTTTGCCATTTACGTTGTGTTTTCTTCTTTGATTGCATACCTTCTACATGTGTTTTCTTGTTTGATTGTAGACCTTCTAATCCGTGTTTTCTTGTCTGATTGCAGACCTTCTACAGGTGTGCTGAGGGACAGGAGGAGGCTGCGGCTCGGGTTATCGACGCCGAGTGCAGGCGCCTACTTGGAAACTTTCGGCACGAGGCTCGGACGCAGGCTGTTCGAGACTACTTAGCACAGACTGGTATTAGGAGGAGAAAAGAGAAGTGCCGGGACAAGTATCTGAGTAAGGAGAAGTACATGAAGGTAATTACCTATTCTTAAGGCCTTGTACTTAGTTTCCTTGATTTGATTCGTAGGCGTAGCGCTCAAATTTCTCTTGCTTAACTTAGGTGCCTCCAAGATGGTGTGCGGACAAGATGGACTGCTGGGAGGTGTTGGTGGATGAGTGGTGCTCTCCCCAATGGCGCGTTGCCCACAACATAGCAAAGGAGAAGCGTTTCAACATGAAAGGTGTGCCACACCATCTAGGCAACGTCGACCTACATGGTGTAAGTGCATCTAGTGCCACCCCTAGTTGGTTTTGGAGTATTGACGACAAAGTTGGTTGAGGGACTAATGCGTTTGTGAGAATTGCAGGATAACGCAGGTAGTGTCCCTCATTGATTCGGTTTACCTACCGGAGATGATCCCTAAAAATGTATGAAGACATTGACGACAATGGTGGTATGAGAAGATAATCATATTGAAGACTATGACATGAGAAGACATTGCGTGAAGACTATGGAGCATGAAGACTGTGTGGTTTCGTTGTTTCCTTTTCTTCTTTGTTGAGTCATAGGAACCACCGTACTGTTAAGTGGGGTCGAAGTGAACTAAGTCAGAGTGACTGAAGTGATGCTCAACCCAAATCCTATGTCTTCGAGCGAAGACAATGAGAGCAAATCTTATCCAGAGTTGGATGAGTCAGCTTTGCTTGTAGCCCAAGTAAAGTTGCCGTGTGTGTTTGAAATCTGACCGTTGGAACACGTGTCAGTTCCTTAGTGACCCAGGGTCATTTCGGACAAATCAGGTCGGGTTTCCTAGTGGCTATAAATAGCCCACCCCCTACACCATAAATTGGTGGCTGCTCACAGTTAATATACGGCTTTTGTCGTTTGAGAGCAACCCACCTCGAAGCGTTTGAGAGAGAGAAATCCTTGCGAGAACAAAGCCCAAACACCCAGAGCCAAAGAGTGTTAGGCATCACTGAAGTCTTTCTGTCTGTGTGACCTGAAGACTTATTACACTTGAGGACTGTGCATCCTCCAGCCGGTTAGGCGTCTCGTTCTAAGCATCCAAGAGTCATTGTGGATTGCCGGGTGAACGGAGTCTGTGAAGGTTTGGAAGTCTACCTTGAAGACTTACCAGAGTGATTGGGCGAGGACTGGGTGTCCTTAGCTCAAGGGGAATAAGGTGAAGACACGGTCTTCTGAGTTGAATCTCAGCCTCCCTAACCAGACATACAGTTGTGACAGCAACTGGAACTGGTCCAACAAATCTTGTGTCTTCAACAAGTGACTGGTTCTATCTCTTCCCTCCTTTACCTTGAGTTTGTCTTCATGGAGTCGTTGCTTATCTGTCTTATCTGATTGACTTCATTGCTTGACTACTATTGTTGATTGGCTTCATACTATCTTCCATCCTGATCCTACTACCTAGCTGCTATTGGTCTTCGTACGTTAATGCTATTGCATACTTGACTATGGCTTGCTTGTTGTAGTTTATCTTCCACTGCATATCAATTAGGTTATTTCTATTGCTTGTCTTTGAAACTTCCATGTTTTGAAGACTTTCATAAAAATCGCCTATTCACCCCCCTCTAGTCGATAACTAGCACTTTCAATTGGTATCAGAGCAAGGTACTCCCTTGTTCTGTGTGATTCGGTTTAACCACCTGGAGTTTAGCTATGTCGACTCCAGGGATAGTCAAAGTCTCCGCTGCTTGCCCCATGTTCGATGGAACAGAATGTCCCTACTGGAAGAATAAGATGTGCATGCATCTTGAAGCCATTGATGTCGACCTCTGGTATGTCGTCAAGAACGGTGTTCCAAAGACCGGTGAAGGTGTCACCCCTGCTGATGTCAAGAAGTTCATTCAACTGGACTCGACTGCAAAGAACATCATCTGTGGTCATCTGACCAAAGGACAGTATGGCCGTGTGAGTGCTCTAGAAACGTCAAAGTTCGTCTGGGACTGGCTATCCAAGGTCAATGAAGGCGTATCTACTCAGAGAGACCAGAGAATCAGTGTTCTTCGCAATCTCTTCAACCGCTTCAAGAGAAATGATAATGAAAATGTCCAGCTCATGTTTGATCGCCTCACCGACATCACAAATGAGGTTCAGGCTCTCGGCGCCACTGAGATCACCAAGCATGAAATTGTCAAGACGCTGCTGAGATCCCTTGACAGCTCCTTTGACACCCTTGCCCTCATGATACAAGAACGTCCTGACTTCAATACTCTCGATCCGTCTGATATACTTGAAAGGCTGAACACACATGAGTTCCAGCTTTCTGAGAAAAGAGATATCTATGGCCCCAACTATGGCCGTACTCGTGCCTTGAAGGCAAAAGTCGTTTCCTCATCTGAAGAAGAAGAATCTGACTGCGGTTCAGATGATCCTGAAGATATTGGAAGGGAACTTGCTATGCTTGTGAAGAAGTTCCAGAAATTCACCAAGAAGAAGGGCTTCAGAAAGTCTTCACGATCCAGTTCAAGAAATGATGAAGCTTCAACTCAAGACAACAAGAAGAGAACCTGTCACAAGTGTAAGAAGCCTAGGCACTACATCTCTGAATGTCCTCAGTGGGAAAACGAGAAGAAGAAGAAGAAGAGCAAGGATTATGACTCCGATGACAAGAAGAAGAAGAAATCTTCGAAGTCCTCTTCCAAGTCATCATCAAGGTCTTCATCTCACAAGAAGAGCTCATCTGGCAAGGCTCGTGCTTTTGTTGGCAAGGAAATGGATTCAGAGGAGGAGTCTGCTTCTGAGGAGGCAGAGGTGGAATCTGAAGCTGAATCCGACTCCGGCGTTGCAAGTCTGGCTCTAGCCACTGCCTATGTTGCCAAGTCTATCTTCAACACTGAAGACATAGACTCCCACACCAACGCTGATGATGACAACGACAATCCAGCTCCCACCTTCTGCTTCATGGCACGCGGTGCCAAGGTAAAATCACGCGATGCTTACTTTCAAACATCAAGTGAAGATGACTCTGATTGTGAATCTAAACCCAGCTACAAAACACTTGCTAAAATTGCTACTGAACAACAAAAGGCTATGGAATATACTCAAAAAACTGTTAGACAAAAGCGATGACCTGTTGGACGCGGAAATGACATGTACACAGTCCTTAGTTGAAGACATAAAAAATCTTCATGCTAAGTATCGAGAACTTGAAAATCTTCATCAGACACTCTCAACCTCTAATGAAAAGCTCTCCTATGATTTTCTTCAAAGGAAGCAAGACCTTGAGAAATTGAAAGCGGCTCATGAAGATCTTCAAAAGGAAAATGTGTCACTTCGCGCTCAATAGATCAGTCCCGCTCAGGAAGGATTTGAACCACCTTGCTTGAAATGCATTGAGCGTGATAATGCTGCCTTTGTTGCTGAATCTTCCACTACTGCTACTGTTGCTCTGTCTTCAACTACTGATGTGGTAACTAACCCCTCTGCAGAGGATACCACTGCTATTGCTGATGAAAATTCTAGGTTGAAGACATTGCTTGAAACAGGGATGTACAAAAGTTTGAAGGGACATCAGACACTCTGCGATGTCCTCAAAAACCAGATTCTGAACCGAAACCCTAGGAAAGAGGGTGTTGGGTTCAAGAGGAAAATGAATGTTGATGGCTCCTACTGGAAGCCTGAGTAGTATCCCAAAACCACATGGGTTGCTGCAAAGGAACCTTCAGTGGATCCATCTACTTTATCTGGCTTTACCTGTGCTAATCCTATTATCATTGATGAATCCTTTGATGCAAACTATAAACTATTCAAAAATCAGAATGGTGAAGTGTTTGCCAGGTTTATTGGCACTAACTGCAGGAATGGACCGCCAATGAAGAAGATCGGGTTCCCAAAAGCTGTCTTGAAAATCTTCCCGTGAATGTTGTCATGACACCACCTGTGAAGAAGACAAACCCCGTACCAAAGGCGTCACATGGTCCAACGGCTTCATACAGAAACAGGACTCACTCGAGTCACCCTAACGCCAATGTTTTGCAGGGAAATCATACTCAAACTTATGAATATGAGCGTGTGTCTGCAAACCGCTACGTTCATAATACTAAGAACTTTTCTTCTTATCCATATGAGTATCATTCATCTCCTGCAAGGATATTTGCTAGGGATCCAAAGCCGAAATTCTCAGATGCTGCACTTAGACTCATTGCTTCTAAGCCACCCCTGAAGATGTGGGTGGTAAAGAAGAACTAACTCTCTTTTGCAGAAAATGGTCTCCAGCCAGCAATCAATGGCGTCCGATATTATTGTTGGGGACCTAAAACACAAAGGGACGCATGATAAAATAACTTAATATGTATTCCACATATGAATCGCTTACCTGTCATACTGTGTGCTAACTTTCATCTATGTCTTGATAATCCAAGTGTGCATCAAATGCTTATGCTTCACAACATACATTGTGAAGCCTATCCCTCTAACTGCACTGTAGGGTACACCAAAAGCTTCAGAATGGATTATTGACAGCGGATGCACTCATCATATGACTGGCGATCAAAGTCTTCTCATGGACTCAACCTTACGTCCATCCGACAAGAGTCAAATCACATTTGCTGACACTGGTAAAGGCAAAGTATTGGTTCTAGGTAGAGTTGCAATCTCAAAGGATCAACACATGGATAAAGTGATGCTTGTTGAATCCCTTGGATTCAACTTAATGTCTGTCTCAATGTTATGTGACTTAAACATGATTGTGATATTTGGAAAATATCGTTGCCTTGTACTAATGGAATCTGACAAATCTCTAGTCTTTGAAGGGTATAGGAAAGGTGATCTATACATGGTAGATTTCTCAGCAGGTCCAAAACTTGCTGTATGTCTTATTGCAAAAGCTTCAGAATGCTGGCTCTAGCATCGAAGGCTGGGGCATGCAGGCATGAGGAACTTGCACACTCTCGTCAATAAGAAGCATGTCATAGGCATCGAAGGTGTCAAGTTCAAGAAAGATCATCCGTGTGGTGCCTGCGAAGCTGGAAAGATGACAAGGGCCAAGCATCCTTCAAAGACAATCATGATGACATCTCAACCCTTTGAGTTGTTGCACATGAACTTATTTGGCCCTACTCACTACTCCACCCTACAACAACGGCGTGTCTCTATGGCTTCGTCATTGTTGATGACTACTCAAGATACACATGGGTGCACATAATTCTCTACAAGACGGAAGTACAAGATGTCTTCAGACGATTCGCCAATCGGGCAATGAACAACTATGGCATCAAGATCAAGCATATCAGAAGTGATAACGGCACTGAATTCAAGAACACCGGCCTTGATCTTTATCTGGATACAATGGGAATCACTCATGAATTTTCTGCTCCATACACACCACAGCAAAATGGCATTGTTGAGCGCAAGAACAGAACCCTTATTGAGATGGCTCGAACAATGCTCGATGAGTACAAGACACCAAGAAATTTCTGGTCTGAAGCCATTGATACAGCTTGTCACATCATCAACCGTGTCTACATCCATAAGCTTCTGGGGAAAACATCCTATGAGCTCCTCCCTGGCAAGAAGCCAAATGTCAGCTACTTCAGAGTCTTTGGTGCTAGGTGCTGGATCAAGGATCCCCATCACAAGTCAAAATTTGAACCCAAAGCTCACGAAGGCTTCATGCTTGGCTATGGAAAGGATTCACACTCTTACAGAGTCTTCAACCTCTTCCACTACAAAATGGTTGAAACAGTGGATGTGCGATTTGATGAAACCAATGGTTCACAACGAGAGCTCCTGACAAGCACACTTGATGAAGCTCCTTCCAGTGAATCTATCAAGCTAATGGGAACTGGTGAAATCATGCCCTCTGAAGCACAGTCTAAAGAGGAACTTATCATCTCTGCACCAAACCAACCTAAAGACAATGCTCAGTCCGAAGACAATCCTCCCAATGATGACAATGATCAACATGAGCAAGGGCTTCGTCCAGTTCATCCTCGTGTTGCAAATGAAGTACAAATCGAGAAGATAATTGATAGCTTCAATGCGCCTGGTCCGCTTACTAGATCAAGAGCAACACAGCTAGCAAATTTCTGTGGGCATTTTTCATTTGTATCAATATCTGAACCCAAGAAAGTTCCTGAAGATTTTATGGAACCTGAATGGATTCAAGCCATGCAAGAAGAACTTCAACAGTTCAAACTGAATAATGTTTGGGAACTGGTCAAGCACCCTGACCCTCGCAAGCACAACATTATTGGAACAAAGTGGATATATCAAAACAAGCAAGATGAGCATGGTCAGGTCATCAGAAACAAAGCACGTGTTGTGGCTCAAGGATACACTCAAGTTGAAGGAATTGACTTCGATGAAACATTTGCTCCTATTGCTAGGCTTGAAGCCATTCGCATACTGCTAGCCTATGCAAATCATCACAACATCTTGCTATATCAAATGGATGTAAAGAGTGCATTTCTCAATGGCAAGATTGAAGAAGAAGTGTATGTTGCACAACCACCTGGCTTTGAAGATCCAAAACATCCTGATATGGTGTACAAACTCAACAAAGCGCTGTATGGCCTCAAACAAGCTCCTCGCGCTTGGTATGATACAATGAAAGACTTCCTGAAGAGCAAAGGCTTCAAACCGGGATCCCTTGATCCCACACTCTTCACAAAGACATATGATGGTGAGCTGTTTGTGTGCCAAATATATGTGGATGACATAATCTTCGGCTGCACCAACCAGAAGTACAGTGATGAGTTTGGATATATGATGCAAGAGCAATATCAGATGTCCATGATGGCTGAGCTGAAGTTCTTCCTCGGTCTTCAAATCCGTCAACAAAGAAATGGCATCTTCATATCTCAAGAAAAATATCTCAAAGATTGCCTGAAGAAGTTCGGCATGCAAGATTGCAAAGGTTACACGGCGCCAATGCCAGCCAAACATCATCTTGGTCCCGACGACAATGGTAAAGATTCTATCAAAAGGTATACCGCTCCATGATTGGTTCTTTACTTTACCTATGTGCATCTAGGCCAGATATTATGCTTAGTGTTTGCATGTGTGCTCGATTCCAAGCGGCACCAAAGGAATCGCATCACTTAGCAGTGAAGCGAATTCTTAGATATTTGGCTTACACCAGAACACTCAGATTATGGTATCCAAAGGGCTCAAGGTTTGATCTGGTTGGATTCTCGGATGCTGATTATGCTGGTGACAAGGTGGATCGCAAGTCTACATCAGGCACATGTCATTTTCTTGGTCGATCACTTCTCTGTTGGTGTTCAAAGAAGCAGAACTGTGTGTCACTCTCAACTGTTGAATCTGAATACATTGCTGCTGGATCTTGTTGTGTTCAGCTTCTGTGGATGAAGCAAACTCTCAAGGACTATGGCATCGATCTGAAGCAAGTCCCTCTCTTCTGCGACAACGAAAGTGCCATCAAGATTGCCAACAATCCAGTCCAGCACTCGAAGACAAAGCACATTGAAATTCGTCATCATTTTCTCAGAGATCATGTCATGAAGAAAGATATTGACATCATTCACGTCAACACTGAAGAACAACTGGCAGATATCTTCACAAAGCCCTTGGATGAGAAAAGGTTTTGCAAGTTATGGTGTGAGCTAAATATCTTGGAATCCTCGAATGTCCTGTGATCAGGCACACATCCTAACACTTATGCATGTAGATGACTACGATGTGAAACACACAAAGTAATGTATATCTTCAATCAATGAAGACTTACACTCTGAGTGTGAATATATTAACATGGAATTTGACTTCGGAGCGCCACAATAATTGTGCGCCCTGTCTGGGTCTAATACTTCCTATACGGTGGGAAACGCCACCACCAAATTTCTCATTTTGAAGTGTTTCACTCATGGCGTTATTTTGCAAAGACTTCGCATTTGGTTTGTCTTCAGTTTCAATTTATCTTCGTGATTTTCTGCGCTATGATGATTTGATTGCATATATATATATATATATATATATATATATATATATATATATATATATATATATATATATATATATATATATATATATATATATATATACTAGTGTTCTGTCCTCTACAGCATTCACTTATAGCTATGTCCTCACTGTTGAATCTTTTGAACTATGTGAATGTGATCGGACTCTAATCTCTCTATGCTTACTATCTCAAACTCTATCTGTCCAAATCATATGCATTCTATTGAAACTGTCGAATATCTTCTCTGCATCCTTGTCAGCAGAAGACACAGAGACAAAACATCAAGTCCTATTTAAATGAATCATCTTTATTGTCGATATCCGGAGAAGCCAGAACGAACATCCGACATACTTGGCGGGCGTGGGAACGTGGGACAATTCTAAATGTGTTGCATGCTTGCCACGTACCCCACGGATGTGAAGAGACAAGGGCACCTGCGTAATTGCGCTGTGCTGTGCACCTACTTATAAATATGTGTCCCCTGCGGTAAAGAAATCCTTCTTCCACCTCTCCACCTCCGTCAAAACCCTAGCGCCACCGCTAGCTCGCGACGACGCTGGCGACGAAGCTCTTAGCTGCCGCAACTTCTCCGACGCCGTCCTCACACCGGCCGCGGACATCGTCCTCTCCGTCGTCGCTGTAGGTTTCCTCCGTCGCCAAGTTAGGGCACAGTGGATTGAACTGCTCGGTCTCCTATTCTTCCCATCTAGCAGTTCTGCGTGCGGTAATTATAACTCTATTTTTACCACCTTTTTGATCTTCAAGATTCATCCTGTTTACCGAAAGTAGTTTCTACCTATTCAATGTTAAATCGATTCTGTCTGCATCTCTTAATGCCTAGTATATTCACTTAGATTTCCTATCTAGTTTGATTCCTCACTTGTACTTATTCACGAATTGGTACAAATCTGGAACCAACTCACCTATATAAGTGAATGTCTTCGCATCATGAGGTCAATGTCTTCAAACTGATTTATCTTCAAAATCTTCTAAGAATGCATATGACCTCGTCCCCTTCCATCGCATCTCTAATGATGTCACAGGTACATGTCCGTGGGAGAATCCCTAGGTTCTCATAGTCTGCATTCATTTGCAGAATACTTACAACATCATATCAATTCTCCTGAAGCCAGTTCCTGCTTGACCAGCAAGCATAAATCTCTGAAGCCTTTGAGCATATTGAAACCGTTCAGTTTGAAGTTCATGGCTGTAGAGAAATCAGTCAGGAAGGGTGGCAGACAGCATCGTGGGGGAACTTCTAGGGATCTACCTGATGATCTTGCAGATATATACAAAACAGATCCTGAAGAAGATTACAATCAATGCAAGACTCGAATCCAATGGATTCGACGCTATTGGGCCGAACGGTGGTACAAGTACAAGTTCGTCACCCAGGAGTACGCAGAGAAGTATGCTATCAAGAGTCCTTGGGGCGATATTCTCTATCGAGGCCTTCGCCCAAGAATAGAGCTGAAGCCATTGAGCAAAAATTCTATCCGTGCATGGTCCATGGACCACAGCCTAAAGAAGCTGACCCATCATCATTGCTCTGGTGTCGCGACGACAACCTCTTCAAGCGCAACTTCCAGTTTGCTATGTCTTCAGCAAAGGAAAACAAGAAGTCATGGGGATTAGACTTCAATCCTGGTCCCTCTGCTCCCCATGAGGGTGGGACACGTGAAGCTGAACAGAATAGAATTGGCCCCTTTGCAAACCTTGATGGTCTCATCTCCTACGTCTTGGTTCATGGTGCCAAAGTGGATCATCCCAACAATGATGCTGATTCAGATGAAGCCCCTGCTCCTACTCCAAGGCCGAAGAAGCCAAAGAAGGTTAAGGTTTCATCATCAGCCGCACCTCCAAAAGCTTCTCGTGTGAAGCCATTGGCCACTGCACCTCCTGAAGCTAGTGTGCAGTCTGAAGATCAATCTCGTATCTCGAAGAAGACGGAGAAGAAAAAGCAACTTGTCAGGCGTACTGATCAAGCTCTGACTCCTGCTGCTATTCTGCGTGAAGAACCCATTGATCTATCAAGTGATGAAGATCTTGCGGATGATGCTCTTGAGCAGCTGATAAAGAGCAGGGAAGAAGCAGAAATCTTCAGCAATTTGCCTCTCTTTGATGTGGCCATCATCCACAATTTCATTGATGAGTGGTTCGACACCCCAAATGTTAGCTTTGAAGATTTACAGCTTCCCATTGGCCTCAGCGTCTCTTTCAATGGCGCCATTGCTTCTGAGCTGGCTCTCGCTCAGCGTATCGTTCAGCTCAAGCACAAGATTGATTATGAAAAGGCTCAATTCAAGAAGCATATGGCCAAGCTGAGTGTTCAAGACGTCAGGAACTTCAAGGTCATGCTGCATGAGCTTAAAGAAGCTTTTCTGAAGAAGCACCAAGAAGCTCAAGGCTCTCGTGAGCGCATGAAGAGTTCGGCTGATAAGTGTGTGCTTGCCTACAATGAGGCTAAGAAGCGCAAGTCACTTGGCCGTCCTGGCATTGACCCCAGGATGGCAGCAAAGAAAAAGAAGAAGCTTCCTGCTGATCAGCCTGCGCCTTTAAGCCAAGAAGCTCCACGTATTATCTTCCCAAGTAGCATGACTGGCTCAAAGCCAAAGGTCACCACAACCGCTTCAGAACAGAAGAAGACGAGGGCTGCAGAGCCTGAAGCCAGAAAGAGGAAGAATACCGAAGCCTCTGATGCCGCTCCCTCCAAGAAGAAGCGCAAGACCAAGAAGAATCGGGCTGCTCCCACAGAGCCCCTTTTTGTTGAACCCATCTCAGTGATTCATCCTGCATCTGCATCCCAAGAACTTCACATGACTGTTCATGAGCCTGCTTCCACAGAGGCTCCTGAAGCTAAAGATATACCAGCAGCTGAACCCACCGCTGCTGAAGACATTGGTCATCATGACAATGTTGAAGATGATGAAGTTCTTCCTTAGATCGAATACAATGTGGTATCATCGCCTATTCATACGAACAGCGAACTCATCAACATTGGTCGTCCTCTGACGCCAATTGCACAGGATGATTCATGGGCTGATCGCCCGCAAGAACAAGACTCCCCCAACACTCCCCAACAACAACAAGTCACAACATCCGTACAAGCTGAAGAGGATGAGGGCCTGCCCACTCCATCTCCAAAAGCGTTGCCAGTACTCCAAAGGCTTCGCAAAGGACCAAGGCCTCAAGCTCCTCTTCTGAGCGTTCCCAAAGGAGAAGTGCATCATCAACTTGTTGCACGTCAAGTGTTTTCAGAAGCCACTCCTGCTGTGAATGTCTCTGCGTCTGAAGCACCAGCTGCTGAAGACAATCCGGCTGCATCAGCCGATGAAGAGCGTCAAGAAGAACGTGTCTCTACTCCCCCCATTCCTGAAGAAATAGTTCATGAGGTGAATGTGTCAATGCCTGACCCTCCAGCTCCTCAAGTGGAGGTTGCAAATCCTGAAGCTGCCACAACCAACGCAAGTGAAGCCAATGACATTGTCATGGATGAAGCTAATGTGGAGCTTGCAAGAACCAGTGTGCCTGAAGCTAATGCGGCCACTGCACCTGAAGCTAGTGAGGCTACTGCTTCTGAAGCACCTGTTGTGCAACCTGAAGCCTCTGCTGCTGCCACTGCTCCTGTTCCAGCCCCAAGGCCCTATTCAATTGAGCAGGCATATATCCACGGAGAGCTAACAACAGTCAGATGGCCCGTTCTGGTCCCTCCGCCTAATGTCTCTGGTCCTCAATTTGACTATCACATTGAGCATAGGCCTCAAGTCCAGAAGCCCAAGCCAGGACTGCCAAGATTTCCTGGTACTACCACCACTGTCGGGTCCTTCAATGCAAATGGCTTCAAGAGCCACAACACATTCTTTGATAGCTCGAAGAACCCCTACACGAAGCCAAGAATTGCATCAGATCGGTTCTGGAGTCATCAGCAGTGAAGCTATTACTCCTGTGTTCTGTATGATCAAGGGCGCATCTTCCCTCATATGCGCCTCGACACCGAAGCCATTACTGGACTACCCTGCTTAGAAGAAGCACTTGACTGCTTTCGTGATGCTGGGCTGCTCAGTTTTGTCACAGATAAAGAACACTGGAATGAAGAACTATTGCTTCAATTCTATGCCACACTGCACATTCGCGGCTACAACAGAGATACGAAGACTTGGGTTCTCGAGTGGAAGACCGGAAACGTTCATCATGAAGCCAAAGCTATGGATATCATTGAGCTTACAGGCCTGTCCACTGCCGGAGAACTCTATGAACCTGGCTGTCAACATCATCGCAATGCCCTGGAAAGCATCTTTCATAGGCCTGAACCCAATATGAGTCAGATGCTGAGCATGATGAAGCCTTTGCCCCGTGATGCTGAATATCCAACAGAGTTCTTTGTTGACGACCTTGAGTATCTGCCACACACCATATATCACATCATCAGGCAGACTCTATGGCCTATTAAAGGACATTCATCAGCGGCAAAGCTTGAAGGAGCTATGAAGACTTTGGTCTTCTACATTTTCAATGGCATCAGCTTCAATGCACAAGATTTCTTCATCAGACAACTGGCTGCCTCCGGCTCTGATCTCTTTGGTCTGAAGTTTTATGCTCCATGGGTCATGCGCCTCATAAAGCGACACTCTACTGTCAACTATCAACCTTCTGCTCGCAATCATGTGATTTTTTTACCTGAGGTTGATATGTCAGTTGAAGCTATATATCCTGACCCTGCCAAGAAGCCTCTTTGTCTTCAGAATGCCGAGCACCAAAGCTTCACTCAACCCATTGAAGGTGTTCAAGCAGCTACACGAATCTATCCATTGGCTGGAAATACTCGTCTGCCTCATCGAGCACCTACCGAAGCCACTGAAAGCACCATTGCCCAAAGGCCTCGGAAGCATTCTCGCGTTCTCAATGATCGAGAACTTCTTGTGGCCCTTCATCAGAAACAGGATAAACATCACTTTTGGCTCAAGAGACAGATGCAAAGCCTCTTGGTGGATGTCAATCGCATTCGCAACCTTGCCACCAAGAATGCCTTTGTTGCTCACGAAACTTGCCGGCGATCGTGGAAGAGTTTGACCCTGCTTAGTGCTGAAGTAGATCTTCAAGACGATGGCTTCAATGAAAGATTTCAGTTTGACTCCACTCCTCCACGGAATGTTGTCCTACAAAGAACTCCATCTCTTGAAGACTCTGAATATTCTTCCTCCGCGGCAATGGTAAATGCCAGAGTGATCAATGATGAAGATGATGCTACTTCACCACCTCCTACTACTACTGCGCGCATCGACACTGCACCAAGTTCATCTGCACCGCCACCCAACGACAACAACCCTGCTGCTTCACCTACTCATCAAGAAGACGAGTAGATGCTCTATGTCTTCAAACCTTTTAGGTCATTACTGACAAAAGGGGGAGAAGCGTATGAGTTGATAGTCTTCAAGCGGGTTCATATGGGCGGTTGCGTTATATTTTGCCTCGTGCTTAAAACTCTTGCGTTTTGAAACATTTGGTTCTTTGAGTTGTAACACTTAAACTTGATGGTCGTCTGCTACTTATTTGCATTTCCATGTGCGATGAGAACTTCCGCACTTAGATCATCCTGCAGACGTCCATTTTTCATTATGCATGTCATCCTATATGCTATATCATTTCATGCATGATGAATTATCTTCATAAGTCGAAGTGGATCTCCACAAGTACAACCTGCCATGTGCATTTGCATTCCAAAAGAAAAATTATTTATATGCACATCTTCAGGGGGAGCCCTTGCTACTTATGAAGACAAATTCCTATCCTTTACAATTTCACATACTTTATCCCCGTTGAAAACTTCAACCAGTTTGTCATCAATCACCAAAAAGGGGGAGATTGTAAGTGCATCTAGTGCCACCCCTAGTTGGTTTTGGAGTATTGACGACAAAGTTGGTTGAGGGACTAATGCGTTTGTGAGAATTGCAGGATAACGCAGGTAGTGTCCCTCATTGATTCGGTTTACCTACCGGAGATGACCCCTAAAAATGTATGAAGACATTGACGACAATGGTGGTATGAGAAGATATTCATATTGAAGACTATGACATGAGAAGACATTGCGTGAAGACTATGGAGCACAAAAACTGTGTGGTTTCGTTGTTTCCTCTTCTTCTTTGTTGAGTCATAGGAACAACCGTACTGTTAAGTGGGGTCCGAGTGAACTAAGTCAGAGTGACTGAAGTGATGCTCAACCCAAATCCTATGTCTTCGAGCGAAGACAATGAGAGCAAATCTTATCCAGAGTTGGATGAGTCATCTTTGCTTGTAGCCCAAGTAAAGTTGTCGTGTGTGTTTGAAATCTGACCGTTGGAACACGTGTCAGTTCCTTAGTGACCCAGGGTCATTTCGGACAAATCAGGTCGGGTTTCCTAGTGGCTATAAATAGCCCACCCCCTACACCATAAATTGGTGGCTGCTCAGAGTTAATATATGGCTTTTGTCGTTTGAGAGCAACCCACCTCGAAGCGTTTGAGAGAGAGAAATCCTTGCGAGGACAAAGCCCAAACACCTAGAGCCAAAGAGTGTTAGGCATCACTGAAGTCTTTCTGTCTGTGTGACCTGAAGACTTATTACACTTGAGGACTGTGCATCCTCCGGCCGGTTAGGCGTCTCGTTCTGAGCATCCAAGAGTCATTGTGGATTGTCGGGTGAACGGAGTCTGTGAAGGTTTGGAAGTCTACCTTGAAGACTTACCAGAGTGATTGGGTGAGGACTGGGTGTCCTTAGCTCAAGGGGAATAAGGTGAAGACATGGCTTCTTAGTTGAATCTCAGCCTCCCTAACCAGACGTACAGTTGTCACAGCAACTGGAACTGGTCCAACAAATCATGTGTCTTCAACAAGTGACTGGTTCTATCTCTTCCCTCCTTTACCTTGAGTTTGTCTTCATGAAGTCATTGCGTATCTGTCTTATCTGATTGACTTCATTGCTTGACTACTATTGTTGATTGGCTTCATACTATCTTCCATCCTGATCCTACTACCTAGCTGCTATTGGTCTTCGTACGTTAATGCTATTGCATACTTGACTATGGCTTGCTTGTTGTAGTTTATCTTCCGCTGCATATCAATTAGGTTATTTCTATTGTTTGTCTTGGAAACTTCCATGTTTTGAAGACTTTCATAAAAATCGCCTATTCACCCCCCCTCTAGTCGATAACTAACACTTTCACATGGGTACGGGAAAAACTGGTATGTGTGGTTTGCTTCATGATTCATGCAAATTCATTCTTTGTGCTAGCTTGAGTCCTTAACTAATACTCTGTTCCTCTCTTTTAGTCAGAACACAACAAGGCTCCAGTGCCAGAGCTGTTCGACCTCTATGGCATGTCCAATATTGCACCGTACAAGAAGGCCAAGGCATTCTCTGAGTCTGACCTCGAAAATGCAAAGAACTTCAGCAACGAGGCCTCCCACCACAAGATGGTGCAGTACGTTAAGCAGGGGAAGGCGAGGAAAGGGCCGGACTTTAACCCGAGCCGGCCTCTTGATCCAGAGCTGGTGATGATATCTGGTGGCGGGAGGTCCCATGGCTCGTTAGCCATTGGTAATGGACTGATACGTTGTAGTAGCACTCTCCCGCAGATCAAGAAGCGCCAGACCAGCACTGATCCTGAGATACCGCCTCATTTACGACCAGTGGAAATCGAATTCCAGGTTTGTTAATTATATGGACTCAGTAGCCTTTCCTCCATTACATTGTGTTTGCGGCCGTCGATGATTACAATGCTAATGAGTGGTGTTGCAGGCTGCTATTGAGGCAGAGAGAGTGAAGACCCAGGCTGCTTTTGAGGAGAGGGACCGGCAGTTGGCGGAGAGGGATCGGCAGGCGGCGGAGAGGGACAGGGAGAATGAGGAGAGGACGGCTAGGCTGTTGGAGGAGGAGAGGAACGGGAACGACTTGGCTAACCGGGCCATGTACGAGCTCTTCGTGGTAAGTTTCTTCTGCATATTAGCTAAATCATGCACGCAATGTTCCTTTCATTAGTAACTAATATGACTGACTCGTCAAAACCAAATGTGCAGTCCATGTGCGAGAAGAATGGCCAGACCCCTCCGCCGATGCCAGTCATTGCTCCGGCGGGCACGGTGAGTTTCATTTGAACGGTCATTAGTTACTAGTCTTCACATTTGAGTTGCATCATGCTAACGATACATTGGAAATAATCTTTGGTGCAGCGTAACTCCCGACAAGCATCGACCGATCCTTCTTCGTCTGCCACTGGCGCGACCGGTCCTACACCTACACCTACACCTACACCTCCGTGATGACGGTAAGTGTCCCAAGTATTTTGCTTAATAGAGTTTTGTTGTGATGCCATGTTGTATCTAGACATATCGTGCATAATGTGTGTATGTTTGAAATGCATTGTATGTGTGGGATTCGACACCTAGTCGTTTGCCTTTGGTAGCCTTCCATACAAGGAAATGCCTCCTAGTGCTTCCACTGAGCCATGGTAGTTCGCTACTGCTCCGGAACACATGGATTGACCGGCATGTGTCCTTCTTTGCTCCTGTGTCTGTCCCTACGAGGAAATGTCACGCGGTGTATCACCTAAGTCCTTGTAGCTTGCTACGACTTGGTTGCACTCGCTGATGACCGACACGTGCATTGCTGGGTCATGTATGCCTGTCTCTGTACGTTTGTGCCACCTTCGTTCTATGACTAGTCATGTCGGCCCAGGTTCTCTGCCATATGGATACTAGCGACATAATTATATACTTAGCATTTTTTCCTCCAAAATGACTCAATATCCTTAGCTAGCTCAAAAATGACATAATAAGCTTAATTAGCTCCAAAATGACATATTTAACCTAGGATAGCTCTAAAATGATATAATATGCTTAAGAAATGACATATTTTAGGTCCTAAATGACTTCATACGCTTAGCTAGCTCCAAAATGACATAATAACCTTACTTAGCTTCAAAATGACCTATTCAACCTAGGCTAGCTCTAAAATGATCTATACTTAGCATTTTTTCCTCCAAAATGAATTAATATGCTTAGGTAGCTCAAAAATTACATAATAAGCTTAATTAGCTCCAAAATGACCTATTTAACCTAGGATCGCTCTAAAATGACCTATACTTAGCATTTTTTCCTCCAAAATGACTTAATATGCTTAGCTAGCTTCAAAATGACCTATACTTAGAATCTTTTCCTCCAAAATTAGTGAATATGCTTAACTAGCTCTAAAATGACATAATATGCTTAAGAAATGACATAATTTAGCTCCTAAATGACTTCACATGCTTAGCTAGCTCCAAAATAACATAATAAGCTTAATTAGCTCCAAAATGACATATTTAACCTAGGATAGCTCTGAAATGACCTATACTTAGCATTTTTCCTCCAAAATGACTTAATATGCTTAGCTAGCATAAAAATGACCTATTTAACCTAGAATAGCTCTAAAATGACCTATACTTAGCATCTTTTGCTCAAAAAAGACTTAATATGCTTAGCTAGCTCTAAAATGATATAATATGCTTAAGAAATGACATATTTTAGGTCCTAAATGACTTCATATGCTTAGCTAGCTCCAAAATGACATAATAACCTTACTTAGCTTCAAAATGACCTATTCAACCTAGGCTAGCTCTAAAATGACCTATACTTAGCATTTTTTCCTCCAAAATGACTTAATATGCTTAGCTAGCTCAAAAATTACATAATAAGCTTAATTAGCTGCAAAATGACCTATTTAACCTAGGATAGCTCTAAAATTACCTATACTTAGCATTTTTTCCTTAAAAATGACTTAATATGCTTAGCTAGCTTAAAAATGACCTATTTAACCTAGGATAGCTCTAAAATGACCTATACTTAGCATCTTTTCCTCCAAAATGACTTAATATGCTTAGCCAACTCTAAAATGACATAATATGCTTAAGAAATGACATATTTTAGCTCCTAAATGACTTCACATGCTTAGCTAGCTCCAAAATGACATAATAAACTTACTTAATTAGCTCTAGAATGACCTTAGCATGTTTTACACCAAAATGACTTAGTATGCTTAGCTTGCTCAAAAATGACGTAATAACCATACTTTAGCTCCAAAATGACCTATTTTACAGATATAAGTTGCATCATAATAATCTTCACATTTTAGTTGCATCATAATAATCTTCTTCTTCTAGTCTTCTTCTTCTAACTTTCTTCTTTCCTATTTACAGATTTGCTTAAGATCACGGAAGCTTGGGTTGATGGAGTGCTTGTACTTAGTTTTTGTTTTGAGCTTGTGAAACTTGCTACCTATGGATGAAACTGTGTAATATTGATGAAACTATGTATATGTACGGATGAAACTTGCTACTATTGGTTACATGTGTCGGATACATATGTGTTCATGACTATTGGTAATATGTGTTGAATATGCTATATTGGTCATATAAATATATTTGTGTTTGATTTCTGTGAAAATGAATTGATATAAGAAAAAACAAAATTAAATGGGGCAATATAGTCACTTTGCCATCTGCTGGCAGATGGCAAAGAGCTTTGCCATCAGCTGGCAGATGGCAAAGAGGCCACGTGTCATCTACATGTAACATTTGGGCTGGCCTATTTGGGCTCTTTGCCATCTGACAGCAGATGGCAAATCTCTTTGCCATCTGCTGGCAGACGGCAAAGCATTCAGCCTTTGCCATCTGCTGGCAGATGGCAAAGAGCCTGCAGCCTTTGCCAAAGAGCCTGCAGCCTTTGCCAAAGAGCCTGCAGCCTTTGCCATCTGCTGGCAGATGGCAAAGTATGCCGTTAACCTCTAACGGAGCTAACCCCGTTAAGAGGCTTTGCCATCTGCCAGCAGATGGCAAAGCCACAGGCTCTTTGCCATCAGCCAGCAGATGGCAAAGCCACAGGCTCTTTGCCATCAGCCAGCAGATGGCAAAGAAGCCTTTACCGGCAGGGTTTCAGAGGAACTGTTTGCCACCATGCCTTTGCCATCTGCCATGGCAGATGGCAAAGTGCCAGATTCCAGTAGTGAAGCCTGTGAAGCCTGGTCAAGCCCCAAGGACCAAATTCCTCGTGAAGGAATTGTTGTATGTGCCAAGAACCATCTATCGCATTCTGACGAAGACCATGAGTCCTATCAAAGGCCATGACTCATCTACTGAAGAAATTATTGGGATGATGAAGAATATGCTATTCAACATCATGCATGGCATTCCTATTCATTATCATGATTTCTTCATGAGGACTCTGGCAAATGTTGCACTTTCACCATTTGAGCTGAAGCCTTATGCACTGTGGATCATGAGATTCCTCAGAACAAGTTCTTCACTCAACTACAAAGCCGACTTTCAGAATCACCTCAACTACTTGCCCCCAATTGAAGTCCTCAAGCGGACATATTCCTCAGCTGATGAGAAGGGCAAGGCACCAGCTGTTATCGATGAAAATATTCGTCCATTGGATGGTCAGTTCCGCAAAGCTGCATCTTATTCCACCAATGATGACTCGGCCACTCATGATTCTGCTGCCAATGCATCCAAGCCAAATCCTCAAGCCACTGCTCCTCATGTGATGACTGACCGTGAGCTGCTTCTAAGTCTTCACCAGAAGGTGGATCGAAACCACAAATGGGTTAACTGTTAGTTTGGCTCCATTCCTCACAACATGACGTCTACACATAATGCAGTGAAGAAAAACCATTACTACCTCCATGAAGTTTTTGATCGCACCTGGGCTATTCTGTCACATCTCTATGGTGAAGAAGATCTGAAGCAAATGGGCTTCATGGAAGATTTTGACTGGTCTGCTCCTCCACCGAAGAAATTCAAGAAGGTCAAGGTTCCTTCCTTGGTCGCTAGCTCATATTCTTCATCACGCAACACGGACGAGTTTGAAGACTTGGACGATGATGTCTACTACACAACCTTCTTCTTGTAGACGTTGTTGGGCGTACAAGTGCACAAGTTTGTAGAACAGTAGCAAATTTCCCTCAAGTGGATGACCTAAGGTTTATCAATCCGTAGGAGGTGTAGGATGAAGATGGTCTCTCTCAAACAACCCTGCAACCAAATAACAAAAAGTCTCTTGTGTCCCCAACACACCCAATACAATGGTAAATTATATAGGTGCACTAGTTCGGCGAAGAGATGGTGATACAAGTGCAAAATAGATAGTAGATATGGGTTTCTATAATCTGAAAATATAAAAACAGCAAGGTAACAAGCGGTAAAAGTGAGTGTAAACGGTATTGCAATGATAGGAAACAAGGCCTAGGGTTCATACTTTCGCTAGTGTAAGTTCTCTCAACAATAATAACATAGATAGAACATATGACAAGCCCTCAACATGCGATAAAGAGTCACTCCAAAGCCACTAATAGCGGAGAACAAACATAGAGATTATGGTCGAGTACGAAACCACCACAAAGCTATTCTTTCGGATCGATCTATAAAAGAGTTTGTACTAGAATAACACCTTAAGATACAAATTAACCAAAACCCTAATGTCACCTAGATACTCCATTGTCACCTCAAGTATCTGTGGGCATGATTATACGATATGCATCACACAATCTCAGATTCATCCAACCAACATAAAAGTACTTCAAAGAGTGCCCCAAAGTTTCTACCGGAGAGTCAAGAACGTGTGCCAACCCCTATGCATAGGTTCCCAAGTGTCACGAAACCCGCAAGTTGATCACCAAAACATACATCAAGTGGCACATGATATCCCATTGTCACCACAGGTAATCACGGCAAGACATACATCAAGTGTTCATAAAATACTCAATCCAATAAGATAACTTCAAAAGGGGAAATTCAATTCATCACAAGAGAGTAGAGGGGGAGAAACATCATAAGATCCAACTACAATAGCAAAGCTCGGGATACATCAAGATCGTGCCATAGATGGAACACGAGAGAGAACACGAGAGAGAGAGATCAAACACATAGCTACTGGTACATACCCTCAGCCCCGAGGGTGAACTACTCCCTCCTCGTCATGGATAGCGCCGGGATGATGAAGATGGCCTCCGATGATGGGATTCCCCTCCGGCAGGGTGCCGGAACGGGTTCCCAATTGGTTTTTGGTGGCTACAGAGGCTTTTGGCGGCGGAACTCCCGATCTATCTTCTGTTCTGGAAGTTTTAGGGTACGTAGGTATATATGGGTGAAAGGGGTACGTCGGTGGACCTCCAGGGGGCTCACGAGGTAGGGGGCGCGCCCAGGGTGAGGGGCCCCCCACCCTCGTGGGCAGCCCGGGGATCCCCTGACATGCACTCCAAGCCCATCTGGTTGGTTTCCTTCCAACATTAACTTCTCCCGTTGATTTCGTTCCGTTTTGACTCTGTCTGATATTCCTTTTCCTCGAAACACTGAAATAGGCATAAAACAGCAAATCTGGGCTGGGCCTCCGGTTAATAGGTTAGTCCCAAAATAATATAAAAGTGGATAATAAAGCCCAATATTGCCTAAAACAGTAGATAAAGTAGCATGGAGCAATCAAAAATTATAGATACGTTGGAGACGTATCAAGCATCCCCAAGCATAATTCCTGCTCGTCCTCGAGTAAGTAAATGATAAAAAGAATTTTTGATGTGGAGTGATACTTTGGCATAATTTCAATGTAAATCTCCTTAATTGTGATATGAATATTCAGATCCGAAAGATTCAAGACAAAAGTTCATATTGACACAAAAATAATAATACTTCAAGCATACTAATCAAAGCAATCATGTCTTCTCAAAATAACATGGCAAAAGAAAGTTCATCCCTACAAAATCATATAGTTAGGTCATGCTTCATTTTCGTCACACAAAGATGTTCCCAACTTCTATACCCCCGATGACAAGCCAAGCAATTGTTTCATACTTAAATAATCTCAAACTTTTTCAACCTTCACGCAATACATGAGAGTGAGCCATGGATATAGCACTATGGGTGGAATAGAATATGATGATGGGGATTGTGTGGAGAATGCAAAAAAGGAGAAAGTCTCACATTGACGAGGCTAATCAATGGTCTATGGAGATGCCCATCAATTGATGTCAACATGAGGAGTAGGGATTGCCATGCAACGGATGCACTAGAGCTATGAATGCTCAACAAAAGAAAACTAGTGGGTGTGCATCCAACTTGCTTGCTCACGAAGACCTAGGGCATTTGAGGAAGCCCATCATAGGAATATACAAGCCAAGTTCTATAATGAAAAATTCCCACTAGTATAAAAAGACAACTTATGAGACTCACTACATGAGGAACAAGGTGATACATTGAAGCACAATATATGAGACTCACTACATGAAGAACAAGGTGCTACTTTGAAGCACAAGTGTGGAAAAAAGAGATAGTAGCATTGCCCCCTTTTTCTTATTATTTTTTTGGGCATTTCTCTTTTTTTTGGGCATTTCTTTTTTTTATTTTGGCCTTTCTCTTTTTTTGGGCAATGCTCTTATAATGATGATCATCACACTTCTATTGATTACAACATAAGGATTACAACTCAAAACTTAGAACAAGATATGAATCTATATGAATGACTCCGGCGGTGTACCGGGATGGTGCAATGAATCAAGAGTGACATGTATGAAAAATAATGCATGGTGGCCTTGCCACAAATACGATGTCAACTACATGATCATGCAATGGCAATATGACAAAAGTAATGTATGTCATGATGATGATGGTGGAAGTTGCATGGCAATATATCTCGGAATGGCTATGGAAATGCCATGATAGGTAGGTATGGTGGCTGTTTTGAGGAAGATAAAAGGAGGTTTATGTGTGATAGAGCGTATCGTATCACGGGGTTTGGATGCACCGGTGAAGTTTGCACCAACTCTCAAGGTGAGAAAGGGCAATGCACGGTACCGAAGAGGCTAGCAAAGGTGGAAAGGTGAGAGTGCGTATAATCCATGGACTCAACATTAGTCAAAAGAACTCATATACTTATTGCGAAAATTTAGAAGTCATCAAAAATTCAAGTACTACGTGCATGCTCCTAGGGGGATAGATTGGTAGGAAAAGACCATCGCTCGTCCCCGACCGCCACTCATAAGGATGCACAAGCCAGGTACACTTCATGTTTCAAATTTGTTACATAACTTTAACCATACGTGCATGCTATGGGATTTGCAAACTTCAACACAAGTATTTGTCAAATTCATAACAACTAGCACGACTCTAATATTATCACCTTCATATCTCAAAACAATTATCGAGCATCAAACTTATCTTAGTATTCAACGCACTCAAAAGAAAGTTTCACATATCTTGAATACCCAAGTATATTAACATTAAGCAAATTACCATGCTATTAACGACTCTCAAAATAATCTAAGTGAATCAAAAGATATAAGTGAAGTACTGTGAGCAAAAACTATCAAGCTCAAAAGATATAAGTGAAGCACATAGAGTATTCTAGCAAATTCCAATTTGTGTAAGGCTCTCTCTCATTAAAGAATTTTAGATCTTGATACTTATTCAAACAGCAAGCAAAGCTAAAGAAAACTACGTTGCAAGGATAGCACAACTCATGTGAACAAGCAAAAACTTAGGCTCAACCGATACTAACCGATAGTTGTTGAAGAAGAAAGGTGGGATGCCTACCGGGGCATCCCCAAGCTTAGATGCTTGAAAGTTCTTGAAATATTATCTTGGGGTGCCTTGGGCATCCCCAAGCTTGAACTTTTGTGTCTCCTTAATTCCTCTCATATCATGGTTTCTTTTTATCAAAAGCTTCATTCACAACAAACTCAACAAGAACTCGTGAGATAGGTTAGTATAAACCAAGGCAAAACCTTATCATATTATACTATAGAAAATCACTTAAATTATTATTCAACATTGCATACTAAATGCCTCTGTATATTTAATACTCCTATCATCAAATAGAATCATTAAACAAGCAAACATACGCAAAGAATGCAACCATAACAGCAATGTGCCAAAACAGTATAGTCTGTAAAGAATGCAAGAGTATCAATACTTACCTGACTCCAAAAATTATGAACTAAAATTCCCACTGTAATAAAATTATCAGAGCTCAATATGAAAAAAGATTCAACGTTAAACCATGCTCTGACTTTTCTAGGGAATTTTTTTAACAGCGGTAAACTTTCTGTTTTCAAACAGCAACATGCATACTAGCAAAATAAGCATGGCAAAGGCTATCCTTGACTTCTTTATTGAAACTAAAGATGCAAAACATTAATCGAAACAACATCAAGCAAAAACTAACAAGATAAAATGACTCTCCAAGCAAAACACATATCATGTGGTGAATAAAAATATAGCTCCAAGTAAAGTTACCGATGAACGAAGACGAAAGAGGGGATGCCTTCCGGGGCATCCCCAAGCTTAGTTGCTTAGTAGTCCTTGAATATTACCTTGGGGTGCCTTGGGCATCCCCAAGCTTAGGTTCTTTCCACTCCTTATTCCATTGTCCATCGAATCGTTACCCAAAACTGGAAAACTTCAACCACACAAAACTCGAAACAAAACTCGTAAGCTCCGTTAGTATAAGAAAATAAAACCACCACTTAGGTACTGTAATGAACTAATTCTAAATTCACATTGGTGTAACATCTACTGTATTCTAACTTCTCTATGGTTCATACCACTTAATACTAGCCATAGATGCATCAAAATAAGCAAACAACACATAGAAAACCGAATCTGTCAAAAACAGAACAGTCTGTAGTAATCTGTATAAAACATATACTTCTGGAACCCCCAAAATTATGAAATAAATTGATGGAATTGACAAATTTGTCTATTAATCATCTGCAAAAAGAATCAACCTAAATCACTCTCCAGTAAAACATGGCAGCTAATCTCGTGAGCGCTAAAGTTTCTGTTTTTCACAGCAAGATCATATAAACTTCACCCATGTCTTCCCAAAGGTTCTACTTGGCACTTTATTGAAAAAAAGCTATAAAACATGATTACTACAGTAGCATAATCATGTTTACACACAAAAACATAAGGATACATATTGGGTTGTCTCCCAACAAGCGCTTTTCTTTAATGCCTTTTAGCTAGGCATGATGATGACAATGATGCTCACATAAAAGATAAGAATTGAAACATAACGGGAGCATCATGAAGCATATGACTAGCGCATTTAAGCCTAACCCACTTCCTATGCATAGGGATTTTGTGAGCAAACAACTTATGGGAACAATAATCAACTAGCATAGGATGGCACAACAAGCATAGCTTCAAGAATTTAAGCATATAGAGAGGAAACTTGACGTTATTGCAATTCCTACAAGAATATGTTCCTCCCTCATAATAATTTTCAGTAGCATCATGAATGAATTCAACAATATAACCAGAACCTAAAGCATTATTTTCATGATCTACAAGCATAGAATTTTTAATACTCTCCACATAAGCAAACTTCTTCTTTATAGCATATGTATCATCACAATAATCATCATAGATAGGAGGCATGCTTTCATCATAGTAAATTTGCTCATCAAAGCTTGGGGGACAAAAAATATCATCTTCATCAAACATAGCTTCCCCAAGCTTGTGGCTTTGCATATCATTAGCATCATGGATATTCAAGGAATTCATACTAACAACATTGCAATCATGCTCATCATACAAAGATTTAGTTCCAAACATTCTATAGATTTCTTCTTCAAGCACTTGAGCACAATTATCCTTTCCATCATACTCACGAAAGATATTAAAAAGGTGAAGCGTATGAGACAAACTCAACTCCATTTTTTTGTAGTTTTCTTTTATAAACTAGACTAGTGCTAAAACAAGAAACAAAAAGATTCAATTGCAAGATCTAAAGATATACCTTCACTTACCTAGCCTCCCCGGTAACGGCGCCAGAAAAGAGCTTGATGTCTACTACACAACCTTCTTCTTGTAGACGTTGTTGGGCCTGCAAGTGCATAGGTTTGTAGGACAGTAGCAAATTTCCCTCAAGTGGATGACCTAAGGTTTATCAATCCGTAGGAGGCGTAGGATGAAGATGGTCTCTCTCAAACAACCCTGCAACCAAATAACAAAAAGTCTCTTGTGTCCCCAACACACCCAATACAATGGTAAATTGTATAGGTGCACTAGTTCGGCGAAGAGATGGTGATACAAGTGCAAAATAGATAGTAGATATGGGTTTTTGTAATCTGAAAATATAAAAACAGCAAGGTAACAAGCGGTAAAAGTGAGTGTAAATGGTATTGCAATGGTAGGAAACAAGGCCTAGGGTTCATACTTTCGCTAGTGTAAGTTCTCTCAACAATAATAACATTGATAGAACATATGACAAGCCCTCAACATGCAACAAAGAGTCACTCCAAAGCCACTAATAGCGGAGAACAAACGTAGAGATTATGGTCGGGTACGAAACCACCACAAAGCTATTCTTTCGGATCGATCTATAAAAGAGTTCGTACTAGAATAACACCTTAAATCTGGATTTGCAAAATCAAGCACTGCTTTGAAATTTCTGAATAAATTTTACAATAAAATGGATGTGCCTTGGGTTCAGTTAATTTGGGATTCTTATTATTTTGAACGAATTCCTCATGATACCACCCTTTGTGGCTCTTTTTGGTGGAGGGATGTCTGCAAGTTGATGGATAGTTTTAGAGCAGTCACTGTGGTTGATGTTCGTAGTGGAGACACTGTGTTGTTCTGGTCTGACTATTGGCAAATTGGGAACAGCCATGTGCCTCTTCAGGATCGATTTCCTAGACTATATTCTTTTTGTCTCCACAAAAACCTTTCAGTCAAGGAAGTCTTTTTGGCTGGTAGCTTGCAAGATCTCTTTTACTTGCCCCTCACTGAACAAGCTTTTCAAGAATTGCAACAGCTTTCGACCCTAATGGGGTCTTTCCATTTGGACTCTAGCTGCCATGACTCTTGGGAATGGAGGCATGGAAAGAAGCCATCTTATACTGCAAAAAGGTTTTATGATTTTGCCTACCAGCCAATGGTAGAAAACCCCATTTTGAGCTGGATTTGGAAGAGCTGTTGTACCATGTCGATCAAGATATTTGCTTGGCTAGTTATAATGGACAGGGTTAACACCAAGGACATGATTCAGAGAAGGCAATGGAAGATTAATGAGGGTCCACAATGTGTTCTATGTCCAACAGGGATTTTGGAGGACAGAAACCACGTTTTTTCCAGTGCAACTTCAGTGCTCGCGTCTGGATTTATCTGCAAATTGTCTGGAAAGACAGTGAGGACATGGTGGAGATTGCCTTCCATGCTAGAAAGGAGTTCAACAAACCTTTCTTTGCGGAGGTGGTTTTTACTGCTTGGTGGAATATTTGGAAGGTTAGAAATGACAGAGCTTTCAGGAACATCAAGCCTTCCTTCAGAGCATGGAGATATGGATTCATTCATGATCTCACTCTGCTTTCTCATAGAATCAAACAGAAGCACAAGGAGGCCTTACTTAAATGGATTGATTTCCTTCCTCCTTGAGGGGAGTTGCTTTTGTTCTCTTTTTGTATATTTGTATATATCAGGACTAGCCAACTTGTATAGCTTTCTTTCTTTTTTTGTTTTTTATTCCTCATCTTGAGGATACCTTGTACTAGCTCTGTTTTTATTTTGCATTAATAAAATGCTGTGGGGTGCAAGCCCTGCAGTCTTCAAGGTCAAAAAAATAACACCTTAAGATACGAATCAACCAAAACCCTAATGTAACCTAGATACTCCATTGTCACCTCAAGTATCCATGGGCATGATTATACGATATGCATCACACAATCTCAGATTCATCCAACCAACATAAAAGTACTTCAAAGAGTGCCCCAAAGTTTCTACCGGAGAGTCAAGAACGTGTGCCAACCCCTATGCATAGGTTCCCAAGTGTCACGAAACCCGCAAGTTGATCACCAAAACATACATCAAGTGGCACATGATATCCCATTGTCACCACAGATAATCACGGCAAGACATACATCAAGTGTTCATAAAAGACTCAATCCAATAAGATAACTTCAAAAGGGGAAACTCAATTCATCACAAGAGAGTAGAGGGGGAGAAACATCATAAGATCCAACTACAATAGCAAAGCTCGGGATACATCAAGATCGTGCCATAGATGGAACACGAGAGAGAACACGAGAGAGAGAGATCAAACACATAGCTACTGGTACATACCCTCAGCCCCGAGGGTGAACTACTCCCTCCTCGTCATGGATAGCGCCGGGATGATGAAGATGGCCTCCGATGATGGGATTCCCCTCCGGCAGGGTGCCGGAACGGGTTCCCCATTGGTTTTTGGTGGCTACAGAGGCTTTTGGCGGCGGAACTCCCGATCTATCTTCTGTTCTGGAAGTTTTAGGGTACGTAGGTATATATGGGTGAAAGGGGTACGTCGGTGGACCTCCAGGGGGCTCACGTGGTAGGGGGCGCGCCTAGGGGGGAGGGGCGCGCCCCCACCCTCGTGGGCAGCCCGGGGATCCCCTGACGTGCACTCCAAGCCCATCTGGTTGGTTTCCTTCCAAAATTAACTTCTCCAGTTGATTTCGTTCCATTTTGACTCCGTGTGATATTCCGTTTCCTCGAAACACTGAAATAGGCATAAAACAACAAATCTGGGCTGGGCCTCCGGTTAATAGGTTAGTCCCAAAAATAATATAAAAGTGGATAATAAAGCCCAATGTTGCCTAAAACAGTAGATAAAGTAGCATGGAGCAATCAAAAATTATAGATACGTTGGAGACGTATCAGATGACACCGCGGCAGGCCCTACAACGACTCAAGACCCTGACAACGCTGGCGCTCCTCCATCATCATGATATTCTTCAAGGGCGTTAGTCCTCATTTTCAACCCTTTTGGTCATTCGATTACAAAGGGGGAGAAATTTGAGTTAGTCTTCAAGCGGGTCTATCTTATATGGGTGTTTTTTTCTAAGTTACAACTCTCGTTCTTTTGATGATTTTGCTGGATCGAGTTCTAATCTTAAACTCTATGGTGGCCTGATACTTTTGCTGAGTTCTTCTGCATGCCTATTCCTCATTAATGTTAATGCATGCATGTTGAATTACATCAGTCACCATATTTCATCATGCATTTCAAATTCTTCATATTATATGTCAAATGTGTGTATGAATTACAAGATATAGGGGGAGATCTCCATGATTATACTCTTCAAGTGTGCATTGCTTCAAAAGCAAATTCCTCACTATGCACATCTTCAGGGGGAGTTCTTCTATATCTTGCAATCAAATTCCTCAATATCAGTATTTACACTTCATATGTTTATCCCCGTTGAAAACTTAACCTATATTGTCATCAATCGCCAAAAAGGGGGAGATTGTCAGTGCATCTAGTGCCCCTTAGTGATTTTTGTGTATTGAAGACTTATAGGTTAAGGGACTGATGCGTTTGCGAGTGTACGCAGGTCTATAAGTCTATGAGGAGTTTGATATTTACAGAGAAAGTCGACCCCTAAAAATGAAGTTCTTCAACTGAAGACTTTGGATTTCTGAAGACTTTGAAAGTGAAGAAATTGGTGTGACCTTGAAGACTTGGTAATCATTTGAGGAACATGAAGCGTGAAGACTTTTGTTTTCGTAGTTTCATTTTCTCTTTCTTGAGTCATAGGAAACACCGCACTGTTAAAGGGGGTCGAGGAAATACTAAGGAAAAATTTCCATGTGATGCTCAACTCAAAATCCTACACCTACCAATCCCTTCGAGTGAACCCATTGGAAATCTCATACAGTTCAGTCGGGCTGCTCCCTAGGCTATAAATAGCCGCCCCCTTCAACCACTAGCTAGTTGGCTGCTCCGAGAGAAAATGACACTTGTCATTTGAGAGCATCCCATCCTTCGAGGACTTTGAGCGAAAATCATCAAGTGAGGAAAACCCAAACCCAACACCTACAACCCCAAAGTGATTGAGCATCACTGAAGAGATTGATCCTGCGTGGATATGACGCTTGTTACCTTTGAAGACTTTGCTTCTTCCAGACGGTTAGGCGTCATGGTCTAGAGCATCCAAGAGGAATTGTGGATCGCCGAGTGACCTAGTCTGTGAAGGTTTGGAAGTCACCTGAAGACTTACCACGAGTGATTGGGGAGGTCTGTGTGACCTTAGCTCAAGGAGAATACGGTGAGGACTGTGTGTCCTCGAGTTTAAATACTCAGCCGCTCCAACCAGACGTACAACTGAGACAGCAGTTGGAACTGGTCTACCAAATCATTGTCTTCACCAAGCTTACTAGTTCTATTACCCCAACTCTTTCATTTCCTCCTTTCTGTTGTTGTGTGCTTGTTCATATCTATTTGAAGACTTTGACTGAAGACTTTCTCAATTTCCTCAGTTCAATTTCTTTAGTCTGTCCGTCTTCTCTTTGTGTTATCCTGTGTTTACGCTTTCTGTACTCTGTGCTTGTCTTCATTCCATTATGATGACCATGCGCGTGTTCTGTTATGTTTAAATTTGAGTACTTATTTTGCTGCTAGTAGTTCTTCATTTAGGAATTTCCTCACCAGCAAATTCCTCAGTGAAGAATTCATAAAAATCGCCTATTCACCCCCCTCTAGTCGATATAACGCACTTTCAACTCCCCTTTTCAATTTTCTATACAGCTGCTTGCACACCAAAGGGGACCTCGTGAGCATCGCGTCTCATGAGCTCTTACCGGACCTTGGGCACCTCACCTCCTAGCCTTGACCACAGCATTGCGACCTGGCATACTAGCGACGGCTGAAGCCTGCCTGGGGACTGGGTCTTGTCGGCGTAGAGCGCCGCGCTGTCTAGGGAAGAGAAAACGGAGGGACTCAATTGAACTAGGATACACGCATCCGTTATGAAATCAAAAGAAACAGCGATACTATTAAGTGCATCCCAATCCTTACAAATCCCACGGGGGCTGATCTTCATCTCGCGCAGGAGAAACAACTACAGGGCCTTACGGTATCGCCGATGGTGCCGGGCGGCAGTCGCAGTCCCGCTGCGGCCTCAGCGGGAGCTTGGCGGCACGTAGCTGTTGTCGCTCGACTCCGGAGAATCACTGGGCTCAGGAGAGTTGCTGGATTCACAGGAGTCGCCACTACTGCTAGACGAAGCGCTAAAGGGGGCATCAGCATATCCAGCACCCACTATGACGTCCCTCGAGCTATCTCCTCTAGGGCAGCATTCCAGCCGCTTGCGCTCCTCATTGAAGACCTTGAAGAACAGGGTGGCCACACCATCATACTCGAAGTGGATCGCCAGGGCCCCTTCAGCGCGGCAAGCTCGGGCGATCTTTCCCCATCCTCGTGTCATGAAGACGTCTCCAGGCGGCACCACCTCGACCTCAGCTCTCGTGGCGAAGCTGCTGCACCCTGCGTGCTACAACCACAGCTCCACCGGTCACATTGGAGGCAGCTCGCTGGCGAAGAACCGCGGGAGTCGGATCCAGGTGTCGGGGGGCATTACCACCCACACCACAAACTCACGCGAGCTACCCTCGACATGGGTCCATGGTGCGGTCGGCAGGGTAATGGCGGCCCTGCCATCTTCACGAGGCGCCACTCGACAGCGCACTCCTTCACCTTGGGCGCGGGCGTATACGGGGAGGGGAAGCCAGTCGGAGGCCTCGATTGCCAAGGCATGGCCACCTCTCGCCCCGCGCCGGCGTCATCAGGGAGGCGGAGCCGTTTCTTCGGCGGGAGATTTTCAGGCCCCTCCCTAGGAGCCTTCCCTTCTCTGCCACAGAGAACCTCCTGATCGGCGCCATGAGAGCAATATGGAGAGGAGAAGAAGCAGGCGGGAGCAAGAAGAAGGAGAGATGGGCAGGGGCTCCACCCGCTCGTACATTTATAGCCGGGAGAAGGTAAATCGTCAACCTTCCATGATTTCCAGTAATGATGATCCTCTCTGCATGCAGCATGCAGTTGTCAAGTCAAGCAGTTGTCGAGGCAGCATGGGGAAGTGAAGTCGCCCATGTCCAATCAATCACCACACGTCATCAAGGCCACAGGCGGTTAGTGCCCGTGGCGCTCCGCACTTGCCCTTTGGCTTCGCCTGTAAGCCAAGTCCGAGCGCGCCTTGGTCCCGGGGGCTACTGTCGGTGTCCTGTACTTGGGGGTATCCAGCCCTGCTTGCCTGTAGCCCACCACGTGACTCCATCGACGGCCTGGTACGGCCTAGCTTCAACACCGACACCACAAGACCCTCGCGAGGGGCCAAGCCTCGACAGGCGGATGACGCTAAGACCCCCAAAGGATGTGGCCTCCTCAGGAGGGCTCCGGAGGGGTGGAGAGTTCTATGCAAGTTATCTCATGAGGCTCGGCTGACACAAGCCATGACGACCAAGGCCAGGCGGGCGCAGAGTGCATGTTTCCTGTTCATTGCAAAGGAGGCAGGCCACAGGCATGGAGTCCCGAGGAATCAGCCAAAGGTTTCTATTCTGGTGCAACAAGACCAAGACCGCCAGGACGGCAGGACGGAGGTCATCACCGAGCCCACCGCAGTGTCACGACCAGAGGCTTTTCGCACGCGAAGACTACTTTTGTCAGGATAGACTGTACTAGTTGTCTCCTTTCAAATCCTGCCATTGTGGAATCCCTTCCCACTCATATTTGGGGAGAGGACCAAGGCCACTATATATAGGACTTAGCCACCACCATAGAGGGGGGACCAAAATCAGAACAAGTAGAGCACCACACCAGCTCAAGAACACATCACCTCCTAAGGCTTGTTCATCCTCTGTACTAGTTCATCCATAGCCCCTCGAGGCAATCCACCACACCACACTGGATTAGGGTATTACACCATAACGGTGGCCCGAACCAGTATAATCTCTGTGTCTTTCTATCTCCTTGAGCTCGACACGCTAGGCTAGGGAGGATCGCGAGTAGGCAGGCTGGGTAGGTTGAAATCTCCGCACCCACCCCAGAGTTTGAACCACTCAAGGGTTGTCGGATCCCTAAATCCGACAGTGGCTGATGATATGAACAACATGCCATGCACATTAACCAAAATAGATACAATGATTGTCTTTGCCCTTCATCTATGCTTTTTATGTTGACATGGTAATCCAGTAGTGTGGTGAAGCTCCCCGCATTATGAACAATGCCAAATTATACTATTGATATTTTGAACTTACTCTTTATTTTCTAATTTGAAATTGGATCGAATTGGCAGCACAGTTATCATCTTTGTTTATACACGTGCAAAACATGTCATCTCTCTGCTTGTTTTAGGGTGATATGCCTGATGGCATGCACAAGTCTGCTGAAGGCTGTGAGACAAACCCAACATATATTGCAGCAAAGAAGGCAAAACATCTTGAAGATAGCGAGACAACCCCAAAGTCTTGTCTTGATGCAGTGTTCAAGTTACTTGAGACTAGTAGTTAGACAAGCTCACAGAATTCGCAGTCTGAATCAGTTCGACTTCTTCAGTCCCAAGTTCTAGCAGAAAAGCATTCTGCAACTCAACTTCGACTTGAAGTCCTATCTCTAAGAAAGATTGCAGAGAACACCAATGAGAACCTCATTGCTAAACAACTACACCTGGAAGCTATGACCGACATGCTAGGCCGGTCTCACAGCCTTACTCAGTAGCTTGCGCAGCAGTTCCCACGCAAGGCTAACCTTTCTTGAACTATCTTGGAAGTGGTCTCGGTTCAGTATTATTTTGTTACGCAGCAATGGTGCCCAGTTTGTGTAATCTGCTTCTTCGTTGCGCTTTATGATCACTAGTGGCGAACTTCGATGCACATTGGATGTAATATACCATAAATCCTTTATTGTATAGTGTAGGTTTATTATAAGTTACTATGCAATAATTTCTTTATTGTATAGAGTAGGTTTGTTCTTAATTCCTACTAGTTACTGCCATCATTAGCTATCTGAAAATAAAATCTGATGTAGTCGACCGGGCCAAAACATTCGCATCTAACAGGCCTGGTTTTTAGCGGGCCACAATTGGGCTAGCCTGCATCTTTCTTGGGCCCGAATGATTGGGGCCTCCACACTTTGCGCCAAGCCCACAACTTACTGCGGCCTATATTCGGCCCAAATTTTAGTTGGGCCTTTTGTGGACCCAGCGCTTAGTTTGGCCCAGGTAGCGTTGGGCCATTAATAGGCTGAATATTCTACTGGCCTGTTACGGCCCAGAAGAAACCATGGGCCTTTAGCAGGCCGAAATGCATGTTGGGCCTCAATTTTCATTAGTCGTCGACGGGCCTTCAGCAGGCTGGAATGTAGACCGGGCCTTTTTGGGCCCAGTTATATGACGGGCCGTTACCAGGCCGAAACATATCTCGGGCCTTAGTTGGCCCACTGATTTCATGGGCCTTTAAGAGGCCGAAAGCTTAGTACAGGCATCAACATGCCGAATTATACGAGAGGCCTTTAACAGGCCCAAAGTCAGGTTGGGTTGAACTGTTGCCACCTTTATCACGGGCCGTTAGTGGGCCAGATGTTGCGTGGGACCATATATGGCCCATGGGCAGCACGGGCCATTCCCACGCCGAAAGACACACTGGGCTAAAACGGGCCCATGTCTACATCGGGCCTCTAACAGGCTGAAAGTCACTGGGCTGTAATTGGGCCCAAATATTCGGCGAACAATTAGCGGGCCAAATCTAGCTTTGGGCCGTAAATGCGCCTTTATTAAACAGGTCGTTATTGGGCTCGCCCACTAGTACCTGAGTAAGTACTACGGGCCTTCGACTAGGCCAGCCTTTTTAACCTATATGGGCCTCTGTTGGGCCCTGCCACGTGTTGACGTATCATAGGCATGTCTCCTCCAATGGACGGGTGACATCTGGACCACTGACGAGCTGACCCGTGTTTCCTCTGGCCAATTAGAACTTTACACGTGGAAATTTCCTATTGGTCTGGGCTCTTAACGGGTTATCAGATCCAAAACCGGTCTCGGTAGCTTAACGGCGTTCCATTACGGTGGATGCCACGTGTCGGTCACCCTTGACGAAAGCACTTTTGCACTACAAGAAATATGTCAATTTGTGACCTTGACTATTGGTCACTGAAAGGTCACTGTTTTTCATTTGTGACCTTTTTGTGACCAAAAACAAAAGGTCAAAAGCTGGCGGTCATAAACTGAAATTAACGACCTTCTTTGTGAGAAGGTCATAGACGTTTACGACCAAAACAAAAGGTCGTGGAACCCATGACCTTTTATTTTGCTCACTGCCTGTCTGCCCAGGCCACGTCGGATCCGATGTGGCAAAATTGCGACCAAATGAAAAGGTCAAAAATTAGAATCGGACCGGTCCAATTGGGTCTTTATATGGGTCGAGCCCATTAATTCAACCTTTTTAGTATTTATTTTTTTCTGTAAGTTACATGAGCCAAGCCCATTTCAGCCTTTTATTTATTTCTGGACAGGGGCCTTTTAACATTGTTTGGGCCATTATATTTTGGAGCTGGTCCCACTTGTCATCTTCTCACACATTGGGCCCACTTGACAGAAAATTCAAAACTGAGATTATTTTCATAAGTGAATCCCACAAGTTAGGTTTCCATTCCACACGTTTTCAAATCACGTACATAATCAATATTTCAAACAGAACAGTACAAATGTAGTTCATCAAATAAAACTAACTAAGTCTACTACAATCTCTATATACTTATTACAACCCAGATATGCCTACAATTACAATATTAGAATATTTACATTCTATTACAATCAAATAGAAGAGAAGATTCTTTGCTGAGTAGAGCTATATGGTTTTGAACTTCAAATTTTGTAGACCTGGAGCTCCTGAACACAAAGACAAACATCATTAGAGATTAGAGTGTACACATGCTAGGTCTAGCATTGGTTAAAAATAACTAATAATCACATGACGAATCTGAATGCAGCATATAAAAAGAACTAGTTCATTTCATCAGTATGAGATCTAACTGTTTGCCACTCGGTAGATAACCTAACAAGGAGGCCTTGACATAAACAGGGGTACGTGTAAATATATGTGTTCACATGCTTGAATACATCACCAGGAACTATAAGTACAGAACATGTAACATGGTGGCTACATAAACAGAACGAGATGTGGCATGCTTAAAAGCCCGAGCCCGTGCTATGCCTATATATAATCAGGTGCAGCTTAAATATACGTGGGCACATACTGAAAGGAACAAGATAGCATAATGAACTAAGAACTACTCAAAGGTTAGAACTAAGAACATGCCATTTTAGTTAGAGCTATATGCAGAATACCTTGGAGGAAAACTGTGCAAACACTCAAGAACTGGTACTTGCTGTACCAGGAACAGGATGCGATAGTGGAGCTTCAAGAAAAATATTTAGGGGCCAAAACTAAGAGGAAAACACCAATTGTTCACATTGAAGATTGAACACATATGTCATTCTGGCATATCCTTGAAGGAACAATTCTCATAACAGGAACACAAGAGAGGGCTGTTGATTTTGATGAGAACTAAATCAGAGCACTACTAATGCTATTCTGTTATAATTCAAACGGTACATAAAACTAACCACCAATCCAGTGCAAAAAATTGCATGTACAGATCCAAAAAAATGTATCATCTATTCAGTTGTGAATGTACATGTTTGCGTTTTAAGAAAATAGTGTATATACAGATCCAACCCAAATAAACTTTAAACAATTTTGTTATTTCCTGTGAATTTACAATACTTCTCTATGCTTTTTGCAGAAAACCACTTGGCCTCTTGAGAACAAATGACAGGGTGCAACATAAGATTTATCCATCACGCTGATATTATCAGCCATGGAGTAAGTATCCTACAAGCAGCAAATAGTGAACCTAGGCGCACAGAAGCTTGAACTGAAGTAAACATAGAAAAGAATCTGACCATACTAACATGCATGTGGGAAGAATGAAATTTAAATCCCATGGTAACTCTTTGTCTAGCATGTACTCCTCACAAATGTTTCTATATAATTTTTATAACATTTGTCATACAATGCAAAACTCCATCCTACTTCCAAAGCAACATTCCTAGAGTTGAACCTCAGGATGGTTATACACGTTGTGAGGCGATGCCAACACAAAAAGAGCAGAACAACTAAAAGGAAATCAGGCTGCACAGAGTACCTGGCGCTGGGGGTGGCGCGGCGGTGATGGCTCGGCACATGGCGCCGCACACGCTAGGCGCCCCTGACGGGTAGGCTAGCACCCTTCGGCAACGGTGGCACACGATCTGGCTCTGCATACCTGCAATCAAAGCAGATAAGAAAGAGGAGCAACGGCGTAAGGGGAAAGTCATTCGAGGTTGCATCAACACAGTACTAGCAATCAACGAAATCTACCAAAACTAAATCTGATCGTTTGTCCGACCAACGACCCGACTTCGCTGGCCAGACCCCGCGGCCAACACCATGCAAAAACTATCAGCACACACGCAGCAGGAAAAAACAGAATCCAAGAGGGCATGCAATCAATTAATATAACACAATCATATATGTTTATGCTCTTGTTCAGAGTACTACTGACTGACCCCAAAATAAAGCATCACAGCAAAGTACTTCGACATGAGATATGATGCATCATGAACATTATGTGGCATATCAGTACCAGAAAAGGGGACAGAAGACTAAATACTCATGGAACTAGCTGCGCAATAGGTAGCTAGTCGGAACCAAACAGGTTCCCAAGCCATTTCTGGAAAATATATTAGCTTATCATACAGGTTCAGACACAAGCAAGGTAACCATCAGAGATAGAACAAATCACAAATAAACCAATCATGGAAACTAACTAAACGGTTGTATTCATCCTTATATATATGCCAACTGATCAATCAAGTGGCATCAATAGTATGTATCTTTGCCTACACAAGTAAGTATCTCTGCTTCATTACTGTATTCATTCATATGCAGGCAGCAGCCCCAACTCAACATTAACCTAGCAAAATCTGTTGAATTTTTGCATGTGAGATCTATTGGCTTGTATTGCCATCAGCATCAGAAGAACTCAACTTAACCCAGCCTTGTTTAAGTGACTAATATAAATATGAAAACTAGGATAATGGCATCATCCACAATGCTGTAAATAAAATGGCAAGCCACCAAAATGACAAACAGGAAGTAAGCTACATGAACTAGCCCTCCTGCCACCCACACGTGCATCCAGTTTCATCGCCTTCTCCTTCAGGCAATGGAAAGATTTGGAGGTGCAGCTCGGGTTCTCGAACACCTTCTAAAGGGTCGTGTTCTCCTGCAGTAGAGAGAAGAGAGCAACAACATCTTCAGAAATAGATCAACAAGCCCAGGTTTGTCATCTGTGTGTGTTGGGAGGAAACCGTGCCAAATCGAACAGAGAGGTGGGAGTGGGGGGCCCCTTGATGAACTAATAACTCCATGGAGTGGTCGGAGCAGCGGCGTCCCTTGAAGAAGCATTCACGCAGAGCAGTGGCCGCCCAATCGCTCTTCCTCCCCGCTGTGCATGACCTCGGACACCTCCTTTGCAGATCAGGAGGGCTCCTCTCCCGGTGGCCCGCAGAGGGGAAGAGGGAATGAAGTGGCGGCAGAACACCAAGGCTCCTCGGCCAGCGCAGCCCTTGGCGCAGATCCGTCACAGTGGCCAGCTCGAGGTTGTGTCGTGCCTAGCGGATTCCACATGCATCTAAAAGAGACCAAATATTCATTCAGTAAAGCGTCTACGAGTGGCATGAACGCAAAGTGTAGGAGCAAAAACCAAACCTCCTTGTCCTTGAGGTAATGGCAACACTTGGTGAAGAGGTGGCCGTGACGAGAGCTCCTCTCCGAGCGGCATGTGAGGGCACTAGGTGGCTGCGGAACAGGAGGCTCCTCGCCCCGGCGCGGATCTGTCGCTACGAGCTCAAAGCCCGCCGTGCGCGTCCCTGACGACGAGCCGGTGGTGCCGCGCCGCAGTCCTGCCCGTGCGGCGGCCAAGGGAAGAGAGCGAGGGAAGGTGAGGGGAAGGGAAGAGGATGGTGGCGGCGCTAGTGGGGAGAAGGGCATCGAGGTCGTCGGTGGGGATGGGAGGCGTCGAGGGAGATGAGGGGCGGCGGCGGCGGCGGCGTGTGGATCTGGATCGGGGAGAGAAGGTGAGGGGAGGCGGCGGGGAAGGGGAGAGGTGGGTTGGATCGGGGAGAGAAGCGCAGGGTAGGGTAGGATCTGGATCAGTGGGTTGGATGGACGGTGGATGGCTGTATGGATGGACGGATCTCCGCCATGTCATCGATCCATGCCATAGCTAATTCAACCAATCAGAATTAAGGTTGTGTAAAAAAAATTCTTTTGTTTTTTTATAGTTTCTATCCACTTATTCAGGGCAAATATTCAACATATTAACCACTTATAGTTCGTTAAAATCAATCAATATTGTGCACATGTGTGTATCTTAGGAGGACAAATAATGTTGATTTGGGGGGTTTCATTTTCATTGCACAAAGAGCCATTTTCTATTTTTCGAGTGCCCAAAATGGGTTTTTTTGTGAATAACCTAACATGTATTTGTTGCAAAATTGTACCGCATAATTTTTATAAAATACTAATGCATATTTAACGTACAATTGACAAAATTGTTGGAAGTCAAAAGGTTCTATACTCCTCTCGTGAAAAAGACAAATTTCCGCCGATTCAGCTGGAAGCGGGTCAAATTTAAACTGCAGCTGCCTCATAGTTTGCTCTTTATTTTTTCTGAAAATTATTTCTAGGTACATAAGTATCTATTTAATCATAGAAACATCAAAAGTTTTCCAAGATTCAACCACTAGCTAGGAATGGTTAAGCCCGCCGTTTTGACCGCATTTTGAAACGGGCATAAAAAATTCAACAAAATCAAAAAAATTGGAAAACATTCGCATTGTGTCATTATATGTGACCTAGTTTCCAGGAAAAATAATAAACTTGTAATACGGAAATTATTTGAAAAAAGTGTTCTCAGAAATGAGCTATCATGCGTGAAGATTCATGTCTTTCAAGCCAAAAGATCAATCTTATGGCCACATTCATGGCATAGTTTGTTCAAATGATCTCATATTGTGCACAAGGGTGCATCTTGGAATTCCAAACAATGTTGCCTAAGGGATTTTCACTTTCATTGCATAAAACAGCCATTTTCCATTTTTCAAGTGCCCCAAATGAGGTTTTTTTGTGAAGGACCTACCAAATAATTCTTGCAAAATTGTACCAAATCATTTTTATAAAATACTAGGCCATATTTAATGCACAATTGACCAAATAGTTGCGTGTAAAAAGTGTTGATCCACCTCTGGTGAAAAAGACAAATTTCCGCCGATTCAGTTGGAAGCGGGTCAAATTTGAACTGCAGCTGCCTCATAGTTTGCTCTTTATTTTTCCTAAAAATTATTTCTCGGTACATAAGTATCTATTTAATTAGAGAAACATCAAAAGTTTTCCAAGATTCAACCACTAGCTAGGAATGGTCAAGCCAGCCGTTTTGACCGCATTTTGAAACGGGCATAAAAAACTAAAAAAATTAAAAAATTGGAAAACCTTCGCATTGTGTCATTATATGTGACCAAGTTTCCAGGAAAAATAATAAACTTGTAATACGGAAATCATTTTAAAAAAGTGTTCTCAGAAATGAGCTGTCATGCGTGAAGATTCATGGCTCTCAAGCCAAATGATCAATCTTATGGCCACATTCATGGCATAGTTTGTTCAAATGATCTCATATTGTGCACATGGGTGCATCTTGGAATTCCAAACAATGTTTCCTAAGGGATATTTCACTTTCATTGCACAAAAGAGCCATTTTCCATTTTTTGAGTGCCCCAAATGAGGTTTTTTTGTGAAGGACCTACCAAATAATTCTTGCAAAATTGGACCAAATAATTTTTGAAAAATACTAGGCCATATTTAATGCACAATTGACCAAATGGTTGGGTGTAGAAAGTTTTGATCCACCTCTGGTGAAAAAGACAAATTTCTGCCAATTCAGCTCGTAGCGGGTCAAATTTGAACTGCAGTTGCCTCATAGTTTGCTCTTTATTTTTTCCAAAAATCATTTCTAGGTACATAACTATCTATTTAATCATAGAAACATCAAATGTTTTCCAAGATTCAACCACTAGCTAGGAACGGTCAAGCCCGCCGATTGGACCACATTTTGAAACGGGCATAAAAAACTCAAAAAAAATCAAAAAATTGGAAAATCCCCGCATTGTGTCATTATATGTGACCAAGTTTCAAGGAAAAATAATAAACTTGTAATACGGAAATTATTTTAAAAAAGTGTTCTCAAAAATGAGCTATCATGCGTGAAGATTCGTGGCTTTCAAGCCAAATGATCAATCTTATGTCCACATTCATGGCATAGTTTGTTCAAATGATCTCATATTGTGCACATGGGTGCATCTTGGAATTCCAAAAAGTATTGCCTAAGGGAGTTTTCACTTTCATTGCATAAGGGTGCATCTTGGAATGGCAAACAATGTTGCCTAAGGAATTTTTCATTTTATTTTCATGGAAAATTCATTTTCCATTTTTCGAGTGCCCCAAATGAGGTTTTTTTGTGAAGGACCTACCAAATAATTTTTGCAAAATTGGACCAAACCATTTTTCTAAAATACTAGGCCATATTTAATGCACAATTGACCAAATGGTTGGGTGTAAAAAGTTTTGATCCACCTCTGGTGAAAAGGACAAATTTCCGCTGATTCACTTGGAAGCGGGTCAAATTTGAACTGCAGCTGCCTCATAGTTTGCTCTTTATTTTTTCCAAAAATCATTTCTAGGTACATAAGTATCTATTTAATCATAGAAACATCAAAAGTTTTCCAAGATTCCCACTAGCTAGGAACGGCCAAGCCTGCCATTTTGACCGCATTTTGAAACGGAAATAAAATATTCAAAAAAATTCAAAAAAAATGGAAAACCTTCGCATTGTGTCATTATATGTGACCAAGTTTCCAGGAAAAATAATAAACTTGTAATACATAAATTATTTTTAAAAAGTGTTCTAAAAAATGAGCTATCATGCGTGAAGATTCATGGCTTTCAAGCCAAATGATCAATCTTATGGCCACATTCATGGCATAGTTCGCTCAAATAATCTCATATTGTGCACAAGGGTGCATCTTGGAATGGCAAACAATGTTGCCTAAGGAAGTTTTCATTTTCTTTGCACGGAAAATTCATTTTCCATTTTCCGAGTGCCTGAAATGAGTTTTTTTTAAAGACCTACCATATATTTGTTGCAAAATTGGACCAAATCAATTTTATAAAATACTAGGCATATTTAATGCACAATTGACAAAATGGTTTGTGTCAAAAGTTTTGATCCACCTCTGTTGAAAAAGACAAATTCCCGTCAATTCAGCTGGAAGCGGGTCAAATTTGAACTGGAGCTGCCTCATAGTTTGCTATTTATTTTTTCCAAAAATCATTTCTAGTTACATAAGTACTTATTTAATCATAAATACATGGTTTAGTGGCGATACGTCCCAACTCTAGAGCGCGTTAACTCGCATGCCAGCCGCGTGGTCACCGTGTGACTGTGGTGTTGCCATGTGTTGTAGGCTACCTAGGCATGTCTAGTGGGTTGGGCACTCCCCAGGTAGGTGCTAGGAAGAAAATCACAACATAAGATTATCATGAGGAGACCGATCGATGCTCAAACATGAATAAGTAGCCAAGTGTTTGATTAGCGGTACGGGAAATGCACATGGCTAATGGGTGTGAGATTTGGTGAGGATGATCAATTACTAAGAAGACTGTTTTCACAAATTTTCAGCTCAAAAGGAGGAGCCTATGTGGTACTTGCTTTGCAAAGTACCACACTGGAGATAAATACGAATGTTGAAGCCGGGCTCAAAATAATGAATGGATTGAGCTGGCATTTGGTGGAGGATGGTTATTTGGGTAGAGGAAAGCACTGTAGAAAATGGATACCATTTGGACATGCCAAAGTGGTACTTCCTTCACAAAGTGTTTTTCTGAACAGAATAGGAAAATGAATATTTTTGAATTATTTTTGAACTACGCAAGGAAGGTTTTTTACATATTTGACAAAGATATGACCCAAAGAATTTATGAGTTTTTTTGGGAATTTTGGGAATGACAGAAATATAGGTTGCTTCACAACCTAGGGCAAAAACTGCCACATGGACATGACACATAGGCAAAACTGATGAGGTGGCGCCTAGTCATAGCAACCCACCACAATTTACAAGGTTATGACCATCTATATTGGTCATGATCAGCTAGAAATAAGGCAGCAGACCTGTGCTATCTGCTTTATGACCATTTCGTGTAAGGAAATTACAACCTTTCTGACCAAAATGGTCATTATTGTTTAGGGTTTGGAGCCCCCCGAACAGCTTTTGACCAATTGGTCTGAAATGGTCATAGATCTATGACCAATTCTTCCAGGGTCACTGACAGAAGGTCACTAGTTGACATATTTCTTGTATATTGTGACACGCGATTTATCGTCATGGAAGTGGACACTTCCATGATGATAATTTTGGTAATGTCATGGAACACTTCTACGATAGCACAGGTATGACTATTTTGATTCTGTCATAAAATCTTCATCGATGTAAATGCATGACAGAAAATGCGACCTACTGTGACAAACACGTATCATCACGGAAGTGTATTTTTTTTGTAGTGTATGGACTTGACTCTGAGATAGTAGCTTCCTTTTGTGAATATTTTGCTACTCATGTTGATCTCCCTAAGGAGAAGTGGTTCAAATATCACCCACCTATTAAAGAAGAAATTAAAGAACTAGTAAAAGCTAAAGAAGAAACTATCATTTACAATGTTGATCCAGTTGTTCCCACTGCTTATATTGAAAAACCACCTTTCCCTGTTAGGATGAAGGAACATGCTAAAGTTTCAACTGTGGTTAACAAAAGTTATATTAGAACACCCAAACCAGCTGAACAAATCACGGTTGAACCTAGTGTTGCTATGATTAAAGATCTCTTGGTTGATAATATTAATGGGCATGTTATTTACTTCTGTGTTGAAGCTTCTAGAATTACCAAACCTGATAAAAAAGATAAACATAGACAAGTTGTTGGCATGCCTGTTGTCTCAGTCAAGATAGGGGATCACTGCTATCATGGTTTATGTGACATAGGTGCTAGTGTGAGTGCTATTCCTTTTTCCTTATATGAAGAAATTAAGAATGAAATAGCACCTGCTGAAATAGAAGACATAGATCTTACTATTAAACTCGCCAATAGAGATACTATATCACCAATTGGGTTTCTTAGAGATGTTTAAGTCTTGTGTGGGAAAATAAAATACCCTACTAATTTTCTTGTTCTTGGTTGACCACAAGATGACTTTTGTCCCATTATCTTTGGTAGACCTTTCTTGAAAACCGTCAATGCTATAATAGATTGTGAGAAACAAATTGTCGGTGTTAGCTTTGGTGATGAATCTCATGAATTTAATTTTTCCAAGTTTAGTAGAAAACCTCATAAGAAAGATTTTCCTAGTAAGGATGAAATTATCGGTCTTGCTTCTATTGCTGTACCTCCTACTGATCCTATAAAACAATATTTGCTAGACCATGAATATGATTTGCATATGCGTGGAAGAAATGAAATAGATAGAATCTTTTTCGAACAACAACCTCTGCTTAAACACAATCTGCCTATTGAAACTCTGGCAGGTCCTCCTCCACCTAAAGGTGATCTTGTGTTTGAATTAAAACAATTGCCAAACACTCTGAAATATGCTTATCTAGGTGAGAAAAAGATATATCATGTTATTATTAGTGCTAAACTTTCAGAACATGAAGAAGAAAGATTGTTGAAAGTTCTAAGGAAGCACCAAGCTGCTATTGGATATACTCTTGATGATCTTAAGGGCATTAGTCCCACTCTATGTCAGCATAAGATTAATATGGAACCTGATGCTAAACCCGTTGTTGATCACCAATGTCGGTTAAATCCGAAGATGAAATAAGTGGTAAGAACGGAAATACTAAACCTTATGGAAGTAGGTAAAATCTATCATATAGCTAATAGTAGATAGGTAAGTCTTGTTCAGTGAGTCCCTAAGAAGGGAGGTATTACTGTTGTTTCTAATGATATGAATGAGCTTATTCCACAAAGAATTGTCACAAGCTATCGAATGGTAACTGATTATAGAAAATTAAACGAAGCAACTACAAAAGATCATTACCCTCTGCCTTTTATTGATCAAATGTTAGAAATATTATCTAAGAACACACATTTTTTCTGCCTTGATGGATATTCTGGTTTTTCACAAATACCTGTTTCACAACCTTATCAAGAGAAGACAACTTTTACTTGCCCTTTTGGAACCTATGCTTATAGACGTACGCCTTTTGGTTTATGCAATGCACCTGCTACCTCAAAGATGTATGACTGCCATATTCTCTGATTTTTGTGAAAATATTGTTGAGGTTTCCATGGATGAATTTTCTGTTTATGGGAAGTCTTTTAATGATTGTTTAAGCAATCTTGATCGAATTGCAGAGATGTGAACAAACAAATCTTGTCTTGAATTGGGAGAAGTGCCACTTTATGGTTAACGAAGGTATCATTTTGGGCCATAAATTTTTTGAAAGAGGCATTAAGGTGGGCAGCCAAGGTTGATGCAATTTAGAAAATGCCATGTCCTAAAGATATCAAAGGTATTGGTAGTTTCCTTGGTCATGCTGGTTTCTATAGGAGGTTTATGAAAGACTTTTCTAAAATTTCTAGGCCTCTTACAAATATTTTGCAAAAGGATATTCCTTTTGTGTTTGATGATGATTGTTTGGAAGCCTTCGAAACACTAAAGAAATCCTTAATTACTGCACTTGTTATTCAACCACCTGATTGGAACTTGCCTTTTGAGATTATGTGTGATGCTAGTGATTATGTTGTTGGTGTTGTTCTAGGACAAAGAGTTGATAAGAAATTAAATGTTATCCATTATGCTAGTAAAACTCTAGACAGTGCTCAACGAAATTATGCTACTACTGAAAAAGAATTCTTAGCAGTGGTGTTTGCTTGTGATAAATTTAGATCCTACATTGTTGGTCTAAAGTAATTGTTCACACCGATCATGCTGCTATAAAATATCTTATGGAAAAGAAAGATGCTAAACCTAGACTCATTAGGTGGGTTCTTCTACTACAAGAATTTGATTTGCATATCACTGATAGGAAAGGAGCAGAGAACCCCGTAGTTGAACTTGTCTAGGCTTGAAAATATTCTTGATGACCCACAACCTATTAATGATAGCTTTCCTACTGAACAGTTAGCTGCAATAAATGTTTCTAATAGTACGCCTTGGTATGCTGACTATGCTAATTATATTGTTGCTAAATACATACCACCTAGCTTCGCATACCAACAAAATAAAAAATTATTCTATGATTTAAGACATTACTTTTGGGATGACCCACATCTTTATAAAGAAGGAGTAGATGGTATTATTAGACGTTGTGTACCGGAGCATGAACAGGAATAAATCCTACGGAAATCTCACTCTGAAGCTTATGGAGGACATCGCGCGGGAGACAGAACCGCTCATAAGGTATTGCAATCTGGTTTTTATTGGCCTACTCTCTTCAAGAATGCCCGTAAGTTCATCTCGTCTTGTGATGAATGCCGAAGAATAGGTAATATCGGTAAGCGTCAAGAAATGCCTATGAATTATTCACTTGTTGTTGAACCATTTGATGTTTGGGGATTTGATTTCATGCGACCTTTTCCTTCCACTAATGGGTATACTCATATTTTGGTTGTTGTTGATTATGTTACTAAGTGGGTAGAAGTTATTCCAACTAGTAGTGTTGATCACAACACCTCTATTAAAATGCTTAAGGAAGTTATTTTCCCAAGGTTTGGTGTCCCTGGATATTTAATGACTGATGGTGGTTCACACTTTATTCATGGTGCTTTCCGTAAAATGCTTGCTAAGTATGATGTTAACCATAGAACATCACCTTATCATCCTCAGTCTAGTGGTCAAGTTGAACTTAGCAATAGTGAAATAAAACTAATCCTACAAAAGACTGTCAATAGGTCCCAGATTAATTGGTCTAATAAACTAGATGATGCACTTTGGGCTTATAGAACAACATATAAAAATCCTATGGGTATGTCTCGTTATAAAATGGTTTATATAAAAGCTTGTCATTTTCCTCCTGAGTTAGAACACAAAGCTGATTGGGCAATTAAAGAACTCAACTATGATTTCAAACTTGCTGGTGAAAAGAGGTTATTTGATATTAGCTCATTAGGTGAATGGAGAACCCAAGCTTACGAAAATGCAAAGTTATTCAAAGAAAAAGTTAAAAGATGGCTTGACAAAAGAATCCAAAAGCGTGTGTTCAAAGTTGGAGAATATGTTCTTTTGTACAACTCTCGTTTCAGATTCTTTGCATGAAAACTCCTCTCCAAATGGGAAGGACCCTATGTTATCGAGGAGGTCTATTGATCCGGAACTACCAAAATAAATATTGCTGAAGGTACTAACCGAAGGTTGTTAATGGGCAACGAATAAAACACTATATCTCAGGGACGCCCATTAATGTTGAAAGAAATATTATCCAAACTATGACACCGGAAGAACAAATAAAAGAAACCTTCTGAAACACTCCAGAATCGTGAAAAAGGGGAGGTACGTGATACGGTAAGTAAACGGACTCCGAAAATCTGCAAAAATATTTTTTGTCAGTTTTGGAATATTAAAAAAATTAGAAAACTGACCCTGGTGGGCACGATACACCAGGGCGCGCTTGGCTTGCCAGGCGTGCCCCGGTGGGTTGTGCCCACCTCGGGTACTTTTCGGACTATATTTTTCTTCCATTCTGCTTATTCCCCAAGATAAAAAATCTTTATATACCCCCCGAACCTGTTGACCTCCATATCACGGAGAAATCTTCTGTTTTCTGTTCTTGCTGTTTTCTGACAGATATGAAATTATGTCGTCCCAAGACTCGGAGGATGAGAGCTACGTTACATATTATACCGCCAACCCCAAGGTCTACGGGGATGTGGAGCACTATGGCTAGACCTTGGAGGAAGAAGAAGACTATAACCCTAAGAGGAAGGAGGAGACGAGCTCAGAAGAAGATGAAGTTCCATTGCCCCAACCTGGGGACATGCATGTTGAATTTAAGAAGTCAAGTCTTCCCAACAAAGCAAAGAAGCCTAAGATCCAATTTATCCCCTTTCGTCTTTAGCATGAAAACAAGCAAGATTTATGCAAAAAGGTGTTGGAGCTTGAGTGGGAGATCCGTGAACTGAAAGATGAGAATTCCGTCCTCAAGCATAAGCTAAGGAAGAAAAATAAACCCACTACTTCATCACCACCACCTCCTTCTTCATCACCAAAAGAGAATTGAGTATCGGGTATGGTTACTCCCCTTGGCTTTCGCCAAGCTTGGGGGAGGTGCACCAGTATCATATCACCCACTATCTTTTGCCTTCACTTTTCTTAGTTCGATCCATAGTTATCTTTTGCTTTAGATGAATAAAAGTTTAGTTCGATCCTTTCTTTTCAAGAGCTTGCTTAGTGATCTATCCTTGTAATCGTGTGCGATATATATAATAAAGTTTAGTTTGAGTTTATCTTTCTTTACTTTCTTGTTTCAATAAAAATAAAGGAAATAAATGAAAAAGATCATATGCTAATCTTATGATAAGTGATGAGATTACACAAGGTAAAGTGTAAGTAGAAAATTTTATTGTAGATTGACAAACATAGCATTGGTCAATGATGCAACTCATGAAAGAATTAATAAGGGAAGAGAAGATTCACATGCAAATACACTATCCTGGAAATCTTTTGTGATTGTGAGCACCCATCCAAATATTATATGCCAAAATTGTTAATGTTGGACAAGGAAGACAGCGTAATGATTTATGTTTGTTCATATTCACATAGAAGTTATATTGTCAGAGATCTTTCAACATATGGTGCTTGCCCCTATATTTTCTAGCCAAAAATTCCGCACTAAGTACAGATACTACTTGTGCATCCAAAACCCTTAAACCCAAATCTTGTTTGAGAGTCCACCATACCTACCTATGGATTGAGTAAGATCCTTCAAGTAAGTTGTCACCGGTGCAAAAAGGCAATAAGAATTGCTTCTGAAAGTGTGAGATCATTTAGTGTAAGGGAAATATTGAGCGTTGTACAAACTTGTGATGGCGAAGAATAAAAGCAACAGACTACATAATAAAGGTTGCAATCATAAGGGGCAATATAACGTGACATTCTCTTGCACTAAGGGGTTGAGCATACAAACAAAAAGCGCATGGCAACACTGCAAAAAAATACACTTCCGAGATGATACGTGTTTGTCATAGTAGGTCGCATTTTCTGTCATGCATGTATATCCATGACGATTTTATGACAGAATCAAGATAGTCATACATGTGTTGTCGTAGAAGTGTTCCATGACATTACCAAAATTATCATCACGGAAGTGTCCACTTCCATGACGATAAATCGCGCGTCACAAAAGTGCTTTCGTCAAGGGTGACTGACACATGGCATCCACCGTAACGGAACGCCATTAAGCTATCGGGGCGGGTTTTGGATTCGATAACCCGTTAACAGCCTAGACCAATGGGGATTTTCCACGTGTAAAATCATCATTGGCTGGAGGAAACACATGTCGGCTCATCGTTGGGACAGATGTCATCCACTCATTGGATAGAAGGCGCCTATGATACGTCGACACGTGGCATGGCCCAACAGAGGCCCATTCCTGTGAAAAGGCCGGTCTATTTGACTTGGTCAAAAGGTGGCGGGCCGGCCCATGGAAAGCCTGTTAACGGCCTGTTCACATATAGCCCATTTACAGCCCACTAACCCAAGGCCCGTTACGCCCTATCCGAATTAGGCCCAGTAGCGTCATTTGGGCCATCCAATATGATTCCAGCCCGTTTTCACTTCTGGCCCATGTATGGCCCATGACGTCTTTCGGCCCATATGAGGACCTTTGTAACTCTTGGCCCATTAACGGCCCGTGGTGAAACTAGCCCGGTGAACAGTGTATCACTTTATACCCATTAACGTCCCGTGGTGAAACTGGCCCGTAATGAACAGTGTATCACTTTATACCCATTAACGGCCCGTTATTCCATTGGGCCATTTCGAGCCCATGTTATCTTTCGGCCTTCTCAGAGCCCATTTATTCTTGGGCTCATTTCCAACATTCATTTACTTATGGCCCGTTACTGTCATTTTCTCCTTGTGGGCTAAATTCAGCCCGAGGTTACAGTCGGCCTGTTTTGTGGCCCGTTGATATGTTGGGCCGTTTTCATAAAGTCATCAAATACAACCGATTAACGACGGCCCGTTATGGTCGGCCCATGAACAGATGATTCCAACTCTAGCCCGTTTACGGCCATAATGCAGTCTATTATTGGCCCATGTTTGGCAAACCGATGATACGGCCCGTACAAGGCCCATTGTGTCTACGACCCGTATAAGGCCCATTGTTTTACGACACGTAGAAGGCCTTTCGTTTCGACGGCCCATAGGAGGGAAATGGTAACTACAATAAATTTGTAGCCCATGGTTATTGTGGCCTAGTTTTAAAAAATAGGTTATTGCGGCCACTAGCAAACCGCAGAAAAAGAACTGCACTGACTACAAGAAAAGAAATAAACAAGACAATAAGGAAATAAATAAGGCGCAGGGAAGAGTGGGAGGGGGCAAACCCTAGGGCAGATGGGCCCTAAGGCCCACCCCAGGTGCGCCTCCCCCTCTCCCCCTTTTAGCCGCCACCCTAGATGGGATCTAGGGCTGCCGCACCCCTTGGGGTGGGAACCCTAGAGGGGGCGCAACCCCCTCCCCTCCCCCTATATATAGTTGAGGTCTAGGGGCTGCCCAACACACGAGTTTCTCTCCCTCCTGGCGCAGCCCTACCTCTCTCCCTCCTCGTCTATTGCGATGCTTGGCGAAGCCCTGCAGGATTGCCACGCTCCTCCACCACCACCACGCCGTCGTGCTGCTGCTGGATGGAGTCTTCCTCAACGTCTCCCTCTCTCCTTGCTGGATCAAGGCATGGGAGACGTCACCGGGCTGCATGTGTGTTGAACGCGGAGGTGCCGTCCGTTCGGCACTAGGATCATCGGTGATTTGGATCACGATGAGTACGACTCCATCAACCCCGTTCACTTGAATGCTTCCGCTTAGCGATCTACAAGGGTATGTAGATGCACTCCCCTTTCCCTCGTTGCTAGATTACTCCATAGATGGATCTTGGTGTTGCGTAGAAAATTTTGAATTTCTGCTACGTTCCCCAACAGTGGCATCATGAGCTAGGTCTATGCGTAGTTTCTATGCACGAGTAGAACACAAGTTGTTGTGGGCGTTGATTTTGTTCAATATGCTTACCGTTACTAGTCCAATCTTGTTTTGACGGTATTGTGGGATGAAGCGGCCCGGACCGATCTTACACGTACACTTACATGAGACAGGTTCCACCGACTGACATGCACTTGTTGCATAAGGTGGCTAGCGGGTGCCAGTCTCTCCCACTTTAATCGGATCGGATTCGATGAAAAGGGTCGTTATGAAGGGTAAATAGCAATTGACATATCATGTTGTGGTTTTTGCGTAGGTAAGAAACGTTCTTGCTAGAAACCCTTAGCAGCCACGTAAAACATGCAAACAACAATTAGAGGACGTCTAACTTGTTTTTGCAGGGTATGCTATGTGATGTGATATGGCCAAAGGAATGTGATGAATGATATATGTGATGTATGAGATTGATCATGTTCTTGTAATAGGAATCACGACTTGCATGTCGATGAGTATGACAACTGGCAGGAGCCATAGGAGTTGTCTTAATTTATTGTATGACCTGTGTGTCAATGAACAATGCCATGTAATTACTTTACTTTATTGCTAAACCGTTAGCCATAGTAGTAGAAGTAATAGTTGGCGAGACAACTTCATGGAGACACGATGACGAAGATCATGATGATGGAGATCATGGTGTCATGCCGGTGACGATGATGATCATGCCCCGAAGATGGAGATCAAAAGGAGCAAAATGATATTGGCCACATCATGTCACTTTTTGATTGCATGTGATGTTTATCATGTTTATGCATCTTATTTGCTTAGAACGATGGTAGCTTAAATAAGATGATCCCTCGCAATAATTTCAAGAAAAATGTTCCCCCTAACTGTGCACCGTTGCGAAAGTTTGTTGTTTCGAAGCACCACGTGATGATCGGGTGTGATAAATTCTAACGTTCACATACAACGGGTGTAAGCCAGATTTACACACGCGAAACACTTAGGTTAACTTGACGAGCCTAGCATGTACAGACATGGCCTCAGAACACAAGAGACCGAAAGGTCGAGCATGAGTCGTATGGTAGATACAATCAACATGAAGATGTTCACCGACGTTGACTAGTCCGTCTCACGTGATGATCGGACACGGCCTAGTTGACTCGGATCATGTGATCCCTTAGATGACTAGAGGGATGTCTATCTGAGTGGGAGTTCATAAGATGAACTTAATTATCCTGAACATAGTCAAAAGATCTTTGCAAATTATGTCGTAAGCTCGCGCTTTAGTTCTACTGTTTAGATATGTTCCTAGAGGAAATTCAATTGAAAGTTGATAGTAGCGATTATGCGGACTAGGTCCGTAAACTGAGGATTATCCTCGTTGCTTCGAAGAAGGCTTATGTCCTTAATGCACCGCTCGGTGTGCTGAACCTCGAACATCGTCTGTGGATGTTGCGAACATCTGACATACACATTTTGATAACTACGTGATAGTTCAGTTAAACGGTTTAGAGTTGAGGCACCAAAGACGATTTTGAAACGTTGTGAAACATATGAGATGTTTCGAGGGCTGAAATTGGGATTTCAGGCTCGTGCCCACGTCAAGAGGTATAAGACCTCCGACTAATTTCTTAGCCTGCAAACAAAGGGAGAAAAGCTCAATCATTGAGCTTGTGCCCAGATTGTCTGAGTACCACAATCACTTGAATCAAGTGGGAGTTAACCTTCCAGATAAGATAGTGATGTTTCTCCAAAGTCATTGCCACCAAGATACTAGAGCTTCGTGATGAACTATAACATATCAGGGATAGATATGATGATCCTTGAAATATTCGCGATGTTTGACACCGCGAAAGTAGAAGGAGCATCAATTGTTGATGGTTAGTGAAACCACTAGTTTCAAGAAGGGCAAGGGCAAGAAGGGATAGTTCATGAAATGGCAAATCAGCTGCTGCTCTAGTGGAGAAACCCGAGGTTGAACCCAAACCCGAGACTAAGTGCTTCTGTAATAAGGGGAACAGCCACTGGAGCAAAATTACCCTAGATACTTGGTAGATGAGAAGGCTGGCAAGGTCGATAGAAGTATATTGGATATACATTATGTTAATGTGTACTTTACTAGTACTCCTAGTAGCAGTAGGGTATTACATACCGGTTCGGCTGCTAAGTGTTAGTAACTCGAAATTAAAGGCTACGGAATAAACGGAGACTAGCTAAAGCTGAGCTGACGATATGTGTTGGAAGTGTTTTCCATTCTTGATGTGATCAAGCATCGCACGCTCCCTCTACCATCGAGATTGGTGTTAAATCTAAATAATTGTTATTTGGTGTTTGCATTGAGCATAGACATGATTGGATTATGTCTATCGCAATACGGTTATTCATTTAAGGAGAATAATGGTTACTCTGTTTATTTGAATAATACCTTCAATGGTCTTGCACCTAAAATGAATGGTTTATTGAATCTCGATCGTAGTGATACACATGTTCATGCCAAAAGATATAAGATAGTAATGATAGTACCACCTACTTGTGGCACTGCCACTTGAGTCATATTGGTCTAAAACGCATGAAGAAGCTCCATGTTGATGGATCTTTGGACTCACTCGTTTTTGAAAAGATTGAGACATGCGAACCATGTCTATTGGTGTATACACATGAAGAAACCCCATGCGGATGGATCGTTTGGACTCACTTGATTTTAAATCACTTGAGACATGCAAATCATACCACATGGGCAAGATGACTGAAAAGCCTCGGTTTCAGTAAAATGGAACAAGAAAGCAACTTGTTGGAAGTAATACATTTTGATGTGTGCAGTCTAATGAGTGCTGAGGCACGCAGTGGATATCGTTATGTTCTTACTTCACGGATGATTTGAGTAGATACTGAGTATATTTACTTGATGAAACACAAATTTGAATTATTGAATGGTTCAAGTAATTTCAGAGTGAAGTTGAAGATCGTCGTGACAAGAGGATAAAATGTCTATGATATGATCATAGAGATGAGTATCTGAGTTACGAGTTTTGGCACGCAATTAAGACATTGTGGAAATTGTTTCACAATTAATACCGCCTGGAACACCATAGTGTGATGGTGTGTTCGAACATCATAATTGCACCCTATTGGATATGGTGTGTACCATGATGTCTCTTATCGAATTACCACTATCGTTCATGGGTTAGGTATTAGAGACAACCGCACTCACTTTAATAGGGCACCAGGCAATTCCGTTGAGACGACACCGTTTGAACTATGGTTTGGAGAAACCTAAGTTCTCGTTTCTTAAAAGTTTGGGGCTGCGACGCTTATGTGAAAAAGTTTCAGGTTGATAGGCTCGAACCCAAAGCGGATAAAATGCATTTTCATAGGACACCGAAAATAGTTGGGTATACCTCTAGTCTCAGTTCCGGAAGCAAAAGGGATTGTTTCTAGAATTAGGTCCTTTCTCGAGGAAAAGTTTCTCTCGAAAGAATTGAGTGGGAGGATGGTGGAGACTTGATGAGGTTATTGAACCGTCACTTCAACTAGTGTGTAGCAGGGCACAGGAAGTTGTTCCTGTGGCGTCTACACCAATTGAAGTAGAAGCTTATGATAGTGATCATGAAGCTTCGGATCAAGTCACTGCCGTACCTCGTAGGGTGACAAGGATCCGTACTACTTTAGAGTGGTACAGTAATCATGTCTTGAAGGTCATGTTGCTAGACAACAATGAACCTATGAGCTATGGAGAAGCGATGGTGGGCCCATATTCCGACAAATGGTTAGAAGCCATGAAATCTGAGATAGGATCCATGTATCAGAACAAAGCATGGACTTTGGTGGACTTGCCCGATGATCGGCAAGCTATTGAGATAAATGGATCTTTAAGAAGAAGACGGATGTGGATGGTAATGTCACCGTCTATGAAGCTCGACTTGTGACGAAGAGTTCTTCACAAGTTCAAGGAGTTGACTACGATGAGATTTTCTCATCCGTAGCAATGCTTAAGTCCGTCGGAATCATGTTAGCATTAGCTGCATTTATGAAATCTGGTAGATGGATGTCAAAACGAGTTTCCTTACCAGTTTTCGTAAGGAAAGGTTGTATGTGATACAATCAGAAAGGTTTTGTCGATCCTAAGGATGCTAAAAGGTATGCTAGCTCCAGCGATCCTTCCATGGACTAGAGCAAGCATCTCGGAGTCAGAATATACACTTTGATGAGATGATCAAAGATTTTGGGTTTGTACAAAATTTATGAGAAACTTTTATTTCCAAAGAAGTGAGTGGGAGCACTATGGAATTTCTGATGAGTATATGTTGTTGACATATTGTTGATCAGAAATGATGTAGAATTTCTGGAAAGCATATAGGGTTATTTGAAAAGTGTTTTTCAATAGAAAACCTTGATTAAGCTGCTTGAACATTGAGCATCAAGATCTATGAGGATAGATCAAAAACGCTTAATGGTACTTTCAAATGAGCACGTACCTTGACATGATCTTGAAGGTGTTCAAGATGGATCAGTCAAAGAAGGAGTTCTTGCCTGAGTTGTAAGGTATGAAGTTAAGACTTAAAGCTCAACCACGGCAGAAGAAAGAGGAAGGACGAAGGTCGTCCCCTATGCTTTTGTCATAGGCTCTATACGGTATGCCATGCTGAGTACCGCACCTGATGTGTGCCTTGCCACATGTCTGGCAAGAGGGTACAAAGGTGATCAAGGAGTGGATCACCAGACAGCGGTCAAAATTGTCCTTGGAGTAATAAGGACATGTTTCTCGGTTATGGAGGTGATAAAGAGTTCGGCGTAAAGGGTTACGTTGATGCAAGATTTAACACCTATCCGAATGACTCTGAGTAGCAAACCGGATACGTATAGTGGAGCAACCATTTGGAATAGCTCCAAGTGGAGCGTGGAAGCAGCATTTACAATATGACCTAGAGATTTGTGAAGTACATACGGATCTGAATGTTGCAGACCCGTTGACTAAAACCTCTCTCACAAGCAAAACATGATCAAACCCCAGAACTCATTGAGTCTTAATCACATGATGATGTGAACTAGTTTAGTGACACTAGTAAACTCTTTGGATGTTGGTCACATGGCGATGTGACCTGTGAGTGTTAATCACATGGCGATGAGAACTAGATTATTGACTCTAGTGCAAGTGGGAGACTGTTGGAAATATGCCCTAGAGGCAATAATAAATTAGTTATTATTATTATATTTCCTTGTTCATGATAATCGTTTATTATCCATGCTATAATTGTATTGATAGGAAACTCAGATACATGTGTGGATACATAGACAACACCATGTCCCTAGTAAGCCACTAGTAGACTAGCTCGTTGATCAGTAGATGGTTACGGTTTCCTGACCATGGACATTGGATGTCATTGATAACGGGATCACATCATTAGGAGAATGATGTGATGGAAAAGACCCAATCCTAAGCCTAGCACAAAGATCGTGTAATTCGTATGCTAAAGCTTTTCTAATGTCAAGTATCATTTCCTTAGACCATGAGATTGGGCAACTCCCGGATGCCGTAGGAATGCTTTGGGTGTACCCAATGTCACAACGTAACTGGGTGGCTATAAAGGTACACTATGGGTATCTCCGAAAGTGACGGAGAGGTATCTCTGGGCCCACTCGATAGGACATCATCATAATGTGGACAATGTGACAAAGGGGTTGATCATGGGATGATGTGTCACGGAACGATTAAAGAGACTTGCCGGTAACGAGATTGAACAAGGTATCGGGATACCGACGATCGAATCTTGGGCAAGTACTATACCGCTAGACAAAGGGAATTGAATACGGGATTGATTGAATCCTCGACATCGTGGTTCATTCGATGAGATCATCGTGGAACATGTGGGAGCCAACATGGGTATCCAGACCCCGCTGTTGGTTATTGGCCGGAGAGTTGTCTCGGTCATGTCTACGTGTCTCCCGAACCCGTAGGGTCTACACACTTAAGGTTCGATGACGCTAGGGTTATAAAGGAAGTTTGTATGTGGTTACCGAATATTGTTCGGAGTCCCGGATGAGATCCTGGACGTCACGAGGAGTTCCGGAATGGTCCGGAGGTAAAGATTTATATATGGGAATTCCTGCTTTGGTCACCGGAAAAGTTTCGGGTGATATCGGTAATGTACCGGGACCACCGGGAATCTCCCGGGGGTCCACCAGGTGGGGCCACCAGCCCCAGTGGGATGCGTGGGCCAAGTGTGGGAGGGGACCAGCTCCAGGTGGGCTGGTGCCCCCCCCACCAAGGCCCAAGGCGCAGGGAAGAGTGGGAGGGGGCAAACCCTAGGGCAGATGGGCCCTAAGGCCCACCCCTGGTGCGCCTCCCCCTCTCCCCCTTTTGGCCGCCACCCTAGATGGGATCTGGGGCTGCTGCACCCCTTGAGGTGGGAACCCTAGAGGGGGCGCAGCCCCCTCCCCTCCCCCTATATATAGTTGAGGTCTAGGGGCTGCCCAACACACGAGTTTCTCTCCCTCTTGGCGCAGCCCTACCTCTCTCCCTCCTCGTCTCTTGCGGTGCTTGGCGAAGCCCTGCAGGATTGCCACACTCCTCCACCACCACCACGCCGTCGTGCTGCTGCTGGACGGAGTCTTCCTCAACCTCTCCCTCTCTCCTTGCTGGATCAAGGCATGGGAGACGTCACCGGGCTGCATGTGTGTTGAACGCGGAGGTGCCGTCCGTTTGGCACTAGGATCATCGGTGATTTGGATCATGACGAGTACGACTCCATCAACCCCGTTCACTTGAACGCTTCCGCTTAGCAATCTACAAGGGTATGTAGATGCACTCCCCTTTCCCTCGTTGCTAGATTACTCCATAGATTGATCTTGGTGTTGCGTAAAAAATTTTGAATTTCTGCTACGTTCCCCAACACTACACAAACAAACAAAGAACTCGCAACCAACGCAATAAAGGGGTTGTCAATCCCTTCACGGCCACTTGCAAAAGTGAGATCTGATAGAGATAGTATGATAAGATGAATATATTTTTGGTATTTTATGATATAGATTGCAAAAGTAAAGATGCAAATAAATGTAAACTGAAAGCTTATATGATAAAAGATAGACGCGGGGGCCATAGGTTTCACTAGTGGCTTCTCTCAAGATAGCATAAGTATTACGATGGGTGAACAAATTACTGTCGAGCAATTGATAGAAAAGTGAATAATTATGAGATTATCTAGGCATGATCATGTATATAGGCATCACGTCCGCAACAAGTAGACCGACTCCTGCCTGCATCTACTACTATTACTCCCCAAATCGATTGCTATCCAGCATGCATCTAGAGTATTAAGTTCATAAAGAACAGAGTAACACATTAAGAAAGATGACATGATGTAGAGGGATAAACTCATGCAATATGATATAAACCCCATCTTTTTATCCTCGATGGCAACAATACAATACCTGCCTTGCTGCCCCTGCTGTCACTGGGAAAGGACACCACAAGATTGAACCCAAAGCTAAGCACTTCTCCCATTGCAAGAAAGATCAATCTGGTAGGCCAAACCGAACTGATAATTCAAAGAGACTTGCAAAGATAACTCAATCATACATAAAAAAACTCAGAGGAGATTCAAACATTTGCCATAGATAAACTTGATCATAAACCCACGATTCATCGGATCTCGACAAACACACCGCAAAAAGAGTTACATCGAACAGATATCCAAGAAGATCCAGGAGAACATGGTATTCAGATCCAAAAAGAGAGAAGAAGCCATCTAGCTAATAACTATGGACCCGAAGGTCTGTGGTAAACTACTCACAACTCGTCGGAGGGGCTATGGTGTTGATGTAGAAGCCCTCCATGGTCGATTCCCCCTCCGGCGGAGCACCGGCGAAGGCTCCAAGATAGGATCTCGCAGATACAGAAGGTTACGGCACTGGAACTAGGTTTTCGTGGCTTGTTTTGATGTTCTCGGGGTACGTGGGTATATATAGGAGGAAGAAGTAGGTCGGTGGCCGCCCGAGGGGCCCAAGAGATAGGGTGGCGCACCCTGTAGGGGTGGGCGCGCCCTCCACCCTCGTGGCCGCCTCGAGTGCTACTTGACTTACACTCCAAGTCCTCTGGATCACGTTCATTCCAAAAATCACGCTCCCGAAGGTTTCATTGCATTTGGACTCCGTTTGATATTCCTTTTCTTCGAAATATTGAAATAGGAAAAAAAACTGCAATACGGGCTGGGCCTCCAGTTAGTAGGTTAGTCCCAAAAATGATATAAATGTGTAAAGAAAGCCCATAAACATCGAAAACAGGTAATATAATAGCATGGAACAATCAAAAATTATAGATACGTTGGAGACGTATCACACACCCACACACATCCCCCTCTCCATCATATCGGGCATTCTTTATCTCTCACGCGTGCATGCGCAACGATCGATGTTCCTCTATGTGTGAGTGTATATAGCTAGGTCTTTCATAGTTTTCCACACAAACCTATCAACCGATATATCCAATGAGGTCTCACCCTCTTTCCCACGTCCACATCGATCCATCTATACCTCTCTATATAGGATTAACATATATAGCTAATACACCCACATTAATTATATATCCAACGTCCCCCTCTCATCATCCATGCCTTCTGCTTCATCACTCAGACGCGCACACAATGGCGAAGACAAGGGGCAGCAAGGGCCCTGGCCCTCCCCATAACATCACTATATATCGAGGCTAATATGAATGTGATCATTAGACAATTGCTGCTAAAAATGGTTTAAGTTCATGAATTGACCCTCCTCGTAAAGGATTAGCAATGCTTGGCCCCCTAACTCATTTATTTTTCATGGCTCCGCCACTGCGTGCAACAGCGCACGTTCTCGCCCCCTCTCTGTAAATATCGATCTCGCACTTGTGTACTCCTTCATAGTCTCCCTCCACTCGGCCCATCGCACCATCTTCTAGCCCTCGATAGGATTTTGCCACATGTACAATCTGGCAGACTCCATGGTTGAACTTAAGCATAATGCACAAACCTCAAAACAATAATGGTTCTCTTTTGTTCTAGAATCTTCCGTATCATAACTGCCCAAACTTTTTTCCTAGTTGAATTGCCATTATTTGTTTTTACTTCATGCTTTACAACGCACAATTCCATGAATCATAAAATAGTTTAAGGGCTTCTTTTATTCAAAGGATTCTCAAAGGAATTTTGGAGGATTCTAATCCTTAGGAATTTTTCCTATCTTAGTTGTTTGATTCGTAGGATTGTAAACCATAGGAATTTTTCCATACGATTCATTTGCACTAAATTTCATAGGAAACATCCCATCCAGTCAAACCTCTTTAAAAGAATTCTACGTTTTTTCTATGCACAATCAAACACTCGTACAATCCTGTAGGATTCAAGACGACATTCCACTATAATCCCATGTTAGTTCTATTCCCACTTTTGGAAATCCTACGAATCCAAGAGGCCCTAGCTTTTTTATAAAAACTAATTGATTTTGAATGAGATGAACTATAAGAATTAAACGAAGGTCTACATCAGGCATATATGAATCGGAGCTTACATGCTATAGTGTGGTATTTATTCATAATTTGGTTGCAAAATCTAGTGCGTGCAATGCACGTGTACCTTACTAGTACTTCGAGTATGTGCAAAACACGTAAATTAGAATTCCAATGGCACGCTACATTCATGAAGCCACGTGGCACATGTGGAGGCGTTGTTGCGACCTCCTTGTGTGGATTGATCACAATGACGTGCTGCTGGTTCCAGAAGAATGTACTCGTCCTCCCTGAGCCATACTATCGGTACATGCACGAAGCGAAGATGTGCATGCACGCCACACACGCACTCATTCCCTCGCACGCACACGCGGGTACGCGGGCGGACGCAATTTTGTACCAAGATCCACCCCATGTGATAATTTGACGCGTGTAAAGTCATTCACTTCATTGATGGTCAATTAATACAGTGCATGCAAATTGAGCGGATGTGAGGGCGGAAGAAAGACATTACTACTCCACTGTGCGCATGCGAGTAGTTAAATCATGGGTTGCTAGTAGTACTTCCATTGGCCTCCTTCGTATTGTGTGCCACTTTTTGACAGTAACATAATATTTATGCATTTGAGCAGTGTAGTCTACTTGAAATTTATTTTCCACGAAACTCATCGGGCGCCATTTCGGGCCTCGAAACCAAAACCATCAATTAATCTTTACCTTGTTCCCATCCCATTCGAAAGCCTGCTCACACCTACTAGTACATACCAAACCTAAACGTGTTCCCACTATGCAGGTATTAGTACTAGTGCTTGTACTTAGGTTATAAAAAGGGGAACTACCTAACCGAAAATTACTCTACCTTTCCTCCTCATAAGTGCTTCTTCTTCGTCCGTCCTTGCCATGGCCGGTGAGTAGAGCTTTAGGACGAGAACTACTCATAACAAGGGAGCGGCAACCAAGGCTACGGAAAAAAAGAGAGGGCTCGCCACCACGCATAGACCTCGAAAGATCTCTTACGGGCAGGCGATGGCTCCCAGTAGCGCCCTAGCCGCGGAGGCGAACATGCCGAGCCGGCGGTGCTGGAGTCGTTATCCCTCGACGGCATGCCCGATCAGCTCAATAAGCACCTCAAGAAGCAGAAGGAGTTCATCCAAGGCTTGGTGGAGCTGCTAAAGGAGAGCCTCGATGACATTCCCGCTGAGCTCAATAAGCAGGGGGAGTTGACCGCCGGCTTAGTGATGTTGCTGAAGAAGAGCATTGCCTCGGAGAAGAAGGCGACCAGCGAAATCCTACAACTTCAGGAGGACAAGGCGAAGCTCTGCCATGAGATTGACCTGTTGAAGGAGAAGAATGCCGGCTGGAAGAAGCTGCATGAGAATAGTAGTTCCTCGATGAAGATGCTGCAGGCCCTCGTCATGGAACAGAAGGAGGAGTTGGTGAAGCTCCGCATCGAGCATCTGGCTGCTGTCAATGTATGTAATTCGTTCGTGGAACATATGATGAAGGCTCGCGTCGAGAAATCTCGCGTCATGGGCAGAATGAAGAAGATGGCAGAGGAGACGCGCAAGGAGATGGAGGTCGTTGAGGCGATGAAGAAGCAGTTACGACTCCGCGGCGAATTAGATCATTTGGGATGATAATCTTCCTTCTTCTTTTTCTCCTATGTTACATCTTTTGCTTCGGGTGTTTCACCACACGTGTCACGTTCTCTACAAGGCATGAATAGAACAATGCTTTTTTTGAGGGAATGAATAGAACAATGCTAACAATGAGATGACTAGCAAATTAGATCATTTTTTATCGCCATATGGCACTGGGCTGCCGTGTTTTGTGCTCCTCCGTTGTAGTACTACTCCAGTGGAAAACTTGAGTATACCGCACGGTTCTTTGCTCCTCCTCAGGTCGTCGACGCATTTATACGAGCAGTCAAATCACAAGGCCCCGCCTTCCAATAGTAATGAGCCGTCAAATAACAAAGGCCCTCGCCTCTTGTGAAACCAACCAAGCTAGACTGCCCCGCCCTCTAGCCTTTTAAAAAATGTATACTTTTGTACATAAGTAGTATCGATGGATTGCGCCATGGAGCAAAACTTGAGAAAAAAAGGTGGTACATATAGAGAGCACTCGTCGCCAAATTATGCATATAGTACTATTAAAAAGGCTAGTCACAATAATGGTGTCCAGCACAACCCTCCCCTCAAATAAAACTAAGCATCCTGGGATTCTTTACACAACTAAGCACCCTGAAATTCTTTGACAACTAAACTGTTGGCTATATGATGTTGGCCATATATATTGTACGTATATAATGTGAAGAAATGAGTGGTAGTACTATACTAACTAAAAGATGAAATTTAAGAAATACTAGTACGTACGTACTGAAGAGTTAAAGTAACGAGAAGAAACATAACATAGTTCTACTGGGGGCTCAACACAACACACCCCTCAAATTAAACTAAGCACACCTGAAATTAAACTTTGCAACTATTCCGGTAGACACTGCATTAGAACCACCATGAGCAATGACACTGCCACCTTACTCGGAGTCCTCGTCCACGTCCTCGACTTCGTCCTTGTCCCTCTTCCTCTTGGCCGGTACTTCTTTGCTTGAACCGCACACTTGGCTCTTGCTCTTCATCAAACCCTTATAGATATTGAAACAAAGGTAGCCATCCATTGCAGCATAGTGGATGTGGTCTATATCTAGTACATTCTGCTGCCATGCATAATGATGAAACATGTATTGAGGTTTCTCCAGTTTACCGTACGAAGGATGAACCATGGCTCCTGCCAGGGTCAGCATTGAAGGCTGGCCACCAGAGGGCAGCAGCCGATTCTTCTGGAGGTTGAAGGGGTTGCCTACAACGGGGCCTATCCGACCCAGGACTTCTTTGTCATTCGTAAAGTCTGCAGTAACAAATTTGACTAGGTTGCTCTCGAGGAAGTTCTTACAATCCAGGCATTCAATGTCGGCATGGCATATGTAGTACCCTAAGCATAAGTCTTGCACACAAACCTGGATCACGGCGGGCTTCTTCCTCTCTTCTTCCTTTAGATCCTTCTCTTGTCCCAGGACTGTGGTGTACTCAACATCTATCCCAGCGACCCACTCGTCATCTGAGTTTTCGAACATGCGTGTGAAGCGAGAAAGGCATCCTTTCACCATCACGGAAGGACGGGTATAGATGACGCCGAACTCATCGCGGGTGATTGTTCTAACCTTGTACTCACCGCCGATCATGGAGATTTGGGACGCCATGGTTTTGGGAGGAGGGTTAGGATTAGTGGAACTGCTGTAATGTGAAAGGACGGGACGACTAGGAGCGAACCGTCGTAATATTAAAGGACGTGCGGGGACGAGTAGGAGCGAACTGCCAGCGTGCGAATGGCAGGGTAGTGGCTTTCCATTCTCCCATGATACGGGCTTTCGAGAGCCCTTGGATCTGAGATCGAACGGTTGCATGGCGTGATTCTAGACCTATGGGTGAATATCCTATCCTGGAGGGTTATTCTGCAATTTTTCAGCAACTTAGCATGCAACTATTTGATCTCAGATCCAAGGGCTGCTAGCAGCCCGTATCATGGTCGCGCCTACCATGACCGTCGCGTCGCTCGTGCGGTCGCGCCCTTGGAGATTTAACATGGTGCTTTAGGCTATCTGATGTTGGCATGTCATACATAGTCATCACTTAGTCACTCATACTACAACAAGGTTAGCTATAAGGTTGGCTATAAGTGTATTTTTTTTAATTCTCTCTATCTCTTTCTTCGTACTCCCTCCGTCCCATAATATAAGAACGTTTTACAAAAATGTTCTTATATTATGGAACAGAGGGAGTAGTGTTTATTGCATTTGCCAAGGTGTGCTTATTAGTTTTTTGTTGCTAAGTTTGCTTCATTTAATTAGCTATAGGCTCAAAATTGTCTTTTCACCTAGGTACACGCGCTTAGCACCGTTTCTTCCTTGGGTCACCAAACTAGTCTCTCTCTTCTTGATTAACTTGCCACATCAGACTTTATGCCTATGTGGCAAGCTTAGCACCTGTAGGAGCAAGTAAGTACAATAGTGCGCTTTACATGGCATTTTTGCATATGTGGAGGAAAGAGAGGCAAGGAAAAAGTGGAGAAGTGGGGTCTCATGCAAGAGCCATCCTCTACTACATGGTGGAGCATTGGGAGAGGCACCTGTATGGAGGTGGTCAGGAATCAGGAGACTCACGCCGGTCGTAGCACCGCAGTTAAAATGATAATGGCAAGTCAAATCACGGGGCCCCACCTGTCCAGCAGTAACTCGCTGTCAAATCACACAGCCCTACGTTTGCAGCAGCCTACTCCCTCATCTTCTCGCATCTCTGTCGAACCAACTAGACAGAACTGTCGTGCCTACCCCACAGGAAAAGCCCCGCCCTCGACTTTTAAATAGTATAGTATGCTAATTTTGTATCCATGGATTGCGCCATGGAGCAAAGCCTCTAGAAAACGGCGGTACACATGTACGGAGTATACAGCACGCCCGTCGCGTTCGCGTCGCACCCTAGATGGTCGGTCGGTCTGGCACGCTGCTCTCGGAATGGAATGTGCGTCATATTGCGTTTGCACACACATGTGGGACCGCAAATGAGAACCAACCATAGGCACACTCCCTGGCCCTGCAAGTCGGGTGACTTAATAGAAGAGGGAGACGAGCGATAGTACTAGAGAAGTGTTGTACTTCGTTGGTGCCTGGACGATCCCTCCAAGACACAGAAGATCAGTTCATCCATGCATGTGACCAGACTCCAGCAGACACACCAAGATTGGCTATCATCTACATATCGTGCAGGATGTGTTGTACATGGCTGTAGTTGTGGTGAGAAATCTAAAAAAAGGTTTCTTGTTATCTCTCAAAATTAGGTGTCATGTGCTTCAGATCACTACGAGGGTTAAACAGCGACAACTGAGTTGGGCTAGTCATTGGGGGCACATGCACGAAGACTACTCGGCTGCCATCTAGGTCAAGCCGGCTGTGTTAATTAGGACATCTATCAACGGACCCCTTTTCTACGAGTTTATCTTTAATTTGAGCTTTGTTCCTCGTCTAGTTTCTCCGTCGGGATTGATGTTGTCTCCTTTGGGAAGTGAGGTTATGATTTCTTGTCATGTAGCATTTTTCGTGTTATATGTTATAATCCGGCGCTTCAGATCAAAATGACGACAACTGCGCCTCTGGGCCACATGCATGAAGACTTCTCGACAGTAATTGACGAGGTCAAGCTGGCTCCGGTAGACAAAAGAAAACTAGTACTCCACTATATAGGCAGGAGCTCTGCGCTTGCTTTCTAGTGTTGCTCTCTTCACAATGTCTCGTCCTCTCCAGATCTAAACACGACAGCGGTGGCCACACACTCTCTCTCTCTCTCTACTCACCGCTGGTCATAGATCCAGCCGGATTCTCTCCGTCGGGGAAGGTGAGAAGGTGCAACGTTCAGGCGGTCGTCCTCGACGATGGCTCTTACCCACTGCTGGCGCATCCCGATCAGCCTGCATTGCCGTTCTCTCCCAAGCACCGCTTGCGAGGGAGGGTGAGGGAGTCCTGGAGTAGGGGGTGTCCGGATAGCCGAACTATCATCATCAGTCGGACTCCAAGACTATGAAGATACAAGATTGAAGACTTCGTCCCGTGTCCGGATGGGACTTTTCTTGGCGTGGAAGGCAATCTTGGCGATACAGATATGTAGATCTCCTACCATTGTAACCAACTCTATGTAATCCTAGCCCTCTCCGGTGTCTATATAAATCGGATGGCTTTAGTCCGTAGGACGAACAACAATCATACCATAGGCTAGCTTCTAGGGTTTAGCCTCCTTGATCTCGTGGTAGATCTACTCTTGTAACACACATCATCAATATTAATCAAGCAGGACGTAGGTATTTACCTCCATCAAGAGGGCCCGAACCTGGGTAAAACATCGTGTCCCTTTTCTCCTGTTACCATCCGCCTAGACGCACAGTTCGGGACCCCCTACCCGAGATCCACCGGTTTTGACACCGACATTGGTGCTTTCATTGAGAATTCCTCTGTGTGGTCACCAATAGGCTCGATGGCTTCTTAGATCATCAACAATGACGCAGTCCAGGGTGAGACCTTCCTCCCCGGACAGATCTTCGTATTCTGCGGCTTTGCACTGCGGGCCAATTCACTTGGCCATCTGGAGCAGATCGAAAGCTACGCCCCTGGCCGTCAGGTCAGATTTGGAAGTTTGAACTTCACGATGGATTCGAGCCACAGCCAAGCGCGTCGCACTGTCACGACGGGCATGATTTAGCTCTGCAGCTGGACAGTACCTTGGAGGCCGCACTCGAGTCCGCTCTGATCTTCAATTCGGAGTCGGCTGCGCAGATCGAGGACGGATGGCTAGACACCGCCTTAGGGGCTGCAACCTCTACGGCAATAGAGCCGAACACAGACCTTGTCCCTCATGAAGCTCGTGACTCCGAGGTGCCGGACTCCGAACCTTCCGCGCCCCCTCCAATCGAATCCGATTGGGCGCCGGTCATGGAGTTCACCGCTGCGGACATCTTTCAACACTCACCTTTTGGCGACATCTTGAGTTCGCTCAAGTATCTCTCGTTATCAGGAGAGCCCTGGCCGGACTGCGGTCAGGACGGTTGGGATGCGGATGACGAAGAAATTCAAAACCCACCCACCACCCACTTGGTAGCCACTGTCGACGATCTAACCGACATGCTGGATTACGACTCTGAAGACATCGACGGTATGGACGACAATGCCGGAGACGACCAAGAACCAGCGCCTACCGGGCACTGGAAAGCCACCTCATCATATGACATATACATGGTGGATATCCCAAACGATGGGAATGACGAAGGAACAGCGGAGGATGACCCCTCCAAGAAACAGCCCAAGCGCCAGCGTCAGCAGCGCCTCTCTAAATCCCGCCACAGCAAGAATGAAGATTCTGGCACCAGAGATAATAACACCCCAGACAGTGCCGAAGACAACCCACTCCAGCAAGATTCAGCACATGAGGACGGAGACGCCAGCCCTCATGAGAGAGCGGCAGAAGAAGAGGTAGAGGATTATATGCCTCCCTCCGGAGACGAGGCAAGCCTCGACGATGACGAATTCGTCGTGCCTGAGGATCCCGTCGAACAAGAGCGTTTTAAACGCAGGCTTATGGCCACGGAAAACAGCCTCAAGAAAAAGCAGCAACAGCTTAGAGCTGATCAATATCTGCTAGCCGACAGATGGACCGAAGTCCTCGCGGCCGAAGAGCATGAGCTCGAACGCCCCTCCAAAAGCTACCCTAAACGCAAGCTGCTCCCCTGATTAGAGGAGGAGGCGTATGAACCTGCATCACTAGCAGACAATACGGCTGACCGACCACCCCGTGGTCGCGACAGAGAGGCCCCTAGGCCCTTCACTAGAACCGTACCCCGGCATCGCTCGAAAAGCACAACGCCACAGGGGAACGCTCCGGACTTGCGAGATATATTGGAGGATAAGGCAAGACAATCAAGATCGATCTATGGATCGCGTGGGCGCCCCATGATACGTGACGACAACCGTCGCGCCGGACATAGTAAGTCCGGCCGGGCCGAACAAAATAGACAAAGCTCTTTTGAGCTCCGTCGTGATATCGCCCAGTACAGAGGCGCCGCACACCCACTATGCTTCATAGATGAAGTAATGGATCATCAAATCTCTGAAGGGTTTAAACCCGTGAATATTGAATCTTACAATGGCACAACAGACCCCGCGGTTTGGATCGAAGACTATCTCCTTCACATCCACATGGGCCGTGGTGATGATCTTCACGCCATCAAATATCTCCCACTCAAGCTTAAAGGACCAGCCCGGCATTGGCTTAACAGCTTGCCAGCAGAGTCAATCGGGAGTTGGGAAGACCTGGAAGCCGCATTCCTCGATAACTTCCAAGGCACGTATGTCCGACCACCAGACGCTGATGACCCAAGCCACATAATTCAGCAGCCAGACGAATCTGCCAGACAATTCTGGACACGGTTCTTAACCAAGAAAAACCAAATCATCGACTGTCCGGATGCGGAGGCCCTCACGGCCTTCAAGCATAACATCCGCGATGAGTGGCTTGCCCGGCACCTGGGACAGGAAAAGCCGAAATCCGTGGCAGCCCTCACATCACTCATGACCCGCTTCTGCGCGGGTGAGGACAGCTGGCTAGCACGCAGCAACAACCTCAGCAAAAATTCTGGCAGTCCGGATTTCAAGGACCGTAATGGCAGGTCGCGTCGCAACAAAAACAAACGCCGCATTAACGGCGATAATAGTGAAGATACGGTAGTCAATGCCGGATTCAGAGGCTCTAAACCCGGTCAGCGGAAAAAGCCATTCAAAAGAACTACTTTGGGTACGTCCAATTTGGACCGAATACTCAACCGCTCGTGCCAGATACACGGCACCCCCGAAAAGCCAGCCAACCACACCAACAGGGGCTGTTGGGTATTTAAGCAGGCAGGCAAGTTAATTGCCGAAAACAATGACAAGGGGCTGCATAGCAATGACGAGGAAGAGACCCGACCGCCGAACAATAGAGGACAGAAGGGTTTCCCCCCACAGGTGCGGACGGTGAACATGATATACGCAACAGACATACACAAAAGGGAGCGGAAGCGTGCACTCAGGGATGTATACGCGATGGAGCCAGTTGCCCCGAAGTTCAATCCATGGTCCTCCTGCCCGATCACTTTTGACCGGAGGGACCACCCCACCAGCATCCGCCATGGCGGATTCGCTGCATTGGTTTTAGACCCAACCGTCGATGGATTTCACCTCACTAGAGTCCTGGTGGATGGCGGCAGCATCCTGAACCTGCTTTATCAGGATACAGTGTGCAAAATGGGCATAGACCCCTCAAGGATTAAACCTACCAAGACGACCTTTAAAGGCGTCATACCAGGTGTAGAAGCCAATTGTACAGGCTCAGTTACACTGGAAGTGGTCTTCGGATCCCCGGATAACTTCCGAAGCGAGGAGTTAATCTTCGACATAGTTCCGTTCCGCAGCGGCTATCATGCTCTGCTTGGACGTACCGCGTTCGCAAAGTTCAACGCGGTGCCGCACTACGCATACCTCAAGCTCAAGATGCCAGGCCCTCGAGGAGTCATCACGGTCAATGGAAACATTGAACACTCTCTCCGAACGGAGGAACACACAGCAGCTCTCGCGGCAGAAGTACAGTGCAGCCTCTTAAGGCAATTCTCGAGTCTGGCCGTCAAGCGACCGGACACGGCTAAACGCGCCCGGAGTAACCTACAACAAGACCACCTGGCACATTCCGAGCACGCGTAGCAGTGCGGCCCCAACCCCAGCCCCTGCAAAACGTCAAGACAGGTCCTTCGCGTACACAATTACGCTCTGAATATACCATGGGCATGGGGAGAGGGGCACGACCACGATAGGCCCAGATGCGGTTCAACCACACCAAGGGGCTTTCAAGTGTGTCGTTCTTTTTTTCTTTTTTCCTTTTTATTTTTACACACAGGACTCCGTTCGTCCGAGGCCCTGTCCGGCAGCAGACCTGTCGAACTCACGATGCAACAGCCAGGGAAGGAGAAAGGCTACGACGAATATCCAGGTGGTCTCCATTACGAGCATTAAATCTGTTTTATGCACCATTCTGTAGCCTACCCCTGGAGGGGGACATGTTTAACAGTCCCATCCCTTGCTTATCGCACCATTTGTATCGTTCTGCACTTACAACAGTTTTTTTCTTGAATAAGTAATGCAGCACCTTTTTGCCTCCAATTGCATTTCTTTCTTATACATATGTTCATTTATGACATGTTGCATCCGTACACTTTGGTACGGCTAAATACACCAGGGGCTTATGTTTTCCGCATCATGGTGTGATAAGTCTGAACACTTTCACAAGTGCGGCACCCCGAACTTATAGCATTATATGCATCGGCTCCGAATCATGTCTTGGGTCAATAGTTGGGTTTGCCCGGCTCCCATGTTTTGGTACCTTACATTCCGTTGTGTCGGCTAAGGTAGCACTGGGAGAACCACTGCGATTGCGCCCCAGTTGAGCTGGGTGAGCGCCTCAGTGGAGAAAGCTAAAACTGACCATCATGATGAGGCGAGAGCTGGTCGCTGTTCGAGAGGTTTTTTGCGAGTCCTTAAAGACTTATGTCGCTTAGAGTGAGGAGCCGACTTTGTCCGACCCAGGCGTGGATAGCGCCCCAAATTCGGCCTTCCGAAGACTAGGGGCTTCGCCGAAATTTAAAATTATAGAATTCTATGGCTAAGTGAGAGTGTTCAAGCATTATAAGTCCGGTTGCCTTGTTCGTTGTGTTGAGCGCCTCCCTAGATGGACCCAAATATGGGAACAAGAGTGCTCAAATTTATCCCGAACACCCCAGCACTCGTGGCATGGGGGCTGAAGCCGACGACTTGCCATCTCTCAGATTTGATAAACAGCCGCACAGAAGGTAATATTTTAAATTAAAACGCGTTGCTTAGTGCATATGAACTAAGTTTTTAGCGCACAGGATAACAAAATGCGAGTCTACTCAAATATTACATCTTTGGAGCACTCGCCCGCAATAGTGCGGGCACCCTTCAGCACACTCTTATAATACATCTCGGGCGTGCGATGCTCCTTGCCCTGCGGTGGCGCGTCCGTCACAAGCTTCTGGGCATCCATCTTACCCCAGTGCACCTTTGCACGGGCAAGGGCCCTACGGGCACCTTCAATATAGGCGGAGTGCTTGATGACTTCAACCCATGGACACGCATCCACCAGCCGTCGCACCAGGCCGAAGTAGCTCCCAGACATGGCCTCTTTCGACCACAGCCGAACTATGAGGCCCTTCATCGCCTGTTCGGCCACCTTGTGGAGCTCGACCAGCTGCTTCAGCTGGTCGCGAAGGGGCACCGGATGTACGGCCTCAGCATACTGAGACCAGAAGACCTTCTCCGTCGAGCTCCCCTCCTCGGCCCGGTAGAACACGGCAGCATCGGACACGCTGCGAGGAAGATCTGTGAACGCTCCTGGAGAGCTCTGAATTCGGGTAAGCAACAGGTAATTAACACTCACATGCTTACTTTGCATGAAAAATGCCTTACCCGCTGCTATTTTATTCAACGCCTCGATTTCTTGGAGGGCCTTGTAGGCTTCGGCCTTAGCGGCTTTGGCACTCTCAAGAGTCGTTGCAATCTCAGACTCTCGAGTCTTCGAGTAATGCTCCAGGCTCTCCTGTTTTTTCACGAGATCCTAGAGCTCTTGTTGTACCTCCGCCACCCGTGCATCCTGCTTCTCTCGCTCGGTGCGCTCCACGGTCGCATTACGTTCGGCCGCGGCCACCGCCTCCTTCAGGGTAGCCACCTTGTTAGTGGCCCCTGCAATACCCACGTTATCCTTGTCATTCTTTTTGCAACCAAAATCCTTTTCTGTAAGGTACAATTTTAATAAGGTCTTACTCACATTCCTTGTCCTCGAGCTGCTTCTTGGCACGGCCGAGCTCGTTCTCGGATCGCTCAAGGCTTTGCTTCAAAGTATTGACCTCCGCAGTCAGTGCGGCAGAGGTCAGCAGTGCAGCCTGCAATCCCATATTGACATATTTTTTATGACTCCTGCGTATATCTGTTTAGATCCTCAGTCCGGCTTTTCTTTCCGAACATCGAACCGAGCATCAGGGCTACTGTCTATGTGGTACTATTTTACATATATCAAAAATTATTACCTCAAAGCCTGTTAGAAGGCTGCTGCGGGCTTCGGTCAGCCCGCTCTTGGCGAGCTAAACCTTCTGAATCACCGCACTCATAACAGTGCACTGTTCCTCTTTGATGGAGGCGCCATTGAGCGCCTCCAGCAATCTATCCGGCGCCTCCGGTTGGACGGAGGCTGCCGGCGTCAAGGTCTTGCCCTTCTTACGAAGGGGCCGCCCGCCGGACTCCGGAGCCACTAAGGGTTCCGGGGCCGAGTCTGGTGCAAAGTCTGGGAGGTTGTCCTGCGACACCTCCGGGGCCTCCTCCTCCTGGTGGGTCCCTTCCTGGGATCCCACCTCGGCATCTTCCGTGTCACGGGGGGTGGAGGCGGTCGGAAGAGAATCCATATCCGACGCACCTAAGGACCCGCTCGACAAAGCGGGAAGATCATCGTTGGGCGGACTGCAGGGTTGTATGCGGCATTAGAAAGACATTGTGTGGCAAAAAAGAAAAACCATGAAGTTATTCGGGAGTCCGGATACTTACGATCTCGCCAGGGGCTTGGCCCTTGGAGGTCAGTCCTCGTCGTCGTCACTGGCGTTGGCAGAGCAGTCCGGGGAAAGAGTTTTTCCCTTCTTGGACCCTTCGGCCTCCCTCGTTGGGGAGGCCTTCCTTTTCCTCCCTCCCCCCGCTGGGGGAGAGGCTTTCTTCTTCTCCTCCTCACCTTTGTGAGAGGAGTCGGCCTCGGAGTCATCATCCGATAACACCTGAAAATGGGAACTCTTCCAAGTGCCCGTGGCCTTCTTCTTGGCCTTCTTCTCCGGCACCACGTGGGGTGCCGGAGCCAGCAGCCCCATTAAGCGGGCGTCCGCTGGGTCCTCTGGCAATGGGGCCGAACAGATAGTCTGTTCGGCCTTCGTCAGCCAGTCCTGTCAAAGGAAAGGGAGTTTAGATCCCGCATAGAGTCAAACTATGGAAAACAAGCGTCCCGTAAAGGACAAAATCACTTACCTCGTCAGCCGGACGCTGCGAGCTGAATCCGCGATCTTCGGTAGCGGATGCGGGAGCCATAGCGCCCTTGAACAGCACCTTCCAGACATCTTCGTACGTAGTGTCGAAGAGCCCGCTCAAAGTCTGGTGCTGCGCCGGATCGAACTCCCACATGTTGAAGCCCCATCATTGGCATGGAAGGATCCAGCAGATGAGCATGACCTGGACCACGTTGACAAGCTTGAGCTTCTTGTCCACTAGCTTTTGGACGCAGGCTTGGAGTCCGGTCAGCTCCTCTGAGTCACCCCATGTCCGGCCGCTCTCTTTCCAGGAGGTGAGCCGTGTAGGGATGCCAGATCGGAATTCGGGGGCCGCTGCCCATTCGGGGTCACGCGGCTAGGTGATGTAGAACCACCCCGATTGCCACCCCTTAATGGTTTCTACGAAAGTGCCCTCAAGCCAAGTAACGTTGGACATCCTGCCCACCATGGCGCCTCCGCACTCCGCTTGGCTGCCCTTCACAACCTTCGGCTTGACACTGAAGGTCTTGAGCCACAAGCCGAAGTGGGGCTGGATGCAGAGGAAGGCCTCACACACGATGATAAACGCCCAGATGTTGAGGATAAAATTCGGGGCCAAATCATGGAAATCCAGGCCGTAGTAGAACATGAGCCCCCGAACAAAGGGATGGAGTGGGAAGCCCAGTCCGCGGAGGAAATGGATAAGAAATACTACCCTCTCATGGGGCCCGGGGGTGGGGATGAGCTCTCCCTCGTCGGGGAGCCGATGCGCGATGTCACTGGATAAATATCCGGCGCTGCGCGGCTTCTGGATATGCCCCTCCGTGACGGAGGAGCCATCCGCTTGCCTCCCGCTCCGGACATAGTTGGAGAAGGTTGAGGTGAGATGTGCGGACTTGGGCGCTGGAGCTCAAGTTCGCGGAGATGAATAAGCCAAGGAGGAAGAAGGCGCAGGTAAAAGGGTTAGATCTTTATCCCCTTATATGGGCGGACAAAAACATGTGTCCCCACCAGCCTGATAAAACTCGCTTATCTCCCAAGCACCGCAATCAATGGTGCGGTTGGGTTACCCACGTCCGTATTGATGGGAATCCCGGAATAAGGGGAACACGATCTCTGCTTCGACAAGACATGCCAAGGAAACCGCTTCGCTAAACGCGCTGAGGTGGTACAATAAAAACAATTTGAGTAAAGGCTTGGTAGTGGTGTGATGTCACGCCACCAAATACGTCAGCAGATTGAACTTGTGTAAATATTATTCTCTCTACAGTGGCACGTGGAATTTATTTTGCCGAGCCGAACACTATCCTGGTGTTCACAATCTTCCATAAATTATTCGGAGGAGGAACCCGCCTTGCAATGCCGAAGACAATATGCCCGCCGTCATAACGGATTGGACGAGCGTGGGGGGAGGAGAGTCATGCATGTAGATTTTTTCACACGGGGTGGAGTGGTGGGACCGCCAGAGGGAGAAGGAGAGTTTGGCAGGCATATTGTTTCCACACATGGAGAGGAAAAGATTTGGAGACGAACGGGCTTCCTGCAGATATGGGGAACGGTGCATAATAAGTCATCTTGCATGCCGGGCTAGGTATAGTCTCAAGTCATTAAAAACATACACGCCCCACACATGTTCATATTTCAAGGTGCACTAAATTATTGCATGCGATGATTAAGGCTGGCCATGATGGTGGTATCTTAGCTGGTATCATGCACACGGGAATAGCAAACATGCTGATGTGGCAAAGAATTAAAGAAGAGAGGGGGGTTAGAGTAACTAGTGTTCATGCATGCATTGGTAAACACATTTTTTTGTGAAGAACGACAGCATTAGTTGAGTACTTTTGCAGACTTCAAAAACTATTCCACCGCCTCTACTATCTTGCTAAGAGTAGGTGAAATTTTTGAGTCGAGCCCTTTAAACTAGAAGGGACGTAGTGGTACTCTAATAGCTAGGTGTGTAAGTCATCTGATGAAAACCAAATAATCCCAAAACACGTAGGCACGATGCATTAACTTCTACCTCGTTTCTTGTTTCTTGACATATCAACCAATAAGAGATGAGGGTGTGCATGCTTTTAATGACCTGAGACTATCAAACATGACATGCAGTGGTTAGTTCATTGCATGCAATACTATTTAATTAGCAAATAAACATTAATGTCTCTCGTTTTCCCCTCCTCCTTGGTCACGGTGCACAGCCTAAGATGACTTACTCACCTAGACGGAGGGAGTATCAACATTCACAATGTCAAATCAATATTTTTACACTCATTATAAAATGTAGTTCTTATACTCATTATAATCAGTATTGTAGATATTGATATTTTTAGTATAAATTTGGTCGTGGGATTTCATTGATGCCTGTCAAAGCATGGAGGAAGCGGAGCTTAGGGCTTGCATTGCCGGTCTCTACATAGGTATTTCTCTTCATAATCCTGTAATTTTAGAGACTGATTGCGCTTTTGTGGTAGCGTCTCTTGCATCGGGGGACTATGACAGGTCTGCTATGTGTGACCTGAAGATGAAAGCGTTGAGCATCTCGAAGTTGATCAACAATCTTCAATTGTCAAAGATTAGCCGTTCGGCCAATAAGGTGGCACACTTAATCGCTAAGTATAGCTTTGACAATAGGTTAGATGGTATTCTTGTAAATAACATACCGCCCTGTGTGGTGAATATTCTATCGAATGAGTGTACTGGTGTGGCTGGTTAATTAATATAAGGTGGTGTTCAAAAAAAGTATATATTTTGGTCAAACACTTTGCAAATGGTTGACGGGAGTAAAAAGGACCAGAGGGAGTATCATGCATGCGGAGTAGGCAAAAAAAATGCTCATTTATAGCCGGTCGAAGTCTCAAAGGGCGCGACCACACGAGGGAGGCGAAGGTCGTGGGAGGCGCGACGGTTGATGGAATTAAGTGTAAGTTACATCCACGCGCCGGCATGGTGTGCGAACAGGCAGAAGCTGTACCGTCAGGCCTACGATATGGGTCTAGTAGACATGACATCTAGTGGGTCCCGCATAGTTCTCGAGAACTCTTTGGGGGCTTGCAGCCGTTTATCCACCGGGCAAGCCAGCATCCCCACGCCGCTCGCACGCCCTACTCGTCCCCGTCTTCTACCTCACAACAGTTCGCTCCCAGTCATCCCATCCTTTCACATTAGTTCGCCCCCAGTTTTTGCGGGGTAGAACAGTTCAACTTCTCCTAACCCTCCTCCAAAATCCATGGCCTCCCAAATCTCCTTGGTCGCCACTGAGTACCAGGTTAGTGCCATCACCGCCGATCAGTTCATCGTCATCTACACACGTGGATCCGCGATGGTGAAAGCATGGCTTTCTCGCTTCCTACGCATGTTCAACAGTTCAACAAATGAGTGGGTCGCTGGGCTAGATGTTGAGTACACCACAGTCCTGGGACAAGAGAAGGATCTAAAGGACTAAGAGAGGAAGAAGCCCGCCGTGATCCAGGTTTGTATACATAACGTTTGCTTGGTCTACCACATATGCCATGCCAACGTTGAGTGCCAGGATTTTAAGAACTTCCTCAAGGACAAAAGAGTGAAATTCGTTACTGTAGGCTTTAAGAACGACAGGGATGTCCTGCGTCGGATAGGTCTCGTTGTAGGCCAGCCCTTCGATCTCCAGAAGGCAAGCCTGGTGTCCTCCTCTCAACCTTCAATGCTGACCCTGGCAGCAGCCATGATTGATCCTTCGTACGCTAAACTGAAGAAACCTCATCACGAGTTTCATCATGCATGGGAGTCGAAGACATTAGATGAAGATCACATCCTGTATGCAGCAATGGATTCCTATCTTTGTTTAGATATCTACATGGGTTGGATGAAGAAGCAGAGCCCAGTGTACGGTTCAAGAAAAGAAGCGTCGGCGAAGAGGAAGAGGAAGAGGGACGAGGACGAAGTCGAGGACGTGGACTCGGACTCCGAGTAGGTGGCAGAGCCGTCGCTCATGCTGGTTCTACTGCAGTGTCAAGCGGACTAGTTGCTTAGTTTATTTTCAAGGGTGTGTTGTGCTGAGGCCCCAGCAGAACTATGTTTATGTTCTTTCTCATTATTTGAACTCTTTAGTACGTAGAGTAGTACTAGTACTATGTCTTAATACTCTTCTTCTTGCAGTTGGTACTACTTATTGTATCTTTGTGTTCCTACTGTACTTAATACGTTCATACTAGTAGTATAATTTGGGTCAGTCAATTTTTGAAACAAGTTCGACGGAGCGAAGGAAGAAGATGGCAGAAGAGGTGGAAGAAGCCCTTCTAGCCATCCATGTTGCATCAAACGGCTCACATGAGTCGACTGACCCAAATTGCTCCTTCAGATTACAGGATCCACATGGCATTCAAGGTCTCGAAGGTAGATTCCGCGTCTGCACCCGGTTTGCGGGCTCGACGCGCGCGCGACCGGCTTCCGCCGCGACAGCCACCATGCGCGCCTCCTCCACGCGGGCGGAGACGACAATGACACGCTAGTTCCTCCTCGCCGGTGTGCTGGAGCACGCGCTCGTCCTCCTCTTCATACGCTGTGTGCATAGACGCGCGACTCCACCAGCTGCTCGCGTGCTTGGTAGCATGGCGGCATGGCGAGGAGGGACTGCAGACGACGTGAGCGGGCGAGCCTTCGGCTTCATGGCACAGGGATGATGGCGACACAGCGGTGATGGGCGAGAAATTGTTGGCCGGAGCAGGCGGGCGCCAGCATGCGCAACGGCGGTGGCGGCATATTGATGAGTGCGCGTATGGGAGCTTACTTTAGTTTTATATAAGGTTGGTCAAACTTAAAAGAAAACCATACTAGTACACGTAAACATTAGACTTAGGCAGCGCTTTTATTAATTTTTTTAAAGTTAGTACCACAACCATGATATGGAATCATGTGCAAGCATGTGAACTGCGGCCGCGCGGTCGATCGAATGGTGTGTCACCGTGTCGCGCTCGAAGGACATCCACCGAACCTTTTTGTGTGTGTGAAAACAATCCTCGAATATTACTCAACTTTTTTTTTCCTGGGAAAGTTCTTGACGCTGCAATATTTCCATATATTTGAATTTAGCTCCAGTTTGTGTTTATTTGGATTTGGACGTTTTAGGTGCGCCCTAGTTTTTTCTAATACTTATTTTGTCTATGTGACTGAGAGAGAACATGTGTATGTGTCCATATGTGTGTTGTGGCGGAAGGGCAATGTGGAGACGGTGTGCGTGTGATACAGACATAGAGAGGTGTGAATGTGCAAATGATCATGCATGAGTGAGACATAGACAGATGCCGATACATTGTGTATACATGAGAGAACGGTCTTCTAGTTTACTTGTGTGTGTGTGTGTGTGAGAGAGAGAGAGAGACAGAGAGAGAGGAGCATCCGTAACACAACAAACATCTCTCTCGATTCGTCCGTCCCTTGCATGATTGCGTGCAACACATGCATCAACGCGCACATTTTGACACCCTCACTCGGCCCCTGCCCACCTCAAGGCCCGCACAATCTCTTCGTGAATACCCATTTCTCTCCTTAGGTTTGTTTTCGCTCAATATCTGACACACGCGCGCGCGCACGCGTCGCACAACACACACATACACACACTCCCTCGAGCACACAATTCATCCCTATCCAAGGTTATACGGCGACCACTCTCGCTTGTGCTTCTTTGCACCCCAACATGCACAACACCTCAATCTTCAAAGAGAGCATCGAGCAGATTGAATACGGCGACCACACCGCGCTAGAGAATGCAGGGTCATTTGGAAACAGGGTGATGTGACGACGGCTGACTGACTCCTCCCACCACCCTCTCTCTCTCTCTTGCACAAAATTACCAATCCCTCTCTCCCCCACACAAAATTGTCAATCCCTCAACCCATGAGATCCTTCCCCTCTCGTCCATGCTTTTCCAGCTCTCTCATCAAACATGTTGTCTCTTCTCCTTCCACGTATACAGAATCTGGATGCACATGCATCTCACGTATATTACATGTCTCCATCTTTCTCACAGACCTAACTTCTTCCTCTCTCTTTCTCTTTCTCTCTCTCTCTGTCTCATTAGGTTTGTCTCCTACTCTCTCGTCCACATACATACAATCTTTCCCGCCCTATCTGCTCCATATTCAAAAGCTCTCTCTGCACGTTTCATTCACACAATGGGATATGTCAAAATGTTGCTTCTATAATGGCTGATGTAGAGTTTTGGTTTTTTTTGTTGCATCCTACAAAGTAATAACTATGAAATGCATTTAGATTCTCATTTGACTAGGATTATGTGAGTTTGAGCATGTTGTGAAGTACTATAGACCTTGTATACATCTTGGGATTCGACAATGATTGTAACTATTGAATTGTATAGACCATTACGTTCGAAGTCAATAGCCTAATATATTTATTTCACAATTTCAAAAAATGATTAGTTCGCTACAAACTAAGAAAACAAATGTGTACTCCCTCCGTTTTTATTTAAGTCCACGTATTAGCATTGGTCAAAGTCAAGTTTTGTAAACTCTCAGAAAGCTTATAACAAAAAATATTAACGTATACAATAACAAATAAATACCATTAGATTCATTATTGAATGTACTTCCACATCATACGTATTTGTTATGGTAAATGTTTATATTTTCATATAAACTTGGTCAAACTTTAGGAAGTTTGACTTCGATCAAACCTAATATGCAGAGTTTACTACTACTACTCGCTAGTTGCTTAGCCGAATCACTCAACACGCCACACGGGGAGTCCAGTGTCACAAAATTTTGAGGTCGGCGGGAAAATCTCCCGCGACCCTGATTCGAGTAGTGGGAAGTTACCATCATAGCCTTCGGAACAGGCCTACGGACGACGCTTGGTAGGGGGCTGTTTTCGTAACTTCAAGTTCACCCTACCCAGCCAGCCCCACCCCGGCACCCAGAGTAGTACACTTGAATACTCCCCATTTTCTATCCCCACCGCAAAATAGACTTCTCCATGGCACCGTAGCCTTCGTGCTCCTCCCCTTTACATCGGCGCACTTGTCCACTTCAGCGCATCTGCCTCATCGACGACCTCGTACGCCGCACTGGAGCCGGTCCACCGTCGTCGTTGTAGGCGGAGCCTCTTCCCCAGCATCGTCTTCCACGGTCTCGGATCTGCTTCCCAGAAGCCGACGCCAAGCGCAGAAGTACCACCGTCGTGGACAATGAACTGACTCCCATTGCCGACCATGACTCACAGAGGCCGCCGCGACCATCGTTCTCTTCCTCAATTGGTAATGTGTGTATTGAATCACTTAGCAATACATGTGCAATTCCAATTTTGTTCATACCTACCCTTCAATTTTTCTGGGTGCTATTGTTCCCGTAAAAGTAATTGGTTATAGCCTCCATTGTCCAACAGAATATCAGCTTGTAATTGTGCGTCGCTCCTGTATCGCGCTGTGTTGGGTAGGTTTTTCATCTGCAACCAGTAGTGTGGCAAATGATGGAAAGGTTCTTAGAACTAGCAAGATGTGCATGCGTTGCATGCATCAAGATGCATTTGTATGAGTAGTTTATCTTGTGGGAGAAAAGGATGAACGAGGGAAGGCCTTATTTGCAAATCTGGAGAGGGGTATGGGTATCTTTTTGCAAAATTCCCATTTGTTTCCTTCCTATCTGTCAGATATAAATCGGACGGCCTATATTGCAAGAAAAAAAGTATAGAGAAAAAAAGTAGACAGTAAAGAAAGTAGAGATAAATATTAAATATTAAATATTAAATAAATATAACCGTAGAGAAGAGAGTAGAGATAGTAGAGATGTCGGGAAAGAATCGCGCGCGCGCGGGAAAAAGCGGTCGGGAGTGCGCTAGTTTTGGCGCGCGGCGTCCGGCGGGCTTTATAAAATCAAACGCCCTCCCACCACTCTGTGCCTTGCCACTGCTTTGTGCCTCGCCACCGCTCTCTCCACGCTCTTTTTCGCCTCGCCGCCGCTGCGCCACCATGCCGCCGCGTCGCCGAGAAACTTAGGGATACCGCGGCGTCCGCGCGCGCCCCTCCGGCGGCTTCTCCGCCGAGATCCGGTTCCGTGGGATGCGCCTCAGCCTTGGCAATTTCGACACCACCAACAAGGCCGCCCGTGCGTACGACGCGGCGGCATGGCGCCTCCGGTGGCCTCATAGAACATTGAACTTCCCCAACGTGTCGATGCGGGAGCGGGCGCAGGAGCTCGCGCCTCTCCCGCCGCTTAGCACCGACGAGGATCGTTGTGACAACCGGAGGCGGGAGCACCATCTCGACATCGCCGAGATGGACGAGGAAGCCATTGCGCTGTGGCTCCAACACTTCCCGCAGGACATCATCAACGAGCGCGAGTTCTACATGCAAAGGAGGGCGGAGAGGGATAAGAGGAGGGCGGAGCGAGCCGCCTATCGTGAGGACAAGCGTAGGCGAAAAGCGGACGCTCAATTCAACATGAGGCTAGGAGCAGCGTCACCCTGGGAATCCGACGACGATCGGTATCTTCACGCCTACAGTCGGACGTCGGAGGAGGACATCACCGAGGAGGAGTCGGATAACGGGGAGTAGTTGAATTATCTTTTTTTATCTATCTATGCTGAGAACTATCCTCTACTCTCTAGTATCTACTTCTCGATCTCAGCACTATAAACGCTTTTTTAAAGCGCCGTGCGTTGCGATTCTATTGGAGATGCTCTAACATGGCAGACGAGTGCTTTAATGTTGCCCACAAGATGCGCGAGTATTACTAGTAGTATTTTTCTTGCCATGTTGAGATTTTAAAACCACGAGTGTGAACATGCAGAGGAGCAATGAAGACCAAACACGGGATATTCGGGACATCTTCAAGGAGCATGGCAAGTTAAAGAGGAGCCGCACCGAATCTGTAAAACAAGCTTTGGTAAGTAACACCCTTTCAATTACTTTCGTTTAGCCTCATGTTCTTCGATGTGTATATGCTGTAGTTTCTGTTTCTCTTAAGCGTGGTGTTCTTCGATGTGTAATAAGAAGAGTCTTAATCGTCCTAATGCTTTCGTTTTTAACTTGATGTAGGAAGTGGGTGTTCTCACCTTGTAGTCTATTTTTATATTTCTTTTCCTTTTGAATTCACTTCTCCGAGTTCTGTTTATCTGGCTTCTACTAAATGGATCTAGGTTTCTCTGAGTATTGATCTAAAAAAGAAGTAACTTCATGTCAGGATGCAGTTCCTGCGAGGAGGGAAGTATGGTCAACCTCAAGATCATGTTTCCAAAATGAGGCTAGATTACACACAAGGTGCCAGTTCCCTAATGATGCTGGATTAGATACAAGGTGCAAATTCCCAGATGATGTTGGATTACACACAAGCCAGGTGGAGTCGTCAGTTGTTCGTGTCCTTGTGGCATTAGTAAAGGCTGAAAGAAAGCATGCAACAACCTTTGAGAATGTAGCTGAGTTCCTGAAGAAGCGAAAAGAGCAATCAGATGCTCTCTTCACCCAAGCCAAAGAAGAGATGGAAGAAGCCAGAAATAATCTAGCAGAGGCGGAGCAGGCTAGGCGTCTCCTGCTATCTAAAACTATTGTCAATACAAAATTTCGTTCATAATAGCTAGGTTCAAATGTTTATCCAGTCAGCATGCCTATTGTGATGTCTGTGCATCTACTGATGTGGCACAAATTTTTTTTTTCGGGTCATGTAATAACAACAATTACTTTCCAAACAATAACAGACGAAGCACTGGACATGGTATAGTTCACGCGCAAGCCCGACATTCCAAGTTCAACTTCCACATCAAACTCATCTTCACAGATATCTGCACATTCATACATAATGTCCACAACCATGATTCACTTCAAAGCCAAAAAATGTGAGGAGAGTTATAAATAAAGAAAAACCTCTACTAGTTCCTGCTACCAGTGCGAGCACAACAAGTCAAGACCATGCATAAATTAATTGTATTTTAGTCATTTTTTCTGTTCTAAAATGCCTGCCAGCTCGCGGAAGGACGTGTTGCCGGCACACGCGCGGATTCAATGAAGGCAGGCGGGGCAGTCTTAAGCTGGTTGCACGCGGCGAGGAGGTGTGCTCAGCCAGGCCTGCAGCGACTGCGGCCCTCCTGGCCAGCGCGCCGGTTCAATGCCTGCGCTATGAGAGGTCGCGTCCGTGTCAGAGCAATCACTCCCTCCAGTCCTTTTTTGTTTGGGTATAACAAAATCTCGTTTTCCATTCACATTTTACAAGTAAAATTCGTGGACAAACTTTGACCCAAAGTACGATGGGGACTAGTAGACCAGAATGGAGGTAGTAGTTTTTTAATCAAAGAAGGGTTTCCCCTTCCGATTACTGAAAACCAGCATCTAAATCTAAACCATAGTATTTGCCCTAGAACTACAAGGTCCAACATCTCGCGACATAAACCCATACAACCATACGCCAAGGAGGTACGTAGTACTATGAATTCCATTTTTGCTCCATACCAATCGTTCTAAAAACTACATACTACTTATAACGTGCCATTGAAAATCGGAACTCTTAACCTCGCTAAAAATGATATTTTAAACGTGGCTACTCGATCTGTGGCAACTGGCAAGCCACCGCGCTCCAAGTTGTTCACCTGTGGTCCCGACCATCAACTCCTACAAAGGTGCTCCACCACGTACGCGGTACCCGCGAATGCAGCAATCGTGCACCTAGGGTTTTAGGGTTTATTTGTTAACGTCGCCTTTACGTAACACTCATGTGTGCGAGACAACGAGAGGCCGAATACGTGCATGCGCCTCTTCTCTTCGTATATGTACTCCATCGTTTGTCTGGTGTCCAAAAAATTATAATAACTACTAGCAATGTGCCAATGCGTTGCCACACGATCAAAGTAGATTAATACATATTCACCGATTTGATAGAAAAAATCTAGTTTTGAAATACGTATATCACTAAAAATATGTTATGTTTCACTCAAAATATATTCCTTTGGCGGTTTTATGAGATAAGGGAGGAATGTTGTTGGTTTCAAGATTCGAGAAGTGGTATATGTCTAATTTCTACTCTTACTAGCAAGATGCCCGTGCGTTGCACGGAACATCAAGATCTTGTGGGAGAAAAGGATGAACGAGGGAAGGCCTTATCTGCAAATGTGGTGAAGAATGTGGGTAAATTGCCATATTTTCCTTCCTATCTATCAGATATAAATCGGACGACCTACATTGCAGGATGGCAGGCCCACCATCATCACCAACTCTATTTTTTATCCTTACTCTTATAAAAAGCATTGTCGGTGATGATCGTGTGCCTATCATCCTGCAATATAGGCCGTCCGATCTATATCTGACGGATAGGAAGGAAACTATGGCAATTTAGCAAAAAGATACCCACACCCCTCTCCACATTTGCAAATAAGGCCTTCCCTCATTCATCCTTTTCCCCCACAAGATAAATTACTCATACAAATGCATCTTGATGTTCCGTGCAACGCATGGGCATCTTGCTAGTTGTTGCAAAAAGCCCATGTCTATGTGAGAGAGAGGGAGAGTGGAGGAGGACGGAGTGCATGTGTGACAAAGACACAAGTAGTGTGTGTGCGATAGGTATCAGCTTAAAATGAGGCGATAGTGTGTGTGTGCACGATCGAGAGGGCGTGTCTCAAGAAGGGAAGAAAAAGCTACATAGATACAAGGAGCGGGAGAGAGACATGTATGCGATGGTGGAAGCACGAGTGTGCGGGTGTATAAACCTATCTAGAGGCTAGCTAGTCGATAAATGTTTGTGAGAGAAATACGAGTCGGGGTGCGAAAGCGAGAGTTTTGTGTGTGTGTGTGTGAGAGAGAGAGAGAGAGAGACGGTAGTCGAGAATGGGAGTGGAAGAAGGAGTTGTGTGTGTGTGTCTGTGAGAGAGAGAGAGGAGACGGTAGTCGGGGTTGTCTGATCGGTAAAAAAATGAATAATGTCAGTCTGGGATGGAGACGAAAAGGAGACCGCAACAAATGTTGTGTCTACAGGAGAGAGAGAGAGAGAGAGGGAGAGTAATTTTAGTGGTATGAGTCATATGTAGAGACATATAGGGTGTGTGCGAGAATCCCATAGAGAGAAAGAAAAAGTGAAAGACGAGTGGAGACTGTGTGTGTGACGGTGAAAAAGAAAGCTTAGGTACCAAGTGATACCAGAGAACAGTAGAGACATGAGATATAATGAAAACCGTGCAATGTATAATGATAGGGAGAGTGTGACACTTCTCAAGGGAGACGTCGAGAGACCATGTTTGCAAGGATAGGAGAAACATGAAGTGAGCATGCGGGTGAGCTGGAGAAAAGAGAGTGATAGCTACCTGAAGGAGCATGCATGCGAAAGAGAAGGGCGTGAAAGGAGTGAACAGAAAAGGGATTCAAATATTTGAATTCGAGATGATGTGTCACATCCCTAGTTCTGGCCTGACCTATGCTTGCTTCCATCTGTGCATCATGTTTAAATTTTTGAAACTTGAACTGAGGAATTTAGAAACCTCAAAACCCTAAATAAAAGAAGGGCAAAAACCCTAAAATCTCATTCATTGTTCCAAAATGCTCTTCTTAGATGTTTAATATTTTTGGCAAGGGTTTTGATCCAAACCAAAAATAATGAACATTTTAAAAGGATTTATTTTTGGGACTTTGCATTTAAATCATTAGCTATTTGAATTTGAATTATATTCATATAATTAGAATATAATTTCAAATACCCCTGAAATATTTTATGAGCTTTTGGAAAAGTCCATCTAGCAAAATAAAAATATTCAGAGGAGCTTTTGGCATTGTTTGAATTATTTTAAATTCAAAACAGTGGCAAAAGATTAAATAAAAATAAAACAGAACAGAAAAATTAAAAAAGAGCAGAAGACTTACCTGGCAGCCCAGCTGCGGCCCAGCTTGACCAGCCCAGCCCACCTACCTCGCCGCTCGTCGTCTTCCTCTGCCAGTAGGCAGAGGCGAGGCGTGGCGCGCGCCCGAGAGCCCCGGCCACCTCCTGCTTCGCGCTGGAGGCCGCCCTTCGTCCTAATCCGCGCCACGGAGACGCCCAGCACCTTCCCCCTCACTCCCCCAAACCCTCTGGTGCCTCTCCCCTCTCCCACCGAGCTCATTCCCCTCCTCTGCTCTTCCTTCCTCTCATCACCGAACGCGCCTGCCGCCGCTGACTTGCACCACCGCGGCCATGGCCCCTCCCTTATCCCCTTGAGCAGCCCAGGAGCTCCGCCTCGACCCCCTCTTCCTCCCCACCAAGCCAAGCCCCTCAGGAAGCTCTGCATCGCCTCCACGCCGTCGTCTTCATCCTCGACCGCCGCCGATGGTCGCCGCTCGATTCGCAGCAACGAGGACGCCCCCGAGCTCACCAACCCCTTCGTTCGATCCGCTGTGAGCTGCTGCGTCGATCCCCTCCCTCCCCTAGCACTTTTTCTTCCGCTAACGCCAATATCCACCGGAGCCGAGAGCTCTTCGCCGCTGGCCATGTCGCCGCCGTAGCCACCGCTGACTGGAGCTGCAACCGAGCACGCGGCCGTGCTCAGTGCAACCCCAGGAGGTCGTAACACCCCTCTTTGCCTCCTGTCGTGCTCCCTAACCCCGAAACCCAGTTCACCCGAACGCCGGCGCCGCCGTGAGCTTCATTCCGGTGAGCTCCGGCCACCCCAGCTCGCCCCGGTTGCACCGTTGGATGCGCGGGATCGCCAGCTTTCCGTAGAGCCCAACGGCGCCTCGAATGGGTTCCTGTATCGCAATCCCGAGCCGCCCCGCCGTTTCTATCGTCGCCGGCGACAAGTCGCCGGTAGGTTTGACCTGATCGGCCCGGGGTTTGACCTCCCCTGACGTGTGGGCCCAGGCGCCTGCTTAATTAGTGTTAGGTTAGTTAGTGTTAATTAACTTAGCTAATTAGATGAGCCACTGACATGCGGGCCCCGCCCGGCTAACCAAGTTAGTTAGGGTTAATTTTAATTAGGTTAGTTAGTCCAGACACTGACACGCAGGGCCCACAGGTCAGTTTGACCTGGACGGCACCCATTGACCTGCTGACGTCACTATGAGGTCATGCTGACGCAATAATTCCTTTCTGGAATTTAAATAAATCTTAAATGATTTAATAATTTCAGAAAATGCCTAAAACTTCTAAAATTCATAGAAATTCAACCGTAACTCCAAATTAAATAAATTATATATGAAAAATTATCAGAAAAATTCAAGGAATCCATCTGTACCATTTCCATGCATGTTAGAACAACTTATCACTACTGTTTAGGACAAATGAAGTGAAGGGCATTTAAATAACCATATATGGAGTTGGAATTTGAATCATATATTCAAACCAACTTCATTTAAATCATAGCTAAGTGCATTAGCCTAAAACACATTCATATTGCCATGTCATAGCATGCATCATATTGTCGCATTGCATTGATTGTGTTTTTCCTTGTTTGCCGGTAATTGTCCCCTCTCGATAGACGTGTACCGGCGATGTGATCGATGACACCGACGAAGAGCTATATTATCTTCAGAAGTGCCAGGCAAGCAAAACCCCCTTGTTCATTCCGATAAAATCCCACTCTCTCGCTCCTGCTCTCTTTTACTGCATTAGGACAACAACGATTCATCTGTTACTTGCTGCGGTAGTTGAACCCCTTTATCCTCTGCATGACTTGTCATTGCCACAGTAAATAGATGAAACCCACTAGCATGAGTAGGGGTTGTTTGAGCCCTGTTGTGCCTACTCATTCTTGCTTGTTTGTCATGCCTGCTACTGCTTAGAGTTGAGTCACGTCTGATTCATCGGGGATGAACCAGAGGTGTGTGAACATGTCCTACCGTTGAGAGCTAAGTGTGTGAACACGATTTGGTAAAGGTAGCGGTGAGAGGCCATGTAGGAGTACATGGTGGGTTGTCTCATTGCAGCCGTCTTCAGGAACTGAGTTCTGTGTTTGTGATCCATGACCAGTTACTACCACACATTGGGTTCCGGTAACTCGACCCCTCTCGACTTATTAATCAACATGATCTCTGTCCAGGAGTTGCAACTAGTTTCTGGTGTTTGTAGGTAGTGTTAGTAGTCTACCAAGTGGCACCCGGTACAGGTGGGCTTGGGACAGACTAGGCACAGTGGCACGGTGTACCAAGCGTACATCCACCCGTCGAGGTGGGCTTGGGAACCCTGCACACATCGTTTGGGGCCATAAGCGACACCCCGGCCGGATCTCCTTGCGGATGGAACCCGAATAGGCGATAAACCTGGACTAGAGACTTGTTCGGTTAGTCAGGTCGTGGCCGACTCCCTCGCCCGGCTTCCGCTTGAAGGTTGCCGAGGTACATGACGTGTACAGGGCGGTAAGTGGCGGGAGCGTGTGTGAAGAAGTACACCCCTGCAGGGTTATCATTATCTATTCGAATAGCCGGATTCCTCGGATATGGAAACTTGGACCCCTTGTACAGTTCATAGACAAGTGAAAGTGGATACTCTAAAATACGCAAGATAAGCGTGAGTGCTATGGATGGCGTTCTCGTAGGGAGACGGGAGCGGTTCCATAGTGGTGTTTTGGTTGGTGAATATGTGGACTCGTGTGCGCCACCTCAAAAGAGTTACTTGCAGTCGTAGTTCAGGATAGCCACCGAGTCAAAGCTGGCTTGCTGCAGTTAAACTCCACCATCCCCTTTGTTGATAATGATGCATATGTAGTTAGTTCTGATGTAAGTCTTGCTGGGTACATTTGTACTCACGTTGCTTAATTTATGTTTTTGCAGAGAGACTTCAGTCTCACTAGTAGTTCCGCGTGGACTTCGACGTTTAGCTTGTTACCTCAGCTACGATCTTGTGCCCTCGGCAGGATCTGATAGATAGTCAGGCTTCTCAGCCTTTTTCATTTATAGTTGTCTGTACTCAGACATGTTAAGCTTCCGCTTGTGCTTTGACTTGTATGCTCTGATTGTGGGTCATGAGACCCATGTTTGTAATATCTCGCTCCTCGGAGCCTAATAAATACTTGAGTCGTAGAGTCATTTTGTGATGCCATGTTGTATTGCACATATCGAGCATATCGTGTGTATGTTATTGAAATGCTTGGTATGTGTGGGATCTGACTATCTAGTTGTTTATCTTTAGTAGCCTCTCTTACCGGGAAATGTCTCCTAGTGTTTACACCGAGCCATGGTAGCTTGCTACTGCTCCGGAACACTTAGGCTGGCCGGCATGTGTCCTTCTTCGTTCCTGTGTCTGTCCCTTCGGGGAAATGTCACGCGATGAATACCGGAGTCCTGTTAGCCCGCTACAGCCCGGTTCACCGGAGTCCTGCTAGCCCAGTGCTACAGTCTGGATTCACTCACTGATGACCGACACGTTCAATGCTGGGTCATGGATGCCTGTCCCTGTAAGTTTGTGCCACTTTGGGTTTACGACTAGCCATGTCAGCCCGGGCTCCTTACCATATGGATGCTAGCGACACTATCATATACGTGTGCCAAAAGACGCAAACGGTCCCGGGCAAAGGTAAGGCGACACCCGTGGGAATAGCGTGCGTGAGGCCGCAAAGTGATATGAGGTGTTACATGCTAGATCGATGTGGAATTGAGTCGGGGTCCTGACATGATGATACATGTAATCCATACTCTAACCAAAATGGATCTATCAAACATGCATACTCATATGAATTCACGCATATCTATGTTATTTAATATGTAGATATTACTGATCCATACATTTTAGTAGAACATCATTTGGTTAAATTTTTTCGAATTCAACCTTAAGATTTCGAGATCGTTGTATTTGTAAATCATATTATACATATAAAGGAGCAGAATTCTTTGTTGTGCTTTTCAAAGTATATATAAAAAATGATGTATATAGAATGTAATTCCAATTGAAAATGGATCCCACCCGAAAAAAAATAGTAGAATACAAACGGGATTCGAATTGAGTTGGCACGGTAAATGTGCACTGTGCAAAATTTGAACGAAGTGGGGAAAGTCGCAATAACTGCCTGAAACCAAAATCTGCGAGATGGAAATCACTACTGCCTATCCCTGCCACGCAAAACCTATCTGCTGGATTTCTATAGGTTTCGATAGGGGTAGGTTTGTAATTTCACCCAAACGTGACGTAACCGCCTCTCACCCGGATTCATACACGGTGGGCGCCGAAACACAGTGTGCCCTCGGCTGAAATCGACTCCCTTCCCGATTCATATTCATACACGCTGCGCGCCAAAAACAAACTCTCGTCGGCAAATATTCGGTGTATGCGAGATTACCGTCCTATTCTCAACCGACTAATGTTGCTGTGATGTAGTAGAAATTTGAAACGGGGGCTAAGTTTGTAAATTTCCTCGCATTTGAAACAAGCGTGCCCTGAATACATGGTCCCCCCCTTCCTCTCTACCTCCCTTTTCCCCATTCGAACTTCGTGGGTGCCAAAACACCCTCTCCAACCCACCCTCCTCCGTCCGCCGCCGTCCGCCACCCCATCCACCGCCATCCTCCTCCACCATGCCGGAGCTGATACCCCGACCCCGCTGTCCATTACAAGAGATCTACCTCTCTCATCCATGCCTTCGGACCGGGATCCTTGCATCCCGTCCTCTCGCTTCATCCCCGCCGTCGTCCACCTTGCCGGTGCCGCTCCTACGACCGTCTCGTCCACCGCGCCCCGTCGCCACCGTCTACCCTCCTAGATCTGCTTCCACACTGTCGACAGCCATCGCTACCGCAGCACCGTCAAATTCTCAGCAGATGCGTACACGGCGCCGCACCAGAGGCGGTACTCTTTCGTATCTGCTCAACTTATTTATGGCAGCAAGAAAATAGATCGCCACTGCTTTACTCTGATTTCTTGTCTTGGTTGCGAAGTTGCCTTTGTCCGGTTTGCACCTTCAGATCCGCCATGGCACGCTCAACACTATACTCCCAATGCTTATGGTTTTCCCCTTTTATATTCCACACTAGTTAAATCACAATAGACTAAATTTCAAAATTGGGTCAGTCGATTTTTCAGAGCTCGCCGGAGTTCGCCGGTGTGATCCAAGGGGCTCAGGTGGTTGTGGGGCCTCGCCGAACGAAGAAAACTCGACACGGGTGGGGGGTTGGGGTGGAGGAGGAACACAGGCGGTCGGGGCCGGTGGTCCGGCCGGCGGCCCGTGCGGTGTTCTGTATGGGAAGAATTGGAGACAAGGAAGAAGAAGGGTTAGGAGACGTAAGATCTTCATCCAACCGCCTGAAATGGTCGAGAGACAGCTGGGAGTTGCATTCTTAATGCTCTCTGGTTCATCATGTGTGGGCACTGCGCAACCAACATCATGTGTGGGCACCGCCGGGACCGAGTTTGTGTTCCCCTAAGTTCAACTCCCGCATTTCTTTCCCCCACTGACTTGATTCGGAGGTTGCGCTGTTCTCGCACTTGATCTTGAACTCCTTGTACTCATCTTCACTCATCAAAGGATATTTCGCCTTGATCTTCTCATAACTATCACCTTTATCAATCATTCTCTTCACCACGCTTCTCCAAGTAGACGGGGCCGTGCTCATCTTCGTGAGGGCAGCACTGTTCACTTTATTCCTTGAGAGGCGTGTGTTTTCAAATTCGGCGGGGAACTTGTATCGTTCATGCAGCTTCGTGAAGAGGAGGTTGTGCAAATTCTCGTGGTCCTTATTCCTAAGGTTATCGGTTTTGATCGAGACGGTGCTCCGGAGAATGCACCCGAGCTGAAGCGACTACCCCTTGACTATATGTTTGGGCTTCGCTGGATTCCCGTTGGAGTCCACTTGAGTGAATTCCTCCTTGAGGGTGCGGAGCGCATTCGGGCGTCGGTCCTTCCTTTGCTTCTTCGGTAGGCTGCCATCTGTGTGTGCGCCGCCATCATCATTGGTGGCATCCTCGACGGCACCATCAGTGGTGTCATCCCTGACGCCACTAGGGGTTGTGTAGTCAGGATCAGTGTCTTCCGCGGCGTCCTCATAGCGGTGAGGTTGTTCCTCCATCTCCTGGGACAACTCCCAGAATTGCTTGCCGTCCGAACCACCGGCCTCATCGTTGTGGGCCACGTTTCGCTCTAAATAGGAAAAAAGTTTGGTCAAAAAGTTGGTTATTGTCAAGGAACAAGATCATGGTCTCATCATTTAGGGTTTGTCGACGCTGAGGCGCCCTAAAATCCTAAGCTTTCATCACTTAGGGTTTGTAGATGCCGAAGCACCCTAAAAGCCTAAGCGTACATCATTTAGGTTCTCATCGACACCGAGGCATCCGGGGCAGCCAAGTTAAGTTTTCATCATTTAGGGTTTATCGATGCCGAGGCACCCTAGGTTGGGCCTAATCACTTGGCACTAATCACTTGGCTCTATTGCCACCTATGTTGGGTTTATCATCTAGGGTTTATCGATGCTAAGGAGAATTCTAAGTTGGGCCTAATCACTTGGCTCTATTGCCACCTATGGTTTAATGCAGCAAGAATAAAGGGGCAGTTGATCCTACTTAATTAAGTACTAAGATACCCCGGCCCATGCATTAGTCGCAAGTACCCCATATGTCCTATTTTTAGCAAAGTCATGCTAAAATTCACGGCAAATTTCAGCATGACCTTTGCTGAAAATAGGACATATGGAGTACCCGAATTTGCCGGAACGGAAGTTAATCAACATTCTGGCAAACTCAAGGGCCTCTCGGGGTACCTGCAAAATCATCACGACACGATGGTCGGAGACAAAACCCAGCAAACTAGCACCACAATGTGCCTCTACTTTCATATGGATGAAAAGGCCACAGACCATATGGTCCTCTGCTTTCATATGGACAAAAATCAACTCAACTTATGTGAGCTTCCATTCCAGATCTAATAGCAGCAAGTTGTTCACTTGTACTTGCAGGCTAAGAGCTTTGAGATTTTAGTTGGCCAGGTAAACAGCGAATTGTCCCCTAAAGTTCATATATGCTACTATAAAACAGTTTCAATAGAGGTTCTGAATTTCAATGTCTTAAAATTATCATCATTTTCATGTGGGAAAAATCTTAAAGTTATATGGTGAGATGCTTAATTAAGAGCAAACTCAATTTTGATGGTATTTGTGGCAGAACTTGTCGAATTGTGTACTCCAAGTAGCTAGCTGCCTTCAAGAAAAGAAATCTGTAGTGGCACATCTGCTCTCTGAATACATTGGCAAGAAACAAAACAACACCTAGTACCATCCATCTGTATGGTATCTGTGGCACTAACAGGTAATTATATAACACAAACAAGACTTCAAATTTTCACGATCAGGAAGAAAAACAGGGTTTTCAACTACTATATTCAGTTTCATGGCATCAGTTGAACAGTTGAAAAAGAACAAGCTTCATTTAAATATCTTGCTGCTAACAAACATAACTAATGTCAGTACTTAAAAAATAGAGTGACCACACACGGAACAAACAAACTATTCACTTTTATTTCTTCAGAATTGGACCAGATAGAGAACAACTCCTTGGAAGCAAACTGAAATCATGCTAAAACTATACTGAAACCATGCTGAAACTTTACTGAAACTACTCCTTGCAAGCAAACTGAAACTACTCCTTGGAAGCAAATTGTCTTGGAAGGAGTATTGTGTGCACAAATCTACTCCAACTAGTTGCTTTCACTTAGAGATTGTTAGCACAAACAGCATGAGTCATTCTTTAGACTGTTACAAATAGAAACAATGGCAACCAAGGTTAAAAACCAACAATCCTATATATTATTCTGAAACTTGATATATTGAAATCACTTAGCACTCTCTTTATGTGTTCATTCAACACTTAAAATTGAGGAAAATAATACCAACTAGGATCGGTATGACCTTCATTTTTCATTTTCTGTATGATCAATTAAATCTTCTGCAAGCTTATATGAAAAGGTTCAGCAACTTGAAACATAACTCTTGCCTGGTGTTCCAAATCATTTCATTTATATTTTAAATAACAGTAGGAATTATTTCATAATAGAATTTACCACAAAAACAAATTCCTTTAATGCCATTTTCAAACTCTGAGTTGCCTGTGTTGCACTAAAACTAATTCAAATAATTTTTATAAAATTGCCACAAAAATTTTGGGAGACCCTATAATTCCTATAAATCATTTTTGAACAAAGACCCATCCTACTCTTTTGAAATTTTTGAGAGAAACACCCACTTTTCCATTCTGATCCATTTTCAGTTTACAACAACAACCCTATTTCCCCTAGCTCCTAAAAATCTACAAAATTATCTCAACACAAGAACAGTACCTACACTCCTTTTTCCCAAACATCTCCTGATCACAAGTTCTAAATTTTCAATAGGCCACATGGATTTGCTGAATCAGCATAAACCTTTCAAGTGCCAAAAATGCAGCATTTTCTTGGCACGACCAAGCTACTTCACGGTAATTCATCTTTTAAGAATTCTCACATTTCATATATCGTCTTTTTCAAAACAAAAAAGTATCTATGGGGCTTGCAGAGGCGGGCGCCGGCATGGCGCGAGGCCAGGACGCGCGGGACGCGGGCGGCTGTGTGAGGACAGGCAGCAGCATAGCAGAGCAAGCAGCGTCAGCAGTGGCGGCAAAACAACAGAGCAGCGGCAGCAGAACCATCAGCGATGGGAGCAACAGGGGGAAGGGGCGGCTGATGGGGGCGACGGGTGCATGCGACAGAGGGGGGAATGGGTGGGGGTGGAGGAGGCTCACCACGGGGAGGGCCGGAGGAGAGCTCGACGAGGCCGGGGTGAAGAGATGTGGGCGGACAAACGAAGAAGGTGGCGATGGCGGCGGCTATGCGAGACCCCGGCTCGAGCTGGTTCCCTGAACGGAAGAAGCCAAACGCGGTGATCCTCCTAGACGTCTGCCCGTGCGACAACGATGATGGTGGTCGCGGCAACGACGAGGGGGCTGCGGTCACCGCGCGATCTAATGAGTTCAAATCGAACTAGAGGGATGCTCGGGAGTGGCGGCGGCTTGCGGTGGTGAGGGGTGGAAGAGTTGCGGTGGTGATGGGTGGAGGAGCGCTGGATGTGGGGACGGGGTGCACTGGAAAGGGGTCGTCGGCGGCGACGGGGAAAGGGATCTGGCACGGGGGGGCGAGGGGGCTAGGGATTTGATCTAGCGCGGGGTGCGAGGGGGAAAGGGATAGAGGGGGGAAAGGGATAGCAATGGCGCACCACCCAGGGGTGCGCCATAAGTACATCCATAGCAATGGCGCACCACCGAGGGGTGCGCCATAAGTAATTTTTTTATTGATAACAATGGCGCACCCTCTCCTGGTGCGCCATTAGTAACTTTTATTTTTTTATTTTTCATTGATAAAAATTATTACACTATATACGGGAGATGATTAGAGGTGGGAGGGAGGGAGGGAGCATTTACATTCGTTGACGGGTGCGGGGGGTCGTGAAAAAATATTTAGTTTCATCTAATATTTTTATAGAAAATGACAAATCAAATCTGAAAACTTTTATGAATGTGAAAAAATATCATCAAATTTCTTATTTGAAATTATTTATGAATATTAAAAAATATCATCAAATTTGTTATTTGAAAATATTTGAAAAAATATCATAAAAATTTAAAAATATTAATGAGTTCACAAAATATTAACAAATTCAATAATTTTTGTGAGTTAGAAATTCAATACCATAATAAACATAATTCAATATTCATGAGGACTAGAACATAGGAAATATCATTTCAAAATGTTGAAATACAATCGAGAAATGAAGACTATGATTTAAATACAATCGATCTTAGCTAGCCATCTGTTCACAATCTTCTTGCCCTTCTTTTTCGCAAATGGAGTTCTTCTGTGGAACGGATGTCCTTTAGGTAGGGTGGTCCTGCTTCTTCTTGTGGTGTGTGCTGCTACTTCATCGCCGTCGTCATGTTCGATCTTCGGGTCGCCGTACTTGTCGAAGTCTTGCTCATTGGCTACTCCATCCATTCCGATGATCTTCCTTTTGCCTCTCCTCACGACAACACGACTGGGCTTTGACGGGTCGGTAATGAAGAAGCATTGGTCCACTTGGGAAGCCAGTACCCATGGCTCATTTTTCGCGGTGACGTTTGCGCCCGCGGTCTTGGATTTGTCTTCGGGTATAACCATGGTGGTGAAATACCGGTCTTCTTTTAGGACGCTCTTGTCCCATCTGACGCGGAACATCGGGACCTTCTCTCCAGCGTAGCTCAGCTCCCAGATCTCCTCGATCCTTCCGTAGTATTTGTCCTTGTCGTTGCCGGTGTAGGATTCCATCGTTACCCCGGAGTTCTGATAACCATCGCTCTTCATGTCCTTGTTCTCGGTGTAGAATGTGTAGCCGTTGATATCGTACGCCTCATAGGTCATCAGGTTGTGCTCGGCGCCCTGTGACAAGGCGAATATGAGTTGTTCTTCCGCGGAGAATTCTCATGTAAAGGGTACGACAGAAGCTTCTGCTTGAACCAACGCGTGAAACATGAGTTGTGCTCTTTGATTATATCTCCTTCCGTCCTCTGTTGGCCTCGGTCATTGTACGTCTTCTCAATAAAGGTTTTGTGCTCTACCACCCAAGGATCAACCACGTCTATGTGTTGTAGCGCGACTAGGTTTGCTCTTTCAAAGTCGGCGAGTCGACCCTCGAAGTCGACATGCATTTCGCGGCGACCCTCACGGTGACCCCATCCAGCGAGCCTGCCGAGGTGCCTGTTGACGGGCAGACCAACGGGGTTCTCGATGCCTAGATAATTCATGCAGTAGGAGATGCACTCTTCGGTCAGAAAGCCCCTGGCTATGCTTCCTTCTGGATGTGACATGTTGCGAACGTATCCTTTGATGAAACCATTCATCCTTTCGAATGGCATCATGCTGTGCAGGAATGTCGGCCCGAGTTGGATGATATCCTCCACTATATGGACCATCAGATGCACCATAACGTCGAAGAATGCGGGCGGGAAGTACATCTCAAGCTCGCATAGTATCACCACGATCTCTTCCTGTAGCCTTCTGAGTTGCCTCATGCCAATCGACTTCCGAGAGATGACGTCGAAAAAGTTGCATAGGCCAAATAGCATTTCACGGACATCCGCGTCCATGATCCCACGGATTGCAACTGGAAGTATCTGCGTCATCAGCACGTGACAGTCGTGAGACTTCATCCCGCTGAACTTCTGCTTCGCTGGGTCTAGGTATCTGCTTATCTTCCCCGCGTAACCGTAAGGAAGTTTTACTCCTAGGAGGCAGGTGAAAAACTGCTCGATCTCCTCCTGACTTAGAGTGAAGCACGCGGGAGGGTAGTCATTTCCGTTCTTCTTGGCCTTTTTGCCTTTGCGACGACTTTCTGTGTCCTACTTCGCCTCATCATCATCATCATCATCATCATCATTAGCGTGAAGCTCCTGCCTGATGCCCATTGGTTTCAAGTCTGCCCTTGCTTTCGGCCCATCTTTGGTCCTCTCTGGCATGTTGAGCAGGGTACCAAGCAGACTCTCACACACGTTCTTCATGATATGCATGACATCAAGGCTGTGAGGCACACGGTGGATCTTCCAGTACGGCAAGTCCCAGAAAATAGACCTCGTTTTCCATACCTTCAGCAGCGGCTCTGGCGCCTTTCGCTTCTTTCCCGGCTCTGGCGCCTTTTGCTTCTTTCCCGGCAGTGGGCAGTCTTTCCAATTTTTCAACAGCTCGTCTATTTCCTCGCCGCTCCTCGTACACGGGCGTTTTCGGGGTTCGGTTTCACCATCGAACAGATCCTTGCGTTTCCTCCACGGGTCATCATCGCGAAGCCACCTTCGATGTCCCATGAACACGGTTTTCGAAGACCCGGGATCTCTATCTAGATAGCGATACGTTGTGTCATCCATGCACCTTACGCATCAAGAAAATCCGTGGACTACCTGCCCCGCGAGATATCCGTAACCGAGATAGTCGTGCACCGTCATGAGCAGTGCGGCTCTCATAGGGAAATATTCTTTCTCTGCAGTGTCCCACGTATTGGCTGGCGTTTTCCACAGCGTGTCTAGCTCCTCCTTCAGCAGCCCCAGATACAGATTGATGTCGTTCCCTTGTTGTTTCGGCCCTTCAATTAGCATACTCATGTGAATGTACTTCCTCTTCATGCACAACCAGGGGGAAGGTTGTACATCCACACAAACACAGGCCAGGTGCTATGTGTGCTTCTCTGGCTGCCAAACGGATTGACTCCATCGGTGCTCGCGCCCAGCACGATGTTCCTTGGATCCTTCCCAAATTCTGGGTATTCGAAGTTCAACGCTTGCCACTGGCTCGCATCCTTAGGGTGACTCAGCATCTTGTATTTTTTATTTATCTCCGGATCATTTCCGTCATCTTCCCGCTTCTTCTCCTCCCTATCCGCGTGCCAATGTAGGAGCTTTTCTACCTTAGGGTCCGCGAAATACCGCTGCAGACGAGGAGTGATCGGAAAGTACCACACCAATTTTCGAGGAGCTTTCTTCCTCTTCTTGTATCGAGTGACTCCGCACACCGGACATATGGTAGACTCCGCGTGCTCATCCCGATAAATGATGCAATTGTTCATGCACACATGGTATTTCACATGCGGTAAATCCAGAGGACACACGATTTTCTTCGCCTCCTCAAAACTGGTCGGGCACTTGTTCCCCTTGGGAAGACGTTCGTGCCAGAATGACATGTTCTCGTCGAAGCATGTGTCGGTCATTTTGTGTTTTACCTTCATCTCCAGAGCCATGAGCGTTACTTTCAGGCGGGTATCCTCGGGCCTGCATCGTTCATACAATGGAGTAACTACGTCTATCTCAAGTTGATCCAGCTTGGCTTTCTCTCGGGTGGCAGCTCTTGCGTTATCCGTCTGCTTGAGAAGCAGCTCTTGAATATGAGGGTCCTGCACCCAGCCTCCATCGTCGTCTTCTCCGGCATCTTCATATTCATGATCATGCCCTTCGTCTTGATCTTCCTCATCATCATATACGACATCTTCTACATGATGACTGTGTACAGCATCACCGTCGTGATCATGTCCTGGAGATTCTTCGTCTTCTCGCTCGCCCTCGCCGCGGTGGTACTTGTCTTGTTGCCCTTCCTCATTTCTTGCCCGGCCCCCATGGACGAATTCATAGTCATCTTCATCACCTTTCCACCGATAGCCATCCATGAAACCACGCAAGAGCAGGTGGTCCCGCACCTGCCCGGAATCTGGGTCCGCAATAAGGCTCTTCATCTTGCATCTTCGACACGGACATCTTATCTCCATCTCGTTCTTTTGAAGCATCTCGGCCTTTGCGGAGCTCAAAAACCTATTCACGATGCCTTCGGTCATCGTGCGGACCATGGTCGCCTGCAGGGTAGAGCAAAACGATATTTTAGAACCAAGAAAAAATTTGGCATGACCTTCCCTAAAAATAGGACCAAAAAGAATGCATAGTGCCAAAATTCTCGCTGAAACGAAAATGAATCAACATTCCGGCAAAATATTGGCAACTATCGCATTTCAAATACCGGTACCTGCAAACACAAACATATATGCAACACCACAAACACATGCAACACCACAAACATACATAGATCTAGCTAGGCCACAAAAAGTGCATGTGCACGTTGTTGGAGCGAGCTAGGGAGAAAAAAATTAGATCTACATCATGAAGATAGCTTTCCCCTTACTTACCTATCAAAAAAGGTAATTTCACCACTTAATTTTGATGAATCTATGGTGGAAATGAGGTGAGGAGGAGGAAGTAGCCGAAAGCTTGGAGAAGGAGGTGGAGGGAATGAAGTGGGGAAAGTGAGTGGGTAGGTGTGGCTGTCCAAAATATCTTGTTGGGGTCCCAGGTTACTAATGGCGCACCACCTGCAAATACGCCATTAGTATGCCTGGTTACTAATGGCGCACCTGCAGATGGTGCGCCATTAGTAGTTTTGCAAAAAAGTTAAATATATATATATATACTAATGGCGCACTGGGTCATAGTGCGCCATTACTAGTTTAAACTAGTAATGGCGCACTGTGAAATGGTGCGCCATTAGTAGTTTTGCAAAAAAAAGAATAAAAAAATATAGTAATGGTGCACTGTCTGCCTGGTGCGCCATTACTAGTTAGAACTAGTAATGGCGCACTTCGACCTGATGCGCCATTAGTATGTATGAAAAAATGGAAAAAAAAATAATACTAGTGGCGCACCCTATTTCTAGTGCGCCATTAGTGTCTTCCACACTAATGGCGCATCACCAACTGGTGCGCCATTAGTATATAGTAGTGGCGCACTACTTCCATGGTGCGCCATTAGTATCAATCATATCTATAGCCCTTTTCCTAGTAGTGACTCCAGCAGACTGTACCCATACTTCACTGGCCACACCAGTAGCTCAACCACACAGGACCTGCACTCCAGCAAAAGGTATACCGATTTCATTTGCCATAGCACCAGCTATACCACAGAAAAATCCCACTCCAGCAAAAAGTACAGCAAGTCCACCGGCCGAAGACCTATCCCAACTGCAGAGACGGCCAATTCCTGCAGATTGGAACCCTATTCCATTTATTCCCAGTTTAAAAGACAATGCTTTCAATGTTGTTAGGGACTACGTGCATATATTCCCGTCATGGGAAGATTATTATGAAGACAAACACCATTTTCACATCTTCCTGTCCAACTTACGTGTAAGTGCTATTATTCATGGTTATTATTTTCCTGTTTTCTGCTGATTGAACACATTAATGATTTACATTACATTGTTGTAACTAGGCGAGGGTCAATTTGGATAGTCATGATGAGCAAGGCTTTCTTGTGCTTTTCAAGGAAGCATTGCAGCAGTATCGGTGTTACCTAAGGAAATCACACTTTGGTGGCAAATCAATAAACGAATTTCCGGTGAAGTCTCCTGTGCTAAATTTAGAAGACATTGAATGGAAAAACCTTGTTATGCACTGGTCTCGTTCCCAGGATGAGGTACTGTCTATGAAATCACATGACAATTTGAACTTCTACTTTTCCGCATGTGCCTTACGAATATTTTTTGCAGGAAATCTGGTCGAAGAAGAATTCCGGTTTGAAAAGAACGACAGGATATCACAAATATGCTGCCCGCTACTTTGCTCTTGTTAGTACCTGTTGTCCTGTATCACTATACTTGCATACATACCTGGTTCATTATGTGACAGCAGTATGCATGATAGCTTGCTTATCAATTGTTCGCTCCAAATTATCTGATCTCTATGAATGGTTACATTAGTGTAGAATATATCCAATGCCAATGTTTTTTTAGCTCTGCCTTGTTCTTGTAAGTACATGTTGTCCTTTATCAGTGTACTTATAATGACAGGTAGTTGTTCATGTACCATCACTCTGCAGCTTATTTTCCTTTGCCCTCCATTTTCTACACATCAGATCTATATTTACTCTTACTATAAGGTTGGTACTGAAGAAGTTTAGTTGTGCATTGCTCTTGGCTGTACCTTTTGCCTGTATCGCTACACTTACATTTATAGCTACTTGGTTATGTAGCATCACTCTTCATATTATCTTAAATATTCACCATTTTTTGTATATTATCACATCTATATTTACTCTTAACAAAATGTAGAATAAAGGCAATGCTTATGAAGAAGATTATGTGGTAAACTTCTTGAATTGCCCCCCCCATCAGCATGGACAAGGCCTTTATAGAGCATGCCTTCACCAATAATGTAAGTTTGTCCATCTCAAGCCTTCAAACTTTGTTGTATATATTTGGTTAGGCATGACTACAACAGCTGTTTATGTTTGGTATTTGCATCAAATTGCGTTTAAAGTTTATTATGTAGTTCATAAACAAAAGTTTGTCCTTTCTCAATTTAAGTTTTCAGTTGTACAACCAAGTTCCTTATTCATACCATGTAAATTAAACTATACAGAGCAAGTGATCTTCTTTTGCACTGCATGTATGCTTCTGTTCTTCATCCGTAATCCAGTGGTGTGGTGAACCTACCCACTACAACACAATGTCATATTCTGCAATGTCTTAACTATGAACAATGTCATATCATTCTACTACTCCCTCCGTCTGAAAATACTTGTCATTGAAATGGATGTATCTAGATGTATTTTAGTTCTAGACACATCCATTTTGATGACAAGTAATTCCGGACGGAGGGAGTATTATTTAAACTGTCTCTTTATTTGCCAATCTGAAATGGGATAAATTGACAGCACATTAACCATTGATACTTATGAGTTCTTGACTTGTAATCCAGTGGTGTCGTGAAGCTGCCAACTCCTTCACAATGTCATTTCCTGCCATGTCTTGACCTGAACAATACCATATTGTGTTAATGCAATTTTAAACTGTGTCACTTTATTCTTCAGTAAGAAATGTGATGAATTGTCAGCACTGATACTTTTATGTGCAAAACCTGTCATCTGTCTGCTTGTTTATCTTTCAGAGTGAGGAAGATTTAAGTGTTGAACAAGCACAGTCTCATCATCTTGCTCAGCTGCTTGCGCTGCAGCTCCCCAGCAGGGCTAACCTTTCTTGAACTCTATTGAAGTGCTGTCGGTTTTGTATATTATTTTGTCAACGTGTTTATTTGCACTGGTGGCGATCTTTGATGCCCAGTGTATGTAATCTGCTGTCTGCTTGTGCTTTATTATCATAGTGGCGAACTTTGATGCCCAGTGGATGTAATATGCTGTAATTTCTTTGTTGTATAGTCTAGGTTTTTTCTTATTCACGATGCTGCAATTATTTTACTGTATATATATCCTGTCTTTGCAGTAAACCGGCCAAACCGTAAAATTACGGTACATAATCGGGTCGTCATGCAATCACGATGTAGGTTGGGTGAGGGAGTCCTGGACTAGGGGGTGTCCGGATAGCCGAACTATCATCATCGGCCGGACTCCAAGACTATGAAGATACAAGATTGCAGACTTCGTCCCGTGTCCGGATGGGACTTTCCTTGGCATGGAAGGCAAGCTTGGCAATACGGATATGTAGATCTCCTACCATTGTAACCGACACTGTGTAACCCTAGCCCTCTCCGGTGTCTATATAAACCGGAGGGTTTTAGTCCATAGGACGAACAACAATCATACCATAGGCTAGCTTCTAGGGTTTAGCCTCCTTGATCTCGTGGTAGAACCACTCTTGTACTACCCATATCATCAATATCAATCAAGCAGGAGTAGGGTTTTACCTCCGTCGAGAGGGCCCGAACCTGGGTAAAAACATCGTGTCCCTTGTCTCATGTTACCATCCGCCTAGATGCACAGTTTGGGACCCCCTACCCGAGATCCGCCGGTTTTGACACCGACATTGGTGCTTTCATTGAGAGTTCCTCTGTGCCGTCACGATCAGGAAGGATGCCTCTTCCCGTCTTTAAAGACAGTACCATTGACAAAGGAGCTTTGGCCGCCGGCCAAACTATCCGACTGGGTGGTTTTCTTATGACCGCCTGTTCGGCCGCCGCTTCGACGATGACCTCTCGGGTCATCAAAAGCAATCTTCATGTCAACTCGGAATTCGCTGAGCAACTGGATCCAATGGAGCTCTCTTCCGTAAATGAGCTCTTGGATTGCATCGCCGCCCTGGGAGTCGCTACAGACTACGATTAGATTGGGCTTAAAACCGATCTGAGAGAGATTGACTCTCCCCAGGTTACCCATCACGTTGATGTGGTAGAGGAACAACGCGGCGATTCTTCCTCTGTATTAAAAACCATTTATGTCCGGACTCCTGATCCCTCCATGCCGGATTCCCGCGGAGGGACGGACGTCAATCAAGTACTGAACCTAAAGTCAGGCAACGGACCAGATTAGTTGGACGACATCCAGCAATCCAAGCTTCCAAATTCGGAAACTTTTCGGCCCTTGAGCCTCAAGTTGGGCAGGGTTCCGGAGTTAATTCCACCCGCCCACCCAAACATAAGTGATCTATCTCAAATCCGGCAAGAGCCCGCTAAAACAGTACATCATTATTGGGCCAGATTCCTCCTGGTTATGGACAGGATAAAGGACTGTCGTGAGGAAAATGCAATCTCAATTTTCTGCAACAATTGCACGGACAAGGGAATCTTGAACGCCGTAAGTCGTCGCGAAATTACACGCTTCACCGACCTGGCGTCCATAGTACGAAAGTACTGCGCGATGGAGAGTGTCCGGAAAACTGAAACTAAGTTTTGGGACAATCCGGCTCCGAACACAACCCTAGTCCAAAACAAAAGGGTGCATCATGCTCAGGCACCCGGGACAAAAACCAAAAAGGAAAAACCCCATAAAGGGCACGGAACCGTACTGGAGGGATGGCTCAGCGGACCCTGTAAAATTCATAGTACAAAGGGCGCCACTCCAACACATAGCCTTCGAGCATGTTGGATACTGCGGCAGGTGGCCAGAAGTGGCGAAGAGCTTCTAGCCCCGGAGAACCACCCCAACAGTACCAGTACGGTATTAATAGTCTTCGAGACTTTCGCATCAAATAATATGCGGAAACAAACAATCCGCAGCCTCGCCGAAGTCTACCAAGTAGCAACAACAAATCCATGGAGCGACACGGCTATCACCTTTAACGCCAGCGACGAACCTAAATTCCGAACAGCCCGAGCACCAGCCGCATTGGTCCTCAGTCCAATAGTTGACGGCTTTTGTCTTACCAAGGTACTCATGGATGGCGGCAGCGGATTAAACCTCATCTACGAGGAAACCCTTCGAAAAATGGAAATAGACTAGAGCCGCATTGAGCGAAGCAGCACAACCTTTAGAGGAATAATCCCTAGTCGGGAAGCACGCTGCACAGGAAAAATTACACTTGATGTGGTGTTCGGCTCGCTGGACAATTACAGGTCCGAGGAGGTCACGTTCCAGGTGGCCCCGTTCAGCAACGGATATCACGCTTTATTAGGGCAAGAGGCATTCACAATTTTCCAAGCCATACCCCATTACGGGTACATGAAGCTTAAAATGCCCGGGCACAATGGAATCATCACTCTTGTCAGTGATCCGGACATAGCACTCCGCGCCGAAAACAAGACAGCCGCACTAGCCCTAGAGGCACTATCCGAAGCCCTAGCGGCAGAGGAACTCACTGCGTTACGCTCCACGGTGAACAGGGACGATGTGATACTCGATAAGAGATCCAAGTCCAGCTCTTTTAAACCAGTGGACGAAATAGTCAAATTCTAGGTCCATCCAACAGACCCCACAAAGACGGCCTCCATTGGGGCACAATTAAACCCTGATGTAGATGCTGCACTACGGGAATTCCTTCGGGAAAATTGGGACATCTTTGCCTGGCACCCTTCAGATATGCCAGGAATCCCAAGCAGGCTGGCAGAACACAGCCTAAACATCCTAAAAGGATTCAAGCCATTCAAACAGGCTCTTCAGCGATTTTCCGAGCCCAAAAGACAGGCAATGGGAGAGGAGATAGCCAAACTATTAGAAGCCGGATTCATCAGAGACATCAAACATCCGGACTGGCTAGCAAACCTGGTAATGGTACCAAAAAAGGACAAATCCTGGCGCCTGTGTGTCGATTTTAAAGACCTTAACAAGGCTTGTCCAAAGGATCCTTTCCCCCTTCCCCGCATCGATCAAATCATCGATGCTACCGCAGGGCATGATTCATTGTGCTTCCTCGATGCATATTTCGGCTACCATCAAATTAAGATGGCGGAGACAGACCAAGCCGCAACGGCATTCATCACTCCATACGGACCATTCTGCTTCAACACAATGCCCTTCAGACTCAAAAACGCCGGCGCAACATATCAGCGCATGATTCAGACATGTCTGGCTACCTAGATCGGCAAAACAGTGGAGGCATACGTAGATGACGTGGTCGTCAACACCAAACACGTCGAAACTCTAGTAGACGACTTGAGGCTCACATTCGATAACCTCCGAGCATATGACATTAAGCTCAACCCGGAAAAATGCGTTTTCGGCGTACCAGCCGGAAAGCTCTTGGGCTTCATTGTATCTGGTAGAGGAATTGAAGCAAACCCAGCCAAGATCCGAGCTCTGTCATAGCTGGATATCCCAAAAGACCTCAAACAAATACAAAAATTGACTGGATGTGTGGCAGCTCTAAGCCGCTTCATCTCCCGTTTGGGTGAAAAGGCATTGCCCCTCTATCGCCTCCTCAGGCGCACCGAACACTTTGAATGGACGGATGCTGCCACAGCCGGACTCAAAGAAATAAAGGCCATATTGGCAACAAATCCGGTCCTGGTCACGCCCAACTTGGGCGAACCAATGTTGTTATATATCGCGGCAACACATCAAGTTGTAAGCGCGGGGTTCGTCGTCGAACGAGAAACAGAAGGGCACAAATTCCCTCTTCAAAAACCAGTGTACTACGTATCCACTGTCTTAACTCCATGCAAGTCCCGGTACCCGCATTATCAAAAGATAGCGTACGCGGTGTTCATGGCATCCCGGAAGCTGCAACACTACTTTCAAGAGTGTTCGATAACAGTGGCCTCCGAAGTACCCAACAACGACACTATAAACAACCGCGACGCGACGGGCAGGATTGCAAAATGGGCCATCGAGCTCTTACCATTCGACATAACCTACAAACCACGGTGAGCTATAAAGTCGCAACTCTTGGCTGACTTCATCGCTGAATGGACCGAAGCCGAACTTCCTAAAGAGTACGGCGCATACTCCAATTGGATCATGCATTTCGACGGCTCTAAAATGTTGGCCGGCTTGGGGGCTGGCGTCATCTTGACGTCCCCAACCGGAGACACAGTCCAATACGTACTTCAAATAATGTACACGGACTCCAACAACGCAGCCAAATACGAGGCCCTTCTACATGGTCTCCGGATGGCAATCTCTATGGGCGTTCAACGCCTAGAGGTCCGCGGGGATTCAAACCTCGCAATATCCCAAGTAAATGGAGACTTTGATGCCAAAGATCCGAAAATGGCAGCCTACCGTAACGCCGTCTTAAAAATGTCAGCTCGGTTCGAAGGACTCGAATTCCACCATGTAGCCCGGGATAATAACCAGGCGGCCGACGTGTTGGCACGCATCGGCGCAAAGCGCGACGCCGTCCCTCCAAACATCTTCCTGGAGTGGCTCTTTAAGCCATCCGTAATATGGGAGGAGGAGTCCGGAAACAACAATCCGGAACCAACTGCACCGCCCAACACCGAACATTCTGACACAACCGGTGGCTCAGCCAATGACATAACACCTTCAGCCCACGAAATAATGGCAGTCATTGCCCCGTGGATGGAACCATTCCTAGCCTACTTAATTAGGCAGGAACTCCCCGAAGACCAAAATGAGGCCCGCTGCATCATACGGCGATCTAAAGCCTACAAGGTCCATGAGGGAGAGCTTTATAAGAAAAGCACAACCGGAGTCCTTCAAAGGTGCATCTCCGAAGAGGAAGGGCGAAATCTGCTGGCTGAAATTCACGCTGGACTCAGCGGGCACCACACCGCAGCCCGAGCCCTTGTAGGCAAGGCCTTCCATACAAGATTTTATTGGCCGACGGCCCGGGCAGATGCTCAGGACTTAGTCCAACGATGCGTCGGGTTCCAGCTTTTTGCTAATCAAAGCCACATGCCACCCACCGCCCTCAGAACTATACCCATCACCTGGTCGTTCGCGGTCTGGGGGCTTGACATGGTTGGACACCTTAAAGGGGGATCCCACAAGCAAAAGTACCTATTGGTCATGGTGGATAAATTCACCAAATGGATAGAGGCCAAGCCAGTTAAAACGGCCGAATCCGGACCTGTGATAGACTTCATATCCGGGGTAGTACACCGTTATGGCGTCCCCCACAGCATCATTACCGATAACGGCACGAACTTCACGGCCGACGAGGTTAAACTCTGGTGCAAAAATATGGGCATCAAGCTCGACTATGCTTCAGTGTATCACCCTCAAACTAACGGTCAAGTCGAACGAGCAAATGGTCTAATCATGAGCGGCATCAAACCCAGGTTAGTGCGGTCCCTCACGGAATCTAACACGCACTGGGTAGAGGAGCTCGACTCTGTACTCTGGGGGCTGCAGACCACGCCAAATCGTACTACCGGATTCGCGCCATTCTTTATGGTATACGGCGCAGAGGCAGTTTTGCCCTGCGATATAATTCATGACTCGCCTCGAGTGTGCATGTACGAAGAAAGAGAAGCCGAGTTGGATCGGCAGGACAGTTTGGACGCATTGGAGGAGGAGCGCGATGTGGCAAAGGCTCGTTCCGCATTCTATCAGCAGCAGTCTCGATGATATCAAAGCAGAGAAATACAGGCCAAAATTACAATGCTGGCGAACTAGTTCTACGCCTGCCGGACAAGAAAAAGGACAAACTCAAGCCCAAATGGGAAGGTCCCTTCATCATCGACCAAGTCCTGACCGGCAGAGCATACCGTCTGCGAAACGCATCGGACAACTGACTCGAGCCGAACCCATGGAACGCAGCCCGCCTCCGAAGATTCTACGCCTAGCACCGGACTCAGAGTTTGTCTCCTTCCTCCGTCCACATTTTACACTTCAGTTGTCTTTTGTTTCTCTCTTTTCTCCCCCCTTTTTTCATAGAGCCCTTGAGGGCTGATCTGCGCATTATTCGCACACACTTGACGTGCTACCCACACTCATTATACCTGGGGGCTTCTTTAACAAAAGCTTATTTATACGGGCTTTATGCCCAACACATGTGTCAAACTTCCGCATGTACCTTTTATTCACCATTATATGCATCGATATGACTTAAGTTTTGGCCAAGCTGGGTTGCCTGGCTCCTGTGCTTACCCCTACGTTCCCGAATGTTCGGCTAGGAGGTAAAGGGAGCACCTATGCGATTGTTACTGCCGGGTCAGCCGGATGTGTACCTCAGACTGGGTGAAGCCAAAAGCTAGCGTTCTTAAGGGAATATTCGGTCAGTGACTTGAAAGATGATTTCTTATTTATTTATTTATCTGCCCCCAGATGCTTTTCTGCTCTTTTCGTAGTCCGTACATGCACTTTAGGGCATGCCTCCCAGGGAAAGGAACCCCTAACAAAACTATTCTCCCTGGAAGATGTTTCTTACTAACCATGTAATATAACATAACTAGTTGGGCACTTGTCTGATAAAGCACTAATGACCCCTACGCCTGGTCTCCATGCATGCCCCGGTTTTTTTCATAACCGAGAGGGTATTCGGACACACTCTGGACTCTAGGTTCCCGAGGTTGAAGCGAAAAGGTCTGCAAAGACAAACGATCTACAATCCGGCTAGAAGGCATTTTACATGTCATTTTAAAATACATCATCAAATTGACTGATTGTACTCCTCTTCAATCCCGTCTGACAGGCTGCCTAATGTACAGTCCCATTGGGAATACTTAGCGGCCAACTCTACTTGGTCGTACATTAAGCTCACAGGGATCTCCTTCCCATTGGGCCCCACAGGTCCGACCTCAGCCATGTGGTTCGGATCCGCCTTCTTGTACCGCGTCTTCACCATAGCCCAGGCCTCCCTGGCGCCTTGATGGCAGGCCCATATCTTCCACAGACGGAAGCGCTGCCGTGCTCCCTGAAGCTTCTCTGCAAGCCCTCCAAGGCCCTCGGGTAGGGAGACAGACGGCCATAAGGCCTGGGCGACGCCACTCATCGCCTGCCGAACACGTTCGTGCAGTTGCACCAGCTCGGGAAGTTGGTCACCCGTTGAACCGGGCATTTCCTCCGCAGGGCGAACTGTGAGCACACCTACAGACACATTTCTGTCAATCGACTTCCTCGCCGGACTCTTCTTTTCAAAAGAGTTTGCTCAAGCACTTACTATAAATGCCGCGACGAAGCCGTTGATTCTCCTTCACGGAGCCAGACAGCTGGGCCCGAACACCTTTTAGCTCTTCTCCCAGCTGGGTGTGGGCATCTTGGAGTTTGTTCCTCTCCTGCTACACCTTCATAAGCACCCTCTCGCCGACCTTCAGCTGGCGCAGTAGTTGTTGCTTGTCCGGATCAAGTCCGGCAACATCTGCAATATTATTGTCAGACTTATACGCACGCCGCACACTGCTTATCTTTTTGAAATATGTGTTACCGGAGGGGGTCTCTGTGTCTTCTCCTGCGACGGCTAGTGCGGCCTCAAGTTGGGCCTTGCACTCTTGAAGCTCCTGGGACAATTGGGTATTCTTCTCCGTAAGATCCTGCATATCAAATGATCCTTAAATCAGTTATTTTAACTACTTTAAGTCTCGGGGGCTACAGGCATATACAACTATTAAAATTCCTTACCCGTATGTCTTTCACATACTGCTCCGTGGCTCTGGTTAAACCATCTTGAGCGGCACGAAGGTGCGCGTCTCCCGCGTTAAAGGCATTCAACGCCTCCGAGGAAAAACACGCGTCACGAAGAACTGTCCGGCGGCGCCTGTGATTCATGGCGCTCTCCACCTCAGACCTGGTGGCGGACAGCCTGTCGGCATCCTCTGTTGGAGGAGCATCCGGCTCGCGCCTTGCGCTCGCCTCCCCCTCCGGACCAGGTGTTGGAGCCTGGCTGGCGGAGGCTTGGTTGGCAACCTCTCCGGGCATAGTCCGGCGAGCGCTCTTTCTCCTGGAAGAGTCATGAGCATTAATATACTTCATAGGGGTCTTTTCCTTAAAAACGGTGGCGTGACATACCGTTGCGGCGACGTTTCAATTTGCACCGCACCCCTCTTCTGCCTGCTGGGCCGAACTGACCCTTGTTGGTTAGCCGCCGCGGGATCAGCTTCCCGCCTTGAAGGCATCTCCTACGAGACACCATTGGTATATGGCGGTCAGAAATAAGTACGGATGAAGTAATGGTGTCAGGGCTCCGGTCATAGTTACCTGGGAAGCCGGAGATAAACCGGGGTAGTCAGCCGTAATGGTGACTAGAGCATTGTCCATGCTAAGTTGGCGGAACACCCCGTCAATCAGCTCCACCTTTATGCCCGGATCCTCTTCGGAGGCCAGATCAAGGGATCTTCCCGGATCCTTGGGTTGTGGAGTCGGACTGTGTATGCCCTCCACGTCCCAACGCAGTTCCTGCGTCGAAATTATAAAGTGAGACACTTAACCTTGAAAGAACGGATCGGATGGATAAACGTCCGCTTACCCAGCTCCGAGGATTATTCATGGAGAATCCGTTCAATGGAATCGTTTGGAGGAAGTCCTCCTTCTCCCCTTGTACAAGCCGGACAGGATCTTCACCAGATCTGCGGCCGATCCCGGCTCCTTGCGGCCATGACGGGTGGCGTCATTCTCCCCGTTGAAATCCCACATGGGGTGGCTCCTATACTGGAGCAGTTGCACCCCTCGCATAATGCACGTGCCCATGACTTCGATCATGGTCAATCCGGAATGAGCTAGCAACCTTATCCGGCCCATCAGATAATGGACGCTCTTGTCATCTTCCCGTTGAGGGCTCCGCGGGCGCTAACTCAGGCGTTTCTTCAGAGGAGCGTTGCTGAACTCCGGGAGGCCGATCCGAACTGGGTCCGGCAGTGGAGCATCTTTCACATAAAACCATTCCGAAGGCCAGTCTTCGGACGCCTTCTTTGGGGTTCCGGATAGATATCCGGTCCCGGTGATGCGCCATATTTCGGCTCCACCCACTTGATATATCGACCCCTCGTGAGAACGGGGTACGAGGCAAAACAATCTCTTCCACAGCGCAAAATGGGGATCGATGCCCAAGAACACCTCGCAAAGAGCTACGAAACCCGCAATATGTAGAATGGAGGTGGGCGTAAGGTGATGAAGCTGGAGTCCGTAGAACTCTAGAAGCCCCCGGAGAAACGGATGTATGGGAAATCCGAGCCCCCTTATTAGATAAGGGACGAAGCACACCCGCTCTCCTTTGGAGGGACTGGGGGTGTTCTCCGCCTGCTTTCCACCTTTGTAGGTGGCTAGCCTGGCTCGAACCGGGACCATAAAGGCTGGAGGAAGGTATCCCTCCGCTTGGAGCGTCACCAGCTCGCTGTGCGGGACTGAACATCTCCTCCAATCTCCTGGCTGAGGGCTGGGAGCGCGAGAGGAGGAGCCGCGTCGACGGTCCATGATGGAGTGGATTTTTGTCAGAAGCGCTCCGATGAGTACTCGCGGAAGGGGGATGGTGTGATTTGGATCTGGATTCTTGCCTCTCTTATAGGCAGCCTATTCGCGCAGCTTGGGGGGTAAAACGTAAAAATACCCTGGCTTTTCGCATTCATACGACATGTGGAAGAGGGCCATTACTGGGCGTGGAAGCCAAGGAGCGCAACATTTATGAGGAAGCCGGACACTATTCGGCAAGCACATGGAATCCGGAGGAGAACCCGCCTTGCAACGCAGAAGACAATATACGCGCTGGACTCATCGTCATTGAAGCCTGGTTCGGGGGCTACTGAGGGAGTCCTGGCCTAGGGGGTGTCCGGATAGCCGAACTATCATCATCGGCCGGACTCCAAGACTATGAAGATACAAGATTGAAGACTTCGTCCCGTGTCCGGATGGGACTTTCCTTCGCGTGGAAGGCAAGCTTGGCAATACGGATATGTAGATCTCCTACCATTGTAACCGACTCTGTGTAACCCTAGCCCTCTCCGGTGTCTATATAAACCGGAGGGTTTTAGTCCATAGGACGAACAACAATCATACCATAGGCTAGCTTCTAGGGTTTATCCTCCTTGATCTCGTGGTAGATCCACTCTTGTACTACCCATATCATCAATATCAATCAAGCAGGAGTAGGGTTTTACCTCCGTCGAGAGGGCCCGAACCTGGGTAAAAACATCTTGTCCCTTGTCTCCTGTTACCATCCGCCTAGACGCATAGTTCGTGACCCCCTACCCGAGATCCGCCGGTTTTGACACCGACATTGGGCCTGAAACGTGCCGAACAGCTAACGGGCCGGCAGCAGCCTGAAATGAACCCCGGCCCATGATTGTGCGGATCAAATCACGGACTTTTAACAGGCCAAAATTGACTCGGTCCTTGTTTGGCCCAATCAGATATCGGCTGCGAGCAGGCCGGATGGAAACCGGGCCGTAGCTAGGCCCAACTATATGACGGGCATTTAACAGGCCGAAATTAATATAGGGCCGAAATTTTAAACGGTCCCTTAAGAGGCCAAAACTAATATCAGGCCGAATTACTAAGTGGGCCTCTAGCAAGTGGGCCCAAAAGCATAGTGTCCAGTTGACGGGCCGAATCTGATATGGGCCATAATTGAGCCCATAGCCTCCTAAAGGGCCGGACCTGATCTGGGCCGTAATTTGGCCCAGAACGTGGTAGGCTTTTAACGGGCCGGATCTCATATGGGCCACTATTAGGCCCGGAACGTGGCAGGCCATTAATGGACCGGATCAAATATGAGCCGGTATTTGGCCCAAAACATGGCAGCCAGTTAATGGGCCGGCCTACTAGGGTCCTCAAATTCTTGTGGGCCTATAGCTGGGCCAGCCCATTAATGTCGGCGAAATCTCGTGGGCCTTTAGCCGGGCCGGCCCATTATGATCCGCAAGAATCTTGTGGGCCTTTACCTGGGCCGGCCCATTATGGCACACAAAAATCTTGTGGGCCTTTACCTGGGCCGGCCCATTATGGCTCGCAAAATCTTGTGGGCCTTTAGCTGGGCCAGCCCATTATGGTCCGCAAAATCTCGTGGGCCTTTAGCTGGGCCGGCCCATTATGGTCCGCAAAATCTTGTGGGCCTTTAGTTGGGCCGGCCCATTTGAACTTGATGAGCCGGTCCACGTGTCAACATATCATAGGCGCGTCTCGCCCATTGGATGAGTGACACCTATGCCAACGCGGACCTGACATGTGTCTCCTCCAGCCAATGATGATTTTACACGTGAAAAATCCCCATTGGTCGGGGTTGTTAATTGGTTATCGGATCCAAAACCCGACCCGATACCTTAACGGCGTTCCGTTACGGTGGATGCCACGTGTCGGTCACCCTTGACGAAAGCACTTCTGTGACGCACGATTTATCGTCATGGAAGTGGACACTTCCGTGATGATAATTTTGGTAATGTCATGGAACACTTTTACGACAGCACAGGTATGACTATCTTGATTCTGTCATAAATTTGTCATGGATGTACATGCATGACAAAAAACGCGACCTACTATGACAAACACGTATCATCACGGAAGTGTATTTTTTTTGTAGTGCAACCACAAATAAATATTTAGATAACTCTAAATATTTATAATGGTGAATCATTAACTAAATGATATGAATCCACCAAGCATCTAGTAGCAAGCATTCCATAACAGAAGCCAAAATAACACTAAGGTGAAAGCCAATCAAACCATTAATAGCAAGATGCACATCATACAAGACATGTGGATGGAGAATAACTAGATGTCCAAATGAATAACACAAGCATCACACATATGAGTGATCATGATAAGATAAGAAACTAGAATATGCTCTTAATAATAAAGTACAACTAATACCAATGACCACTAGCAATACTATTATCACCACACGCTTACAATAACAAGGCATGATACACACACTTGGTGTTTGATCAAAGTACAACTCTACTAACATGACATATGACTCATACCAAGTATATGATAAGTCACAGCAACAAGTACTAAAACATTCATAATACTAACATGAGACTAAGTTGAACATCTATAAGAAACACAAGGGTCTAAGTACTCAATTATAGCATATGGAACATAATAAGACAAGAAAAATCACTAGCATGACTTGATGCATAGGCTTAAGCATATCACAAATGGAATAGTAAAATAAACCAGACATGATGTGAAGCATGGATGATCATCAGACGAGATGCCACAATATGCTACTAATAGAATACGACTCCTAACTATGAGATTACCTAGTTGATAATAACTAACCTAAAGATCAAACACAATGTTAGCATACAACACTGTACCATGCTAGTTATGATAAATAAGTACACCGAGGAAGCATACCAAGCATGTAGGCAAGTAAACAACTAGATCGTGCCATCGTAAACATCAGGCATTGTACTATACTAGCATGAGTAACAAAATGACATGCATTTCTATTTAGCAGATCCAACACTTGCAATACATAAATAAACAACTAGGCATCATACAAGATGTGAACTGGCACACACATGCTATGCAATCTAGTTATGCAATCACAACAACATGGCACGGTATTGAACCAGCAAGAAGTTATTTAATAAAAGAAAGTATGAGATCAACAAACTAGTATCATGTGAATCATCTCAATGAAGGCTAACCATATATGCAATCACACGGTAGTCCATACTACCAATGCTATAGGACAATTAAACAAGCATTCTACTTGAAGCAATTGTTAACATGGCATGGCAATAAACTAAGATAAATAAACACACACCAAACAATTATCAAAAGTAATAAACAAGGTTATATGCCATAAGAATAAATTCTATATAGCAACAAAACTATGAACAATATCATAAAGCAACCAACCATGTAATCTAGAATTGTGACATGTAAGAAACTGTATGAACAACTACACAATGTGTTATGCCACAAGGAACTACAACGGAACTGTTCAACACTTCATTTAACATCTAGAACCTAACATAAAGAAAACTATGCAAAATCACACACGATAAATACCAAAACAACTATCATAGGCATGACATGATAATATAAATATGTCTTGACTAATATGACAATGATTTTGAACCAATAGAACAAAATGTGACATGGATGGAATTGAATATGTAAACCATGTCTGAGATCGCCGTGCTAAACAAAATAAATGAAAATGATCAACATGAACTAATCCATAATTAAATAAATCAAGCAAATCTTAGAACAACCTTACATTTACCTACACATGGTAATAAATCGCAAAAACCTAGTATATTTAGAGCCATGTCATACGACTTCGTACCGCATGGCATGACTTTAATCTGTAGAACACACATGTAACTCATTTGAGAGTGATTCTAGAAGCCATAGCTAACATATTTGCGTGCTATTAGAATTAAAATAATTAAACAACACATCAACAATATCTAGCCACTCATACAAAATCTACATAAGAAATACAAAGAATAAGCATGACAATAGTTCACAAAAATTAGTACCCATGCACAAAACAAATAATACATACTACAAAAAATTATCGAGCCAAAACAACGTACAACTATTTCAATAATTTAAACAAAAGTAAAATAAATCTATTAAATCATAGCTTACTCCTAACATTATGAAATAACTAGGAGTGACTCATAGGCATGTCATGAGCATATGATAAATAACGTATTTAACAAACAAACAAAAATATCACCGATGAACAAACAATAAACCTACACCACATCAAATTGACCAAACAAGTAATATAACTCATCCACGAGGTTACAAAGATCCTAGGGAATATTTCATCTATGGGGAAAACAAAAAGAAAAAAATGTGAATATCATCGGATGGCCTTTGGTTTATGGACATGACGTGCTTGGCGCGGCCAACAAGAGAAATAGGTCGAACTAAGATGTCTAGGAGATAGAATGAACATGGTTTAGTGCACGTGAAAAAGGAATTGGAAAGAAACTCACCAAACTTGATGAAAGAAAGCGATGAACTCGATGAACAGAGTAGACGGATATGTAAAATTGTTCATGTGTGGTCGATGGAACGCGTTCCTTCTTCCCTGAATGGATTCATGGCGTGGAGGAGAATGATCTAGCACAAGGGTGTCGATGGAGGTGCTTGGAGTCATTAGGATGGAGACCTCGCGTCCATGGAGGTTCAGAAGTTCATGGAGAGTTCTTGGGGAGAGGAAGAAGGGAACAGGGAGTAGAACTAGTGGAAATGAGGGGGGAGGTCGAGGCAGACGTCCACATACCTTTGGAATTGCAAATTGTTGCAATTAAAGGAAGTTAGAGTAGGGGGTAATGGGTGTGCGTTTCTTCTGGTGTATGTGAGAGCGCACGGAGGAAGAGGAAGGAGAGGAGTTCGTTGGGGAGACGGTCAGTGGAGAGAAAAAGGAAGGGAGGCGGAATTAAAGTTAGGTGCAAACGTTTCTTATGTGTGCACGTACATGGCTGTTGAGGTTTTCTGTTTTGTGAGTTTATGTGAGTTGTGAACGTACATGAAGGAGATGAGGAGAGACATTTGTTGGCTAGAGATATGGGCCAAGTGGATCGAAGCCCATGGGGAGAGGAGGGGAAACAAGAAAAAAAGATAAAAATAGATGGGCTAGGCCCATGCGACTTAGACTAGAAAAAAATAGTGGCTGAACCTAGGGAAGGGGAGGAGAGATGGTGGACCGATGGATTTTGCCCAGAGTTTGAGATGGGGAAAACAAATTGATTTTCCTCTTAGGAAAATTTAGAAAATGAATAGAAGCTAACAAATTCAAAAGAAGTTCCAAAATACGAATGCGCATAATTTAATATGTTGAAGGGAGAAAAACAAAACCCGACTAAAAGAGAAGAACAAAACTCAATTTAAATTTAGGTTCACATTAGATCAAGTTAAATCCTTAAAATTACAAAAGTCCAATTTAATGTTTGTTAACAAATAAAACAAATGAAATTTTCTCGCCCTGATTTTTGGTAAACTTTTTCTTAAAACATTCTGAAAATCGGGATGTTACAGATCTACCCCCCTTAAAGGGAATCTCGTCCCCGAGATTCAGGCCAACTAAAGAGAATGGGTTTGGGTTAGCTTCGTCTTCGACATAGTTCCTCTTAGAGACACTTGTGGGTCACGGTCGATTATGATCTTAGAGACTCTTGGAGATACTTCGATGGTTGATACTATCTCTAGCTTGCTGAAAGCTTGGAAGCAGTCCTTCGGTCTTGGCGATGGTAATCTGATAGCTTCTTTGGGTGGTTCAAATTCTTCTATCTTTCCCTTCTTCTTTAGGTCAAGCTTTGGTATGGCTGGACTCATTGATCCTTCCTTCAGGTTGAACTTTACGGTAGGTGCGGTGAAGGTCTTCAATCTTTGTCTTCCTTGTGAATGAAGGTCTTCAAATCTTCAATCTTGACACAATCATTGTCTACTACCCCCCTTAAAAGAGATTTTCCATAAGGTTCACTTTGATAATAGACCTCCAAATGGTTGTTGCGGCTTCCTTGCTCTCAAAGTGTCCTCCAGGGTTTACAGAGAAGAGGGAAAGCATAAAGATCAGTTAAAGAATATTACCAAAGGCAGAGATACCCCAAAAGATAAACAAAAGACAACATCGAGATAACCACGAAACTATCCAAATAAAACTCAAAAGCAACTCATATTTGGCAAATAGGGTTTTAGTATCACTGCATAGGAAAACACCAAAAATATGCAGACAATACTCATACAAGAAAGGTTTTGCGTCTACAAGCTAGTTCTATCACTATAGGGGTGTTAACCAAACTAATCCTATATGACCGGTGACAATAAATCTTGGGGCAAATCTTCAACGTTGACGAACGGACCATGATCGATGGTTGTTGACTTCTTGAGTTCTCGTGGTTTCTTCTCTTGGGCAGTGTTGCTACTCGGAGCTTCAGGTGTTGAAGTAATCTTGGAATTCTTGGCACATCTTTTGAAACTTCTAACTTTTAACACCATGGGCAAGGAAAAGGGTTTCACATACTACAAAGAAGACGGTAGAGAAGTAGAGTTTAAATTTCAGTTGAATAAGATGAGATGACAATAGCAATAGTGAAGGAGAAGAGTACGAGAATGATCCTTTTCAAAATAGTTTTTCTTATAACAATAGTCCCTAAGTCTTTCCATCTCTAACTAAGGCCACGCGACTAGGTCGACATCGGCTCTGATACCACTTCTGTGAGAACCAGAAATTATCTTCCAGATCCTTCTGTGTTTAATTGTCAACCACAGGATCATTGTTGACACCATAGTGAAATGATATCATTGCAGAATACGTAAAAGCATTACAAGTAATAATATATCTTGCCACAAGGCATACATAGAGAAATGTCTCATGACATTTATTACAATCAGAAAACAGCGGAAAGTACAATGAGTAGAGACTCCATCTTAGCCACACGCAGTCGATGTAGTCCACGTGACCTTACTCCTACGGATCGCCATAGTTGTCATAGTCATCACCTTCGTCTTCATGGAACTCTGTTGTTCAACAAAAGTATTGCCATGAGTACATTACATACTCAACATGCCTCCCACTGGGAAGGACCTAATATCTACATGTGGCTTCAAAGGAAGGCTATATGGCTCATTTGCATAAAGCTAATTTTGTTTGACAAATAAAGTAGTTGGATAAAAGCAGTTTTAGAAGAAAAACTTGTTTTATCTCCAGAATAACTTTCATCAAGTGAGGATCCTCGATCAACTCACGTCCTTCATAGGTTTCAAGAATAGGGGCAAAGAGGGAATAAGCAAGACAGGTCCTGTACGTCAAGAAAGATTCATGTGTCGTCCATGACCGTGGACACGGCTATTCGAATAGTTTTACACTCTGCAGAGGTTGTACACTTTACCCACACTACATAATCCCGACTTGTTGCCACTAGCCGTCGCTAGCTTAGTACACCATCTGGTATAACAGCAAGGAGATTGTGACGAGGTCTTTGGACTAGATCCCCCAAATATGTGACATGCCCACTGGGTCTGGCGCACGGTCCCCCCATCTGTTCGAGGATACTCCTCGCAAGGCATCTATCCCATCTGCGGTATGGCGACATCGACACCTAAGGCTGACTAGCTTACTTGACCAAGCCAATGCCCATAAAGCATGTGGTCGTACTATTATCACATTCTTCAAATCCAAGACTTATTAGGCCTCATGCGGCACGGACGACTGATTGCCCCCTTCAACTCGTGAAGGGCAGCCAATCGCTCCTTCAATCCTTGATTCAGCTGTCGCCTGCACCAGTATTCAGATGGTAAGTTTCACCCAGAGTAGAAGAGGATAGAGAAGTTCAACAAGGGCCAACTGGCCTAGCTCAACGATAAGTTTCAACTATCAATGATTCAGAGATCATTCAACAATGCACCTATAGGGTGATAAGCATGGCTAAGCATTTCTACTCTACCAGAATACTATAATTCTACTCAAGTGTCAAATGAATAGGTGACAAGTGGATCAAGGTAATGTGTCAATCGACATGCTAGCTACGAGATTAAAAAGCATGCATAAATTAACCATAAAACACAATGCAATTTTGTAAACATAGGATAAGTATGATCAAAGAAGGAGGCATGCCTTTGTTGTTGAGTCCTTCGGTAACCTGGTTATGTCCTTGTCCAACATCGCCACTCCCTACTCGTCGTAACGATGGCAAAGGACAAACAATAAATACCAAAGCAAATAGAAAATCCAAATAACATCCAAAACAAATTAAGAGTTGATGGATGAAAAGATATTGATCAAGATGGAGATTCCGAAGATGAGGAGCATGATAGGACTGTAAGAGATATGATTCAATGAAGGAACATGGTTTAGGTTGAAACGTCTAAGGAAGGCTTGTCAACAAGACTAATGTTTAGATATGAACTATGTTACGAACCACTAGTAGTTCCCACTACGCATCTTAGCTAAATTTGAAACTACCATATCACAAACACAATGACATCAACACACATGGAATAGAACCAAGGTATGCATTTAACTACACAACCACAACATGGCATGATCAAGGTGAAAGTTAACCACAAATAAACATTTAGATAAACTAAATATTTATATTGGTTAAAAGCAACCAAACATGCCAAGTATATGGTAATTCAAAAAGGAAGAATTCCCTAAGATAACCAGACCAACATTATAAACCGTACTAGTCAAGCAATCAAACATCCTTCAATAAAATGGATTGACTTGATCTAGGTCTAGACCTAAATCATTATTAAAAATAAAGTAGGACCAAGGACATAACATCAAATCAATTCATTTGTCAAACAATTAACAAGAAATTATACAACACATGGAACAAAAGGGTGAACAGCTATCCTAGACATGATATGATTAAGAGTGCTAACCAACCACAAATAAATATTTAGATAACTATAAATATTCATAATGGTGAATCATTAACTAAATGATATGAATCCACCAAGCATCTAATAGCAAGCATTCCACAACAAAAGCCAAAATAACACTAAGGTGAAAGGCAATCAAACCATTAATAGCAAGATGCACATCATACAAGACATGTGGATGGAGAATAACTAGATGTCCAAATGAATAACACAAGCATCACACATACGAGTGATCATGATAAGATAAGAAACTAGAATATGCTCTTAATAATAAAGTACAACTAATACCAATGACCACTAGCAATACTATTATCACCACGTGCTTACAATAACAAGGCACAATACACAAACTTGGTGTTTGATCAAATTACAACTCTACTAACATGACATATGACTCATACCAAGTATATGATAAGTCAGAGCAACAAGTATTAAAACATTCATAATACTAACATGAGACTAAGTTGAACATCTATAAGAAACACAAGGGTCTAAGTACTCAATTATAGCATATGGAACATAATAAGACAAGAAAAAACACTAGCATGACTTGATGCATAGGCTTAAGCATATCACAAATGGAATAGTAAAATAAACCAGACATGATGTGAAGCATGGATGATCATCACACGAGATGCCACAATATGCTACTAATAGAATACAACTTTCCTAACTATGAGATTACCTAGTTGATAATAACTAACCTAAAGATCAAACACAATGTTAGCATACAACACTGTACCATGCTAGTTATGATAAATAAGTACACCGAGGAAGCATACCAAGCATGTAAGCAAGTAAACAACTAGATCATGCCATCGTAAACATCAGGCATTGTACTATACTAGCATGAGTAACAAAACGACATGCATTTCTATTTAGCACATCCAACACTTGCAATACATAAATAAACAACGAGGCATCATATAAGATGTGAACTGGTACACACATGCTATGCAATCTAGTTATGCAATCACAACAACATGGCACGGTATTGAACTAGCAAGAAGTTATTTAATAAAAGAAAGTATGAGATCAACAAACTAGTATCATGTGAATCATCTCAATGAAGGCTAACCATATATGCAATCACACGGTAGTCCATACTACCAATGCTATAAGACAATTATACAAGCATTCTACTTGAAGCAATTGTTAACATGGCATGGCAATAAACTAAGATAAATAAACACACACCAAACAATTATCAAAAGTAATAAACAAGGTTATATGCCATAAGAATAAATTCTATATAGCAACCCAACTATGAACAATGTCATAAACCAACCAACCATGTAATCTAGAATTGTGACATGTAAGAAATTATATGAACAACTACACAAAATGTGTTATGCCACAGGGAACTACAATGGAACTGTTCAGCACTTTATTTAACATCTAGAACCTAGCATAAAGAAAACTATGCAAAATCACACACGATAAATACCAAAACAACTATTATAGGCATGACATGATAATATAAATATGTCTTGACTAATATGACAATGATTTTGAACCAATAGAACATGATGTGACATGGATGGATTTGAATATGTAAACCATGTTTGAGATCGCCGTGCTAAACAAAATAAATGAAAATGATCACACATGAACTAATCCATAATTAAATAAATCAAGCAAATCTGAGAACAACCTTAGATTTACCTACACATGGTAATAAATCGCAAAAACCTAGTATATTTATAGCCATGTCATACGACTTCATACCGCACAAACAAAAATATCATCTTGAGCAACAACCTAGAGCATGTCATGACTTTAATCTGTAGAACACACATGTAACATATTTGAGAGTGATTCTAGAAGCCATAGCTAATATATTTGCGTGCTATTAGAATTAAAATAATTAAACAACACATCAACAATATCTAGTCACTCATACAAAATCTAGATAAAAAATACAAAGAATAAGCATGACAATAGTTCACAAAAATTAGTACCCATGCACAAAACAAATAATACATACTACAAAAAATTATCGAGCCAAAACAACGTACAACTATTTCAACAATTTAAACAAAAGTAAAATAAATCTATTAAATCATATTTTACTCCTAACATTATGAAATAATTAGGAGTGACTCATAGGCATGTCATGAGCATACGATAAATAACGTATTTAACAAACAAACAAAATTATCACCGATGAACAAACAATAAACCTACACCACATCGAATTGGCTAAACAAGTAATATAACTCATCCACGAGGTTACAAAGATCCTAGGGAATATTTCTTCTATGGAGAAAACAAAAAGAAAAAAATGTGAATATCATCGGATGGCCTCTGGTTTATGGACATGACGTGCTTGGTGCGGCCAACAAGAGAAATAGGTCGAACTAAGATGTCTAGGAGATAGAATGAACATGGTTTAGTGCACGTGCAAAAGGAATTGGAAAGAAACTCACCAAACTTGATGAAAGAAAGCGATGAACTCGATGAACAGTGTAGACGGACATGTAAAATTGTTCATGTGTGGTCGACGGAATGCGTTCCTTCTTCCTTGAATGGATTCATGGCGTGGAGGAGAATCATCTGGCACAAGGGTTTCGATGAAGGTGCTTGGAGTCATCGGGATGGAGACCTCGCGTCCATGGAGGTTCAGAAGTTCATGGAGAGTTCTTGGGGAGAGGAAGAAGGGAGCAGGGAGTAGAACTAGTGGAAATGAGGAAGGAGGTCGAGGCAGACGTCCACATATCTTTGAAATTGCAAATGGTTGCAATTAAAGAAGTTAGAGGAGGGGGTAATGGGTGTGCATTTCTTCTTATGTATGTGAAAGTGCACAGAGGAAGAGGAAGGATAGGAGGAGTTCATTGGGGAGACGATCAGTGGAGAGAAAAAAGGAAGGTAGGCGGAATTAAAGGAAGGTGCAAACGTTTCCTATGTGTGCACGTAGATGGTTGTTGAGGTTTTCTCTTCTGTGAGTTTATGTGAGTTGTGAACGTACAGGAAGGAGATGAGGAGAGACATTCGTTGGCTAGGTATATGGGCCAAGTGGATCGAAGCCCATGGGAGAGGAGGGAAAACAAGAAAAAAAGGATAAAAATAGATGGGCTAGGCCCATGCGACTTAGACTAGAAAAAAAATAGTGGCTGAACCTAGGGAAGGGGAGGAGAGATGTTGGACTGATGGAATTTTGTCCAGAGTTTGAGACATGGAAAGCAAATTGATTTTCCTCTTCGGAAAATTTGGAAATGGGGAAAAGAAGCTAACAAATTCAAAAGAAGTTCAAAAATACAAATGCGCATAATTTAATATGCTGAAGGGAGAAAAACAAAACACAACTAAAAGAGAAGAACAAAACTCGATTTAAATTTAGGTTCGCATTAGATCAAGTTAAATCCTCAAAATTATAAATGTCCAATTTAACATTTGTTAACAAATAAAACAAATGAAATTTTCTCGCCCTGATTTTTTGTAAACTTTTTCTTAAAACATTCCGAAAATCGGGATGTTATAGTATGTTACTTGCTCGAGATTCGATCGTCGGTATCCCCGTACCTCGTTCAATCTTGTTACCAGTAAGTCTCTTTACTAGTTTCATAACGCATGATCCTGTGGCTAACTCCTTAGTCACATTGAGCTTGTTATGATGATGCATTACCGAGTGGGCCCAGAGATACCTCTCCGTCATACGGAGTGACAAATCCCAGTCTCGATTCATGCCAACCCAACACACACTTTCGGAGATACCTTTAGTGCACCTTTATGGTCACCCAGTTACGTTGTGACATTTCATACACCCAAAGCATTCCTACGGCATCCGGGAGTTGCACAATCTCATGGTCTAAGGAAAGATACTTGACATTAGAAAGCTCTAGCAAACGAACTACACGATCTTGTGCTATGCTTAGGATTGGGTCTTGTCCAACACATCATTCTCCTAATGATGTGATCCCATTATCAATGACATCCAATGTCCATGGTCAGGAAACCACAACCATCTATTGATCAACAAGCTAGTCAACTAGAGGATCACTAGGGACATGTTGTGGTCTATGTATTCACACATGTATTATGGATTCCGATTAATACAATTATAGCATGAACAATAGACAATTATCATGAACAAGGAAATATAATAATAACCATTTTATTATTGCCTCTAAGGCATATTTCCAACAGTCTCCCACTTGCACTAGAGTCAATAATCTAGTTACATTGTGATGAATCTAACACCCATAGAGTTCTGGTGTTGATCATGTTTTGCTCGTGGAAGAGGTTTAGTCAACGGATCTGCGACATTCAGATCCATATGTACTTTACAAATATCTATGTCTCCATCTTGAATATATCCACGAATGGAGTTGAAGCGTCACTTGATGTGCTTGGTCTTCTTGTGAAACCTGGTCTCCTTGGCAATGGCACTAGCTCCAGTGTTGTCACAGAAGAGAGTCATCGAGCCCGACGCATTGGGAATCACTCCTAGGTTGGTGATAAACTCCTTCATCCAGACTCCTTCCTGCGCTGCTTCCGAAGTAGCTATGTACTCCGCTTCACATGTAGATCCCGCCACGATGCTTTGCTTGCAACTGCACCAGCTGACTGCCCCACCATTCAAAATATACACGTATCCGGTTTGTGACTTGGAGTCATCCAGATCTGTGTCAAAGATAGCATCGACGTAACCCTTTACGATGAGCTCCTCTACACCTCCATAAAACGAGAAACATCCTTAGTCCTTTTCAGGTACTTCAGGATATTCTTGACCACTGTCCAGTGTTCCATACCGGGATCACTTTGGTACCTCCCTACCAAACTTATGGCAAGGTTCACATCAGGTCTGGTACACAACAAGGCATACATAATAGAGCCTACGGCCGAGGCATAGGGGATGACACTCATCTTTTCTCTTTCTGCTGCCGAGGTCGGGCGTTGAGTTGTGCTCAATATAGGCAGGAACCCCTTCTTGGACTAATCCATATTGAACTTCTTCAATATCTTGTCAATGTATGTGCTTTGTGAAAGACCAATGAGGCGTCTCGTTCTATCTCTATAGATCTTGATGCCTAATATGTAAGCAGCTTCTCCAAGGTCCTTCATAGAAAAACACTTATTCAAGTAGGCCTCTATGCTTTCCAAAAGTTCTATATCATTTCCCATCAATAGTATGGCATCCACATATAATATGAGAAAAGCTACAGAGCTCCCACTCACTTTCTTGTAAATACAGGCTTCTCCACAAATCTGTATAAACCCAAATGCTTTGATCATTTTATCAAAGTGAATGTTCCAACTCCGAGATGCTTGCACCAGCCCATAGATGGAGTGCTGGAGCATGCATACCTTGTCAGCATTCTTAGGATCGACAAAACCTTCCGGATGCATCATATACCATTCTTCCTTAAGGAAACTGTTAAGGAATGCCGTTTTGACGTCCATTTGCCAGATCTCATAATCATGGAATGCAGCAATTGCTAACATGATTCGGACGGACTTTAGCTTCGCTACGGGTGAGAAGGTCTCATCATAGTCAACTCCTTGAACTTGTCGATAACCCTTAGCGACAAGCCGAGCCTTATAGACGGTCACATTACCATCCGCATCAGTCTTCTTCTTAAAGACCCACTTATTTTCTATGCCTTGGCGATCATCGGGCAAGTCCACCAAAGTCCATACTTTATTCTCATACATGGATCATATCTCAGATTTCATGGCTTCAAGCCATATGTTGGAATCCGGGCTTGATAACCTGCAAGTATACGCGATCAATTGTAGCCTCTTCAATAAGTAAGAGTGTCCAACCCAACGAGGAGCTAAAGGTAGAACAAATATTCTCTCAAGTCCTATCTGCCACTAATATGACTCTACGCGTGCTTAGTGTTCGCTTTACCTAGAACAAGTATGAAACTAGAAGGACTTTGCAAGTGTTGTTGGATAGGTTTGCAAGATAATAAAGAACTAGTAAATAAAAGCTAGGGGCTGTTTAGATAAAGAAGCAATAAAGTAAATATAGCGAGTGTGGAAAAGTGGTGGCAGGAGTTGTGAAATTGTCCCTAAACAATTGACTACGTTACTAGACCGGTAATCACTATTGCAATTCTATTTGAGGGAGAGGCATAAGCTAACATACTTTCTCTTCTTGGATCATATGCACTTATGATTGGAACTCTAGCAAGCATCCACAACTACTAAATATCATTAAGGCAAAACCCAACCATAGCATTAAAGTATCAAGTCCCCTTTATCCCATACGCAAACAACCTACTTACTCGGGTCTGTGCTTCTGTCACTCATGCCACCCACCATAAGCAAATCATGAACATATTGCAAACCCTACAGCGGGAATCCCTCACGCTTGCGCGACACGGAAGGCACAATAGGACAGCACCGATAATAAAACATGCAATTCAAACCAATCATAGCAATTCATCAATCACCGGTAGGACAACGAAAATCTACTCAGACATCATAGGATGGCAACACATCATTGGATAATAATATGAAGCATAAAGCACCATGTTTAAGTAGAGGGTACAGCGGGTTGCGGGAGAGTGGACCGCTAAATATAGATGGGGGAAGGTGATGGAGATGTTGGTGAAGATGGCGGAGGTGTTGGTGAAGATCGCGGTGATGATGATGGCCCCTGGCAGTGTTCCGGCGTCATCGGAAGCAAGGGGGAGAGAGCCCCATTCTTATTATTCTTCTTCCTTGACCTTCTCCCATCCCCTCTGGTCCTTGGCTCCCATGGCGTGGGAGGGGCGAGAGCCCCTCCGAGATTGGATCTATCTCTCTATCTCTCTCTCTGTTTCTGCGTTCTCAGATTCTTCCCCTTCACCGTTTCTTTTATATCCACAGATCCGTAACTCCGATTGGGTGAATCTTTCGCCCAGATTTTTCTCATAAAAGTAGCTTTCTTGCGGCAAAAGAAGAGCGTCAACCGCCTTACGGGGTGACCAGGAGAGTCCAGGGCGCTCCTGCCTCCCTGGGGTGCGCCCCCTGTCTCCTGGCCCCCTCGGGCACCATCTCGCATTGATTCTTCCTCCCAAAAATCACAAATATTCCAAAATAATTCTCCGTCCGTTTTTATCCCGTTTGGATTCCTTTTGATATTGGGTTTTTGCGAAACACAAAACATGCAACAAACAGGAACTGGCACGGGGCACTGGATCAATATGTTAGTCCCAAAAATAATATAAAAAGTTGCCAAAAGTATATGAAAGTTGAATAATATTGACATGGAACAATCACAAATTATAGATACGACGGAGACGTATCAGCATCCCCAAGCTTAATTCCTGCTCGTCCTCGAGTAGGTAAATGATAAAAAAGATAATTTTTGATGTGGAATGCTACCAAGCATAATCTTGATCATGTAATCTAATCATGGCATAAATATTAAGACACGAGTGATTCAAATCCATAGTCTATCATTTGACATAAAAACAATAATACCTAGGGCATCCCAACAAACAATCATGTCTTTCAAAATATGAATGCTTCAGAAAGTTATCCCTGCAAAATCATATAGTCTGGTATGCTCCCTTTTCTTAACACAGGGTACCCCTCATGCCTATCCCGGTGTCAGCCAAGCAATTGTTTCATACTTTAGTATTCTCAAACTTTTTCAACTTTCACGCAATACATGTGCGTGAGCCATGGATATAGCACTATGGGTGGAATAGAATATGATGATGCAGGTTATGTGGAGAAGACAAAAAGGGAGAAAGTCTCACATCGACGCGGCTAATCAACGGGCTATGGAGATGCCCATCAATTGATGTCAATGCGAGGAGTAGGGATTGCCATGCAACGGATGCACTAGAGCTATAAGTGTATGAAACCTCAAACTGAAACTAAGTGGGTGTGCATCCAACTTGCTTGCTTACGAAGACCTAGGGCATTTGAGGAAGCCCATCGTTGGAATATACAAGCCAAGTTCTATAATGAAAAATTCCCACTAGTATATGAAAGTGACAACATAAGAGACTCTCTATATGAAGAACATGGTGCTACTTTGAAGCATAAGTGTGGAAAAAGGATAGTAACATTGCCCCTTTTCTTTTTCTTTTTTTCTTTTTTTCTTTTTTTGGGTGGGCTTCTTTGGCCCCGTTTTTTATTTAGGTTTCTTTGGCCTTTCCTTTTTTTCATTTTTTTTCTTTTTTTTCTTTTTTTCATGGGAAAATGCTCTATAATGATGATCATCACACTTTTATTTACTTACAACTCAATATTAAAACTCGATACTAGAACAATATATGACTCTATATGAATGCTTCCGGCGGTGTACCGGGATGTGCAATGATCTAGCATAGCAATGACATCAAAAAACGGACAAGCCATGAAAACATCATGCTAGCTATCTTACGATCATGCAAAGCAATATGACAATGAATGCTCAAGTCATGAATATGATGATGATGGAAGTTGCATGGCAATATATCTCGGAATGGCAAAGGAAATGCCATGATAGGTAGGTATGGTGGTTGTTTTGAGGAAGATATAAGGAGGCTTATATGTGATATAGCGTATCATATCACGGGGTTTGAATGCACCGACGAAGTTTGCACCAACTCTCGGGGTGAGAAAGGGCAATGCACGGTACCGAAGAGGCTAGCAATGATGGAAAGGTAAAAGTGTGTATAATCCATGGACTCAACATTAGTCATAAAGAACTCACATACTTTTTGCAAAAATTTAAAAGCCCTTGAAACAAAGTACTACATGCATACTCCTAGGGGGGAGGTTGGTAGGAGTTAACCATCGCATGCCCCCGACCTTCAGGCAAAGATAAACAATCAAAATACAATGCGCGCCAATTTGGTTACATAGTTAGTAGTCCATATGTGCATCCTTCGGGAATCACAAACCTTAACACCAACATCCTTATTAAACACAACCATCTACTAGTACCTCCCACATATTATCATCTCTATATTGCAAAACTATTGCAAGGAATCAAACATATCATATTCAGTGATCCACAAGTTTATGAAGGATTTTATGACTGACCATGTGAATGACCAATTCCTGTCATCTCTCTAAATAGATATAAGTGAAGCAAGAGAGTTTAATTCTTTCTACAAAAGATATGCCCACGCTCTAACAAATATAAGTGAAGCAAAAGAGCATTCTACAAATGGCGCTTTTCTATGTAAACATAAACAGGCAATCCAGACTTCAAATGATATAAGTGAAGCACATGAAGCATTCTATAAAGCCATACTCAAAAATATTTAAGTGAAGTGCAATGAGCATTCTATAAATCAGCCAAGGACTATCTCATACCAGCATTGTGCATAAAAGAAAAATGAAAACTACATGCAAAAGACGCTCCAAGACTTGCACATATCGCATGAACGAAACAAATGCGAAAACATTCCGATACTTGTTGAAGAAAGAGGGGATGCCTTCCGGGGCATCCCCAAGCTTAGACGCTTGAGTCTCCTTGAATATTTACTTGGGGTGCCTTGGGCATCCCCAAGCTTGAGCTCTTGCCTCTCTTCCTTTTCCTCATATCGAGACCTCCTCGATCAAACACTTCATCCACACAAAACTTCAATAGAAAACTTGGTAAGATCCGTTAGTATAATAAAGAAAATCACTACTCTAAGTACTATTGCAAACCAATTCATATTTTGTTTTTGCATTGTTTCTACTGTAACATAACTTTTTCATGGCTTAATCCACTGATAGAAATTGATAGATTCATCAAAACAAGCAAACTATGCATCAAAAACAGAATCTGTCAAAAACAGAACAGTCTGTAGCAATCTGAACATTCACCATACTTATGGTACCCCAAAAATTCTACCAAAATTAGGAACAATAAATAATTTGTACATAAAGACAGTGCAGAAGGAATCAGAACCATTTGACGTTCCAGTTAAAAATGTAAAATTGTGCACTACGGCCAAAGTTTCTGTCCTGCACCGTACAAACCAACAAGCATTGTAAACATCCTAAAGGCAAACCTTGGCACATTATTTTTATAATACAATGGAACTATAGAAGGGGATAATTATTTTTGATGAAAAGTTTCTATAATTAAGATTCACAAAGTTTCCGTGAGCTAAAAGTTCAAGGCTCCCACTTCAACAATGCTTGTCTTTCTCACTTTCACTTTTCTTTTTGAAAAGTTTTGGGTTCTCCTCTTTATTTTTTTGTTTTTAGACTATATGAAAACACACAACAGAAATAAATGACTCTCTAAAACTTCCGGGTTGTCTCCCTGGCAGCGCTTTCTTTAAAGCCATTAAGCTAGGCATATAGTGCTCAAGTAATGGATCCACCCGGATCCCAAGGTATATCAAAGCCAATTTTAATTAACAATGATTTGTAGTTTAGTAGTGAGCACAAAGTAACATATATCATGCAACAACGAAGTCTAACTCTCTTCCTATGCATCGGCATGTCATAAAAGAACAATTCATGCACACCAAGTAAAGGCCAATGCATAGTACAAGCAGTTTCTTGCAATTCTATCCTATTGGAAACATAGAGAAGTGGAGATATAGTTCCTCTCTCATAATAATTGCAAGTAGGAGCAGCAAGCACATGCATATTATATCTATCAAAATCATCGTGTGCAATAGTAAAAGGCAACCCATCGATATAATCCTTAATAAGCACAAACTTCTCCGATATAGTGTGGTAGGGAGAATTCAAAAAGGTAATAGGACTATCATGCGTGGGTGCAATAGCAACAATTTCATGTTTAACATAAGGAACTATAGCAAGTTCATCTCCATAAGCATAATTCATATTGGCATCTTGGCCACAAGCATAGCAAGCATCATCAAAAGGGGATATTTCAAGAGAATCAACGGGATCATAACAATCATCATAGCAATCATCATAGTAATCATCATACCAATCATCCTTCGGTAAGCACGAAGGGACATTAAATAATGTATGAGTTGAAGAGTTACTCTTATTAGAAGGTGGGCACGGGTCGCTAATCCGCTCTTCCTCCTTTTGTTCTTCTCTCTCCTCATCATCTCTTTCATCCAATGAGCTCACAGTTTCATCAATTTCTTCCTCCACGGACTCCTGTAAAATATTAATCTCTTCTTGGACAGTGGAGGAGTCCTCAATATATAGTTTAACATAGGCATTAGAAGCATAATTATCATAACAATATTCAAGTATGGCAAAAATTTCAGATTTATAGAGAGTAGCATCATACTTTTCAATCAAAGAAGCAATTTCATAAGCACCCTTAAAAGCAACAAATTCTTCAATTTGTTGAAAATCATAGTAATTATAAACACACTAAACATACGAAGATACGATTCCATTATCACTAGACAAGCATTGATAGGGAAGGTGTTTCTTAGGGTTTTCACAACAACAAGTAAAATCATATAGTTCACATAAAGTCCAAGCATAGCATTGCAAACGATGAATTTGATTCAGTAAAAGTTTCCCTTTCTCAGATATATGGTGTCGCACATAACAAGCATGATCATCTAAATATTTGCCCTCAACTAAGCTAGTTCGGGTTTCAGCACGAGCACATAGGGATCGAAGATGATCCAAGTAAAAAGCTTCAGTAGTGTGATAGATTTTGAGTGGTTCTTCAACCATTGGTGCAGTAGGTACAACTAATTTTTTTGGTATTTTGCGTTTCCTACCCATAACTGAAGATAGAAAACAACTAAGAACAGCAAATAAAAATTACTTAGTGATAAAGCAAACAAGCACACACGAGAATATTCACCCCACGCTATGACTCCCCGGCAACGGCGCCAGAAAAAGGTCTTGATACCCCGCAAGTATACAGGATCAATTGTAGCCTCTTTTGATAAGTAAGAGTGTCGAACCCAACGAGGAGCTAAAGGCAGAACAAATATTCTTTCAAGTCCTATCTGCCACTGATACGACTCTACGCATGTGAGGGAGTCCCGGACTAGGGGGTGTCCGGATAGCCGAACTACCATCATCGGCCGAACTCCAAGACTATGAAGATACAAGATTGAAGACTTCGTCCCATGTCCGGATGGGACTTTCCTTGGCGTGGAAGGCAAGCTTTGCGATACGGATATGTAGATCTCCTACCATTGTAACCGACTCTGTGTAACCCTAGCCCTCTCCGGTGTCTATATAAACCGGATGGCTTTAGTCCATAGGACGAACAACAATCATACCATAGGCTAGCTTCTAGGGTTTAGCCTCCTTGATCTCGTGGTAGATCTACTCTTGTAACCCACATCATCAATATTAATCAAGCAGGACGTAGGGTTTTACCTCCATCAAGAGGGCCCGAACCTGGGTAAAAACATCGTGTCCCTCGTCTCCTGTTACCATCCGCCTAGACGCACAGTTCGGGGCCCCCTACCCGAGATCTGCCGGTTTTGACACCGACATTGGTGCTTTCATTGAGAGTTCCTCTGTGTCGTCACCGATAGGCTCGATGGCTTCTTCGATCATCAACGACGATGCAGTCCAGGGTGAGACCTTCCTCCCTGGACAGATCTTCGTATTCGGCGGCTTCGCACTGTGGGCCAATTCGCTTGGCCAGCTGGAGCAGATCGAAGGCTACGCCCCTGGCCGTCAGGTCAGATTTGGAAGTTTGAACTTCACGGCTGACATCCGCGGGGACTTGATCCTCGACGGATTCGAGCCACAGCCGAGCGTGCCGTACTGTCACGATGGGCATGATTTAGCTCTGCAGCCGGACAGTACCCTGGAGGCCGCACTCGAACCCGCTCCGATCTTTGACTCGGAGCCGGCTGCGCAGACCAAGGATGGATGGCTAGACACCACCTCGGGGGCTGCAACGTCTACGGCGATAGAGCCGAACACCGATCTTGTCCCCCATGAAGCTCGTGACTCCGTGGTGCCGGACTCCTTGCTGGACTCCGGACCTCCCGCGCCCCCTCCAGTCGAATCCGATTGGGCGCCGATCATGGAGTTCACCGCGGCGGACATCTTTTAACACTCACCTTTTGGTGACATCTTGAGTTCGCTAAAGTACCTCTCGTTATTAGGAGAGGCCTGGCCGGACTGCGGCCAGGATGGTTGGGATGCGGACGACGAAGAAATTCATAGCCCACCCACCACCCACTTGGTAGCCACTGTCGTCGACCTAACCGGCATGCTAGATTACGACTCTGAGGACATCGACAGTATGGACGACGATGCCGGAGACGACCAAGAACCAGTGCCCACCGGGCACTAGAAAGCCACCTCTTCATACGACATATACATGGTGGATATCCCAAAGGATGGGAACAGCGAAGGAATAGCGGAGGATGACCCCTCCAAGAAACAGCCCAAGCGCCAGCGTCAGCGGCGCCGCTCTAAATCCCGCCATAGCAAGAATGAGGATTCCGGCACCGGAGACAATAATACACCGGATAGCGCCGAAGACAACCCACTCCAGCAAGATCCAGCACAGAAGGAGGGGGATGCCAGCCCTCATGAGAGAGCGGCCGAAGAAGAGGTAGAGGACTATATGCCTCCGTCCGGAGACGAGGCAAGCCTCGACGACGATGAATTCGTCGTGCCTGAGGATCCCGTCGAATAGGAGCGTTTCAAACGCAGGCTTATGGCCACGGCAAACAGCCTCAAGAAAAAGCAGTAGCAGCTTAGAGCTGATCAAGATCTGCTAGCTGACAGATGGACCGAAGTCCTCGCGGCCGAAGAGCATGAACTCGAACGCCCCTCCAAAAGCTACCCCAAACGTAAGCTTCTCCCCCGATTAGAGGTGGAGGCATATGATCCCGCTTCACCAGGAGACAATACGGCCGATCGACCACCCCGTGGTCGCGACAGAGAGGCCTCAAGGCCCTTCACTAGACCCGTACCCCGGCATCGCTCAAATGCACAAGGCCACAGGGGAACACTCCGGACCTGCGCAACATATTGGAGGATAAGGCAAGACAATCAAGATCGATCTATGGATCACGTGGGCGCCCCACGATACGTGACGATCACCGTCACCCCGGACACAGTAAGTCCGGCCGGGCCGAACACAACAGACAAAGCTCTTTTGAGCTCCGTCGCGATATCGCCCGGTACAGAGGCGCCGCACACCCACTGTGCTTCACAGATGAGGTAATGGATCATCAAATCCTAGAAAGGTTTAAACCCGTCAATATTGAATCTTATGAGGGCACAACAGACCCCGCGGTCTGGATCGAGGACTATCTCCTCCACATCCACATGGCCCGCGGAGACGATCTCCACGCCATCAAATATCTCCCACTCAAACTTAAAGGACCAGCCCGGCACTGGCTTAACAGCTTGCCAGCAGAGTCAATCGGGAGTTGGGAGGACCTGGAAGCCGCATTCCTCGATAACTTCCAAGGCACGTACGTGCGACCACCAGATGCAGATGACCTAAGCCACATAATTCAGCAACCAGACGAATCGGCCAGACAATTCTGGACACGGTTCTTAACCAAGAAAAACCAAATTGTCGACTGTCCGGATGCCGAGGCCCTCGCGGCCTTCAAGCATAACATCCGCGACGAGTGGCTTGCCCGGCACCTGGGACAGGAAAAGCCGAAATCCATGGCAGCCCTTACATCACTCAAGACCCACTTCTGTGCGGGTGAGGACAGCTGGCTAGCACGCAGCAACAACCTCAATAAAAATTCTAGCAGTCCGGATATCAAGGACCATAGTGGCAGGTCGCGTCGCAACAAAAACAAACACCACATTAACGACAATAACAGTGAGGATACGGCAGTCAATGCCGGATTCAGAGGCTCTAAACCCGGTCAACGGAAAAAGTCATTCAAAAGAACAACTCAGGGTCCGTCCAATTTGGACCGAATTCTCGACCGCTTGTGCCAGATACATGGCACCCCTGAAAAGCCAGCTAACCACACCAATAGGGACTGTTGGGTGTTCAAGCAGGCAGGCAAGTTAATTACCGAAAACAGCGACAAGGGGCTACATAGCGACGACGAGGAAGAGACCCGACCGCCGAAAAATAGAGGACAGAATGGTTTCCCCCCACAGGTGCGGACAGTGAACATGATATATGCCACGCACATACCCAAAAGGGAGCGGAAGCGTGCACTCAGGGATGTATACGCGATGGAGCCAGTTGCCCCGAAGTTCAATCCATGGTCCTCTTGCCCGATCACCTTTGACCGAAGGGACCACCCCACCAGCATTTGCCATGGTGGGTTCGCCGCATTGGTTCTAGACCCAATCGTCGATGGATTTCATCTCACCAGAGTCCTGATGGACGGCGGCAGCAGCCTAAACCTGCTTTATCAGGACACGGTGCACAAAATGGGCATAGACCCCTCAAGGATTAAACCTACCAAGACGACCTTTAAATGCGTCATACCAGGTGTAGAAGCCAATTGTACAGGCTTAGTTACACTGGAAGTGGTCTTCAGATCCCCGGATAACTTCCGAAGCGAGGAGTTAATCTTCGACATAGTCCCGTTCCGCAGCGGCTATCATGCCTTGCTCGGACGTACCGCGTTCGCAAAGTTCAACGCGGTGCTGCACTACGCATACCTCAAGCTCAAGATGCCAGGCCCTAGAGGAGTCATCACGGTCAACGGAAACACCGAACGCTCCCTCCGAACGGAGGAACATACAGCGGCTCTCACGGCAGAAGTACAAAGCAGCCTTTTAAGGCAATTCTCGAGTCCGTCTGCCAAGCGGCCGGACACAGCTAAGCGTGCCCAGAGTAACCTACAACACGACCATCTGGCATGTTCCGAGCACGCGTAGCAGTGCGGCCCCAACCCCAGCCCCTGTAAAACATTAAGACAGACCCTTCACGTACTCCATTACGCTCTGAAGATACCATGGGCATGGGGCAAGGGGCTCGACCACGATAAGCCCAGACTGCGGCTCAACCGCACTAGGGGCTCTTAAGTGTGTCATTTCTTTTTCTTTTCCTTTTATTTTTTACCTATAGGACTCCGTTCGTAAGAGGCCCTGTCCGGCAGCAGACATGCCAAACCCACGATGCAACAGCCAGGGAAGGAGAAAGGCTACAACAAAAACCCAGGTGGTCTCCATCATGAGCATTAAATCTGTTTTATGCATTATTCCGTAGCCTACCCCTGGAGGGGGACATGTTAAAGAGTCCCATCCCTTGCTTACCGCACCACTTGTATCGTCCTGCACTTACAGCAGTTTTTATTGAATAAAGCAATGCAGCACATTTTTGCTTCTAATTGCATTTCTTTCTTACACATATGTTCATCTATGACATGTTGCATCTGTACGTTTTGGTATGGCTAAATACACCAGGGGCTTATGTTTCCCGCGTTATGGTGTGATAAGTCCGAACACTTTCACAAGTGCGGCACCCCGAACTTATAGCATTATATGCATCGGCTCCGAATCATGTTCTTGGGTCAATAGTTGGGTTTGCCCAGCTCCCATGTTTTTGTACCTTACGTTCCATTTTATCGGCTAAGGTAGCACTGGAAGAACCACTGTGATTGCGCCCCAGTTGAGCTGGGTTAACGCCTCAGTGGAGAAAGCTAAAACTGACCGTCATGATGAGGCGAGAGCTGGTCGCTGTTCGAGAGGTTCTTTGCGAGTCCCTAAAGACTTATGCCGCTTCGAGCGAGGAGCCGGATTCTGTCCGGCCAAGGCGTGGATAGCGCCCCAAATTCGGCCTTCCGAAAACTAGGGGCTTCGCCGAAATTTAAAATTATAGAATTCTATGGCTAAGTGAGAGTGTTCAAGCATTATAAGTCCGGTTGCCTTGTTCGTTGTGTTGAGCGCCTCCCTAGATGGACCCAAAAATGGGAACAAGAGCGCTCGAGTTTATCCCGAACACCCCAGCACTCGTGGCATGGGGGCTGAAGCCGACGACTTGCCATCTCTCAGATTTGATAAACAGCCGCAGAGAAGGTAATATTTTAAATTAACAAGCATTGCTTAGCGCATATGAACCAAGTTTTCAGCGCACAGGATAACAAAATGCGAGTCTACTCAAATATTACATCTTTGGAGCACTCACCCGCAATAGTGCGGGCGCCCTTCAGCACACTCCTATAATACATCTCGGGCGTGCGATGCTCCTTGCCCTCTGGTGGGGGGTCCATCACAAGCTTCTGGGCATCCATCTTGCCCCAATGCACCTTTGCACGGGCAAGGGCCCGACGTGCACCTTCAATATAGGCGGAGTGCTTGATGACTTCAACCCACGGGCACGCATCCACCAGCCGCCGCACCAGGCCAAAGTAGCTCCCAAGCATGGCCTCCTTAGGCCACAGCCGAACTATGAGGCCCTTCATGGCCTGTTCGGCCGCCTTGTGGAGCTCGACCAGCTGCTTCAGCTGGTCGCTAAGGGGCACCAGATGTTCGGCCTCAGCATACTGAGACCAGAAGACCTTCTCCGTCGAGCTCCCCTCCTCGGCCCGGTAGAATGCGGCAGCATCGGATACGCTGCGAGGAAGATCTGCGAACGCTCCTAGAGAGCTCCGAATTCGGGTAAGCGACAGGTAATTAACACTCACATGCTTACTTTGCATGAAAAATGCCTTACCCACTGCTATTTTATTTACCGCCTTGATCTCTTGGAGAGCCTTGTAGGCTTTGGTCTTAGCGGCTTTGGCACTCTCAAGAGCCGTTGCAAGCTCAGACTCTCGAGTCTTCGAGTCACACTCCAGGCTCTCATGTTTCCTCATGAGATCCTGGAGCTCTTGCTGTACCTCCGCCACCCGCGCCTCCTGTTTCTCTCGCTCGGTGCGCTCCGCAGCCGCATTGCGTTCGGCCGCGGCCACCGCCTCCTTCAGGGTCGCCACCTCGTTAGTGGTCCCTGCAATACCCCAGTTATCCTTGTCATTTTTCTTGCAACCAAATCCTTTTCTGTAAGGTACAATTTTCATAAGGTATTACTCACCTTCTTTTTCCTCGAGCTACTTCTTGGCATGGCCGAGCTCGTTCTCGGACCGCTCGAGGTTTTCCTTCAAAGTTTTGACCTCCGCAGTCAGTGCGGCAGAGGTCAGCAGCACAGCCTGCAATCCCATATTGACATATTTTCATGACTCCTGTGTTTATCTTTCTAAAGATCCTCAGTCCGGCTTTTCTTTCCGAACACCAAACCGAGCATCAGGGGCTACTATCTATGCGGTACCATTTTACATATATTGAAATTCTTACCTCAAAGCCTGTTAGAAGGCTGCTGCAGGCTTCGGTCGGCCCGTTCTTGGCGAGCTGAACTTTCTGAATCACCGCACTCATAACAGTGCGGTGTTCCTCTTCAATAGAGGCGCTATTGAGCGCCTCTAGCAAATTATCCGGCACCTCCGGTTGGACGGAGGCAGCCGGCGTCGCGGTCTTGCCCTTCTTACGAAGGGGTCGCCCGCCGGACTCCGGAGCCACTATGGGTTCCGGGGCTGAGTCCGGTGCAAAGTCCGGGAGGTTGTCTTGTGACACCTCCGGGGCCCTCTCCTCCTGGTGGGTCCCTTCCTGGGATCCCACCTCGGCATCGTCCACATCACGGGGGGTGGAGGCAGTCGGAAGAGAATCCATATCCGACGCCCCTAAGGACCCGCTCGACGAAGTGGGGAGATCATCCTTAGGCGGACTGCAGGGTTGTATGCGGCATTAGAAAGACATAATGTGGCGGAAAACGAAAACCTTGAAGTTATTCGGGAGTCTAGATACTTACGATCCCGCCAGAGGCTTGGCCCTTGGAGGCCAGTCCTCGTCGTCGTCACTGGCGTTGGCGGAACAGTCCGGGGGAAGAGTTTTTCCCCTCTTGGACCCTTCGGCCTCCCTTGTTGGGGAGGCCTTCCTTTTCTTCCCTCCCCCCGCTGGGGGAGAGGCTTTCTTCTTCTCCTCCTCACCTTGGTGGGAGGAGTCGGCCTCGGATTCATCGTCTGATAGCACCTGAAAACGGGAACTCTTCCGAGTCCCCATGGCCTTCTTCTTGGCCTTCTTCTCCAGCACCACGTGGGGTGCCGGAGCCAGCAGCCCCATTAGGCGGGCGTCAGCTGGGTCCTCTGGCAATGGGGCCGGACAGATAGCCTGTGCGACCTTCTTCAGCCAGTCCTGTCAAAGGAAAGGGAGTTTAGATCCCACATAGAGTCAAACTATGAATAACAAGCGTCCCGTAAAGGACAATATCACTTACCTCGTCAGCTAGACGCTGCGAGCTGAATCCGCGATCTTCGGTAGCGGATGCGGGAGCCTCGGCGCCCTTGAACAGCACCTTCCAGACCTCTTCGTACGTAGTGTCGAAGAGCCCATTCAAAGTCTGGTGCTGCGCCGGATCGAACTCCCACATGTTGAAGCCCCGTCATTGGCACGGGAAAATCCGGCGGATGAGCATGACCTGGACTACGTTGACAAGCTTGAGCTTCTTGTCCACCAGCTTCTGGATACAGGCTTGGAGTCCGGTCAGCTCCTCTGAATCCCCCCAGATCCGGCCACCCTCTTTCTAGGAGGTGAGCCGTGTAGGGATACCGGATCTAAATTCAGGGGCCGCTGCCCAATCAGGGTCATGCGGCTCGGTGATGTAGAACCACCCTGATTGCCACCCCTTAATGGTTTCCACGAAAGTACCCTCCAGCCACGTAACGTGGGACATCCTTCCCACCATGGCGCCTCCGCACTCCGCTTGGCTGCCCTTCACAACCTTCGGCTTGACACTGAAGGTCTTGAGCCACAAGCCGAAGTGGGGCTGGATGCAGAGGAAGGCCTCGCACACGACGATAAACACCAAGATGTTGAGGATAAAATTCGGGGCCAGATCATGGAAATCTAGGCCGTAGTAGAACATGAGCCGCCGGACAAAGGGATGAAGTGGGAAGCCCAGTCCGCGGAGGAAATGGGGAAGGAATACTACCCTCTCATGGGGCCTAGGGGTGGGGATGAGCTCTCCCTCGTCGGGGAGCCGATGCGTGATGTCGCTGGACAAGTATCCGGCGCTGCACAGCTTTTGGATATTACCCTCCGTGACGGAGGAGGCCATCCACTTGCCTCCCGCTCCGGACATATTTGGAGAAGGTTGAGGTGAGATGTGCGGGCTTGGGTGCTAGAGCTCGAGTTCGCAGAGATGGATAAGCCAAGGAGGAAGAAGGCGCAGGTAAAAAGGTTGGATCTTTATCCCCTTATATGGGCGGACGGAAACATGCGTCCCCATCGGCCTGATAAAACTCGCTTATCTCCCACGCGCCGCAATCAATGGCGCGGTTGGGTTACCCACGTCCGTATTGATGGGAATCCCGGAATAAGGGGAACACGATCTCTGCTTCGACAAGACGTGCCAAGGAAACCGCCTCGCTAAACGTGCTGAGATGGAACAATAAAAACAATTTGAAGGCTTGGTAGTGGTGTGACGTGACGCCACAAAATACGTCAGCAGATTGAACTTGTGTAATATTATTCTCTCTACGGTTGTATGTGGAATTTATTTTGCAGAGCCGGACACTATCCTGGTGTTCACAATCTTCTATAAATTATTCGAAGGAGGAACCCGCCTTGCAATGCCGAAAACAACATGCGCGCCGGACTCGTCATCATTGAAGCCTGGTTCAGGGGCTACTGAGGGAGTCCCAGACTAGGGGGTGTCCGGATAGCCGAACTACCATCATCGGCCGGACTCCAAGACTATGAAGATACAAGATTGAAGACTTCGTCCCGTGTCCGGATGGGACTTTCCTTGGCGTGGAAGGCAAGCTTGGCGATACGGATATGTAGATCTCCTACCATTGTAACCGACTCTGTGTAACCCTAGCCCTCTCCGGTGTCTATATAAACCGGATGGCTTTAGTCCATAGGACGAACAACAATCATACCATAGGCTAGCTTCTAGGGTTTAGCCTCCTTGATCTCGTGGTAGATCTACTCTTGTAACCCACATCATCAATATTAATCAAGCAGGACGTAGGGTTTTACCTCCATCAAGAGGGCCCAAATCTGGGTAAAAACATCGTGTCCCTCGTCTCCTGTTACCATCCGCCTAGACGCACAGTTCGGGACCCCCTACACGAGATCCGCCGGTTTTGACACCGACAGCATGCTTAGTCTTCGCTTTGTCGGCGTTCTGGGAACGGGGGTCCCCAGACTTGCCTGCCTGTGGCCTGCAGCATGGCTCAAGTGGTGGCCCAGTATGGCCCATCTTCATCAGCACAAGACTCAAGACCCTCGCGAGGGGCCAAGCCTCGCGGGGCGGATGACACAAGGCTTCCTCAAGAACGGCCTCACCAGGCAGGCTCGCGAGGAGGCGGACAGATCAAGGCAGGGTACCTCGCGAGGTGCTCATGATGCAAGCCATGACGAATAGAGACCAGGCGGGCGCCAGGCGGGCGCCGGCCTGCGCAGTGTCCTTGTTTCCTCTTTAGTGCAAAGGGGGCAAGCACAGGCGTGGAGTACCGAGGCATCAGGCAAAGATTGCCATTTCAGTGCAACAAGACCAAGACCAGCAGAGCGGCAGGATGGAGGTCACCGTGGAGCCCAGGATGGCATCATCGCCAGTGCCTTTGGCAGCCGAAAACCAACTTTAGTCAGGATAACTTGTACTAGATGTTCCCCTTCAAAATGGCCGTTGTTGGCGCCCTTCCCGCTCATTACTTGGGAAGATGACCAGGGCCTCTATAAATAGGACTAGCCACCATAGAGTAGTGAGGATGGGGTTTTGGCATCTCAGAGAGCCCTAGCCAGAGAGAGAGGCGATCGAACTCCCCCAAGCAGTTCATCGCACCAGTTCAAGAACACCTCTCACGAGGCTGTTCTTCCCTTGTACTGTTCTTCATCAGCGCCTGAGGCAATCCACCACACCACACACTTGAGTAGGGTATTACACCACAACGGTGGCCCGAACCAGTATAAATCTCGTGTCCCTTGTGATGTTCATCATTTTAGCTTAGATTCTCACAAGGCGATCGGACGTAGGTCGGTAGGGGAAAGATCTTCGTGCGCACCCTAGAGTTCAAACCTTAAGGGTCTGCCGGAACCATACATACGACATTTGGCGCGCCGGGTAGGGGTGCACCGGAGCTCTCCCTTCCGTCGACCCGTTCTCCATCAGCACTGCACTCTGCCCTCATGGCGGCCAACGCACCACCCGCTCCGGCTATCGACGCTGGTGCGGGAACCAGGGGGCTCCGAGCCCTGGCCCCCGCCTTGCGACAGGTGCGGTGGACGAATAAGTTCAAGCCGGACATGCCGCCGCGCTACGACGGCGCGGCGGATCCGCTGGCCTTCCTGCTAGCATATGAAGAAGCCGTCCTCAAGGCCGAAGGCGACGACAAGGTCATGGCTAACTGGCTGCCCATGACCCTCACCGGCATCCCGTGCATGTGGCTGCTCCACCTGCGAGTGACTTCTGTAGCATCCTGGGAGGAGTTGTGCAACCTCTTCCACGCCCATCACGCTGCGCCGGCACCCCCAGTCGTCGCAGCCCTTCTGGGCGGATCACAGGCACCGCCTTCGAGCCGCCACGTCAAGCGTTCGTCCACCAGATCGGTGCCGTCCTTAAGCGTCGCGAAGCCCCCCCCCCCGGGCTGGGTGGCACCCAAGGCTAATTTGACCTTCGGCTCGGACGATCACCCCTCCAACACTACATGTTCGGGCGCACTTCCGATGCTATGCACCCCACCATCTGCCAGGTGGCCGTCACCAGGACCCTCATCGACGGTGGTGCTGGCCTCAACATGCTCTCGGTGGAGGCCTTCAGCCTCCTCCATGTGCCGCTAGAGCGGCTCCGACCCAGCAGGCCCTTCTCGGGCGTCGGAGGCAGTTCCATCGGCTCCCTGGGGCAGCTCCGCCTCCCGGTGACCTTCAGCACCCACGACAACTTCTGCACTGAGCTGGTCGACTTTGACATTGCCTCCATCGGCCTCCCGTACAATGCCATCCTCGGCTACCCAGCCTTGGCCCAGTTCACGGCAGCGACTCACCCGGCGTACAACCTCATGAAGATGCCCGGGAGCAGCGGCATCCTTACCGTGTCCGGAGACAAAAGGGACGCGCTGCAGGCGCTCAAGCTTGCTTTCAAGATGGCCGTGGTGGCGCAACCCGCCAGCGCAGATACCCTCGAGCCCAAGGGGGCTGCGCCGGCCAAGAAGAAGCAGCTATTCACCCAAGACAAGGCAGAGACCAAGCAAGTACCGGTCGACGAGGATGGATCCTCTAGCGCCACCTTCACAATAGGCGCCAACCTCGACCCTGAGCAGGAGGAGGCCTTGGTGAAATTCCTGCGCGCAAACAAGGAGGTGTTTGCGTGGGAACCTGATCAGCTATCAGGGGTCCCAAGGGATGTGATTGAACAGCATCTCAACATGTGCCCCAACACGCGCCCCATGAAGCAGAAGGCAAGGCGACAGTCCACTGAGAAGCAGGCCTTCATCGTCCAAGAAACCCGCAAGTTAGAGGCAGCAGGTGTCATTCGTGAAGTTCGCTATCCTGAATGGTTGGCCAATCATGTTGTCGTGCCAAAAAAGGGAGGGAAGGAACGCATGTGTGTCGACTTCACCAACCTCAACAAGGCCTGCCCTCAGGATCCGTTCCCGCTCCCTCGCATCGACAAGATCGTCGATTCTACCGCCGAGTGTGACCTGTTGTGCTTCCTGGATGCCTTCTCGGGCTATCACCAGATAAAGATGGCGGTAGAAGACGTGGAGAAAATGGCCTTCCTGACCCCGTGTGGAGTATACTGCTATACCTGCATGCCATTCGGGTTGCGCAACGCAGGCGCGACCTTTCAGCGGCTGATGCACATCGCCTTGGGCCGACAGCTCGGGAGAAACGCTGAGGCCTACGTCGATGACATTGTGGTGAAGTCTCGGGAGGCGAAAACCCTGATACAGGACCTGGAAGAAACCTTCACGATCCTCCGTGAAGTGGATATGCGGCTCAACCCGGAGAAGTGCGTATTCAGAGTCCCCTCGGGCAAGCTCTTGGGCTTCCTCATATCCCACAGGGGCATCGAGGCTAACCTAGAGAAGGTCAAGGCAGTCGAAGACATGAGTCCGCCGAAGACCCTCAGAGAAATGTAGAAGCTCATCGGGCGTGTAACCGCGTTGGGACGCTTCATCTCCAAGTTGGCGGAGCGAGCAATGCCCTTCTTCAAGCTGATGAAGAAGAAGGGCCCGTTCGAATGGACTGAAGAGGCCGACAAGGCATTCCAAGATCTCAAGAAGTACCTTACCAGCCCTCCGGTGATGGTAGCTCCGCGCCCTCGAGAGCCCTTGGTGCTCTACCTTGCAGCCACCCCCTACTCCGCCAGCGCAGCCCTGGTGGCGGTTAGAGAGGAGCGCCGGGCCTAGCTGCCGCCCCGGCCGAAGCAGAGCAAAGTCAAGAAAGCCTCATGAAGACCACGACCGCAGCAGATGAGGATCAGCCTCAGCAGGGGGGCCCACCTAGAGCGGAGGAGGCCCCGCCAGGCGACCAAGCACTGGGGGCTCCGTCATCTCGGGAGGTGCTTCAACCTCTAGGAGGCAGGCTGCGCCAGCACCCTCAACCTCATCGAGCATCCTGTATACTTCGTCAGCACGGTGCTACGGGACGCAATGGCGCGATACGCCATGCCCCCAAAACTCCTCCTTGTGCTGTTAGTGGCTTCACGCAAGCTACGGCACTACTTTCAAGGCCATCCCATCAAGGTCGTCTCGGCATACCCCTTGGAAAGGGTACTCAAGAGCCCCAACTCAGCTGGAAGGGTCGTTGACTGGAACATCGAGTTGCAAGCATTTCAATTGGAATTCAGCACGACCAGAGTCATCAAGGGAGCCACACTTGCAGATTTCATGGCAGAATGGACGGAGGCGCCAGGACTCGAAGCGGGTGAGGACCAGTCGCTTTCCCCAGGAAGTGAAGCGCCGAACGGCTGGGTCATGTACTTCGACGGGGTGTTCTCGCGACATGGCGCGCGGGCTGGCGCGGTGCTCATATCTCCCACTCAGGACAAGCTCTACTATGCCGTGCAACTCTGCTTCCAGCATGGAGAGAAGGTCTCCAACAACATAGTAGAATACGAGGGCCTGATAGCGGGCTTGAAAGTTGCAGCCGCCTTGGGGGTAAAGCGCCTCATCATCAAGGGCGATTCACAACTCCTCATTAATTTATCCAACAAGGTGTACGAGCCGAAGGACGAACACATGGAAGCATATCTCGCGGAGGTCCGCAGGATGGAGAAACAGTTTTGGGGGCTGGAGTTGCAGCATGTGCCTCGCGGCACCAATCAAGAGGCTGATGACATCGCCAGGAGGGCGTCTAGGCGGTTGCCTCAGGAGTCTGGCGTCTTCAAGGAACGACTCTTCAAACCTTCAGCGGCACCATCACTATCGAGCACAGCATAGCCTCAGGAGGAGCTCCCTCAACCGCCTACCTTGGGAGCCCCGGCCTGTGGCCCGACCTCAGGAGCACACCTGCTCCTGGCGCTGGAGCCTCAGGAGGATGTTGGACCGTGGAGTTCAAGGATTACTTGGTGCAAGGGATTCTGCCAGAAAAGGAGGAGGACGCGGAACGTGTGGCGCGGCAGGCCACGGCCTACTGCATCCAAGACGGAGAGCTCTACCGGAAGCGGCCAAATGACGTTACCCTACGTTGCATCTCTAGGGAGCAAGGGAAAGAGTTACTGGCAGACATTCACGGTGGAGACTGCGGACACCACTCGTCTTCACGCACACTCGTCGGCAAGGCGTTTTGCAGCGGGTTCTATTGGCCAACGGCACTCAATGACGCAGTCGAGCTGGTGAAGGCTTGTGAAGGCTGTCAATTCCACGCCAAGCAGATTCATCAGCCATCTCAGGGCCTTCAGACCATTCCCCTCTCATGGCCATTCGCTGTTTCGGGACTCGACATCCTTGGCCCATTTCCTCGGGCGTCGGGGGGTTACCGCTACCTCTACGTCGCCATTGACAACTTCACAAAGTGAGCAGAGGTGGAAGCTGTCCGCACCATCCCGGCTGGCTCAGCGGTCAAATTCATCAAGGGTCTCGTGAGCCGGTTTGGGGTACCTGATCGCATCACCGACAACGGTTCGCAGTTCAGCAGCAATCTCTTCAAAACATATTGTGCTAACCTTGGAACGCAGATATGCTACGCTTCGGTGGCACACCCTCGCAACAACGGCCAAGCTGAACGCACCAACGTGGAGGTCCTGAAAGGCCTCAAAACCCGGACCTTCAAGAAGAAGCTGGAGGCCTGTGGCAGGGGCTGGCACGACAAGCTTCAGTTCGTGCTATGGTCCATCCGCACTACTGCTACCAAGTCGACCGGCGAAACCCCGTTCTTCCTCGTCTATGGTGCTGAGGCGGTCCTTCCTCACGAAGTCAGGCATCGCTCTGCGCGGGTCCTGGCTTTTGACGAAGCACAGTAGGATGCCATGCAGGGGGTGGACCTCGTGCTTGGGAAGGAACATCGTCGGGAGGCTGCGCTTTGGGCTGCGAGATACCAACAAGCGTTGCGGCGGTACCACTGCCGCAGCATCCGCCCGAGGACCCTCGAGGTAGGTGACCTAGTGCTCAGACGGGTGCTCTCCAGGGAGGGGCTACACAAGCTCTCGCCCATGTGGGAGGGCCCGTTCAAGGTTGTTCATGTCTCCAGGCCTGGCGCCGCACGCTTGGAGACTCAGGAGGGGGTGTCCATCCCGAACGCGTGGAACATCCAGCACCTCCGGAAGTTCTACCCTTGAAGAAAGGCCCAGAGCCTGTAAAGAAGGCCTGGCGCCTGTGAAGCTAGACGAACCAACAAAGGCCCGGTGCCTATGAAGAAGGCTAATGCCTATGAAGCTCATCTCCCCGAGAAAGGCCCGGAGCCTGTGAAGAAGGCCAATGCATGTGAAGCTCGCCGCCCGTGACACTCTCACATAATAATGAGTTGGGGTTGTACATGCCCCGAAGTCTTCGGAGAGCCGCCCTCGGGCCTCGGGGGCTCCCGCCCACGCCCAGTGGCAACACTTAGCTCCGCGCTAGTGAGAAGACGTCGAAGACTAGATTAGGTGCCGGACGTGGCTTTTTCATTTGCTTTATGCAGTTGGCTTGTTCGTCCCTATTTGAAGTTTTATTGGAGTTGCTTCTGTCCCTAACATGTGACTCTTTGTCTTTTTCGCCCACTTGATTCGTTTTCTCTCTCGCAAATCTCGCGAGGGGGCTACGCGGGTGCCCTCGCGAGTGTTTTCTGACCCGGTCTTGTGAGGCTTTCCTATCCAAGTCCACTACAGGAGCACCCCTCCCGGTCTGTGCCCCACGGGCATCGCGACACGAACACAGGACCTGAGTCGGTCGCCCTCGCGACCGAGACCGGAAGTTACCTCTCCTGACTAATCCTTGCAGGACACAAAGCGCGCGACAAGGCCTCAGCCTCGGGAAGCGAAGACTGCGGCAAGTCCCCCCGAGCTAAGTAATTCCTACACGCGAGCATGCGGCACCACAACATAGCACAGAAATAGCGGAAACAGCATAATAGTTGACGGCAACAGTCCAGCATGCCCCCGCGGGGCCCTACACTACTCTCTTTTTGTGCAGGGAAGGGAGAAAAACAAAATAGACACGGCTTGCTCGGCACCGACTCGCGGCGAGGGCTCGTACTGCCTCCGGAGCTCAGTCAGACTCCTCCTCACGCTTCACCGAAGCGTGACGGCGGACTGACCCGCTACCTCCCTCAAAGCGAGCGCGATGGTGCGGAGGCTGGTCGCGGCCACTGCTAGAGGAGCTGTCGTCCGAAGGGGAGCCGCCGAAGCTCGGCGAGCCACGAACGCCGCCGACCACGCGCCCGCCTTCATCTCCATCCCAACCATCACCGAGGCTAGGTACCGGCCGCTGTCATCGTCTTCGGGGCAGCACCCAGTGCGGCGGCCGTCTTCTCCGAACACCCTCACGTAGAGGGTGGCGTAGCCATCAAACTTGAAATGCAGGGTGCACCGCCGGCTTAGGCCACGCGCACGGGCAAATGTTTGCCAGCCGCGGGTCAGGGCCATGTTCCCGGCAACAGAGATCTCCAATGAGGCCCAGGAGGCCCTGCTGCAGCAACCGTCCGCCTGAAGCCAAAGGCCGCCAGGAGCACCGGACGGCAGTTCACCTGCAACGAAGCAGGGAAGCTGGAGCCAGCTGCTGGATGGGTCCACTGACCACACGACGAACTCCAGCAGCACTTCCGCCGAGTGGAAGCGCGGCCTGGGGTGCCACGCAGCCACGATGCGCCTACCCTCACCCACCAGGCGCCCATCGCCGCGTGGGAGATCGCAGCCGCGACCGCAGGGAGCCGCTGGAGGTGACACAGGATGCTTGCGGGGACGACCCCGGCCGCGCTTGGGCGGGGGAGAGTCGGGCCCTTCCCGGCGAGCCTTTCCCTTCTCCGCGGTCGAGAACCTCTTCGGCAGCGCCATAGAAGACGGCGAGCAGCTAGGATGGGGAGAAAGAAGGGAGCGGGAAGGAAGATGTACAGCGGGGGCTTGCGCTCCCCGCATTTATAACCGGATGGAGGCCAACCATCGGCCTCCATGATCACAGGTAATCATGACCCATTTCTGCATGCAGGGACTTGTCAAGTAGGGCAGTTGCCAAGGCAGAATGGGGAAGCGGAGACTCCCACGTCCAATCAACCGCCACGCGGCGCCCAAGGCCGCAGGCTGATGGGGCCCGCGGCGCTCCGCACTTGCCCCTTCGCTTCTCCGCTAAGCCAAGTCCAAGCGCGCCTTGGGCCCGGGGGCTACTGTCAGCGTTCTAGGAATGGGGGTCCCCAGACTTGCCTGCCTGCAGCCTGCGGCGTGGCTCAAGTGGTGGCCCAGTATGGCCCATCTTCATCAGCATAAGACTCAAGACCCTCGCGAGGGGCCAAGCCTCGTGGGGCGGACGACACAAGGCTTCCTCAAGAACGGCCTCACCAGGAAGGCTCACGAGGAGGCGGAGAGATCAAGGTAGTGTACCTCGCGAGGTGCTCATGATGCAAGCCATGACGATCGAGACCAGGCGGGTGCCAGGCGGGCGCCGGCCTGCGCAGTGTCCTTGTTTCCTCTTTGGTGCAAAGGGGGCAAGCACAGGCGTGGAATACCGAGGCATTAGGCAAAGGTTGCCATTTCAGTGCAACGAGACCAAGACCAGTAGAGCGGCAGGATGGAGGTCACCATGGAACCCAGGACGGCGTCATCGCCAGTGCCTTTGGCAGCCGAAGACCAACTTTAGTCAGGATAACTTGTACTAGATGTTCCCCTTCAAAATGGTTGTTGTTGGCGCCCTTCCCGCTCATTATATGGGAAGAGGACTAGGGCCTCTATAAATAGGACTAGCCACCACAGAGTAGTGAGGATGGGGTTTTGGCATCTAAGAGAGCCCTAGCCAGAGAGAGAGGCGATCGAACTCCCCCAAGCAGTTAATCGCACCAGTTCAAGAATACCTCTCGCGAGGTTGTTCTTCCTTTGTACTGTTCATCATTAGCCCCTAACGCAATCCACCACACCACACACTAGAGTAGGGTATTACACCACAACGGTGGCCCGAACCAGTATAAATCTTGTGTCCCTTGTGCTGTTCATCGTTTTAACTTAGATTCTCATGAGGCGATCGGACGTAGGTTGGTAGGGGAAAGATCTTCGTGCGCACCCCAGAGTTTGAACCTTAAGGGTCTGCCGGGACCCTACATCCGACACGCTTTACCTAGAACAAGTATGAAACTAGAAGGACTTTGCAAGTGTTGTTGGATAGGTTTGCAAGATAATAAAGAACACATAAATAAAAGCTAGGGGCTGTTTAGATAAAGAAGCAATAAAGTAAATATAGCGAGTGTGGAAAAGTGGTGGTAGGAGTTGTGAAATTGTCACTACACAATTGACTACGTTACTAGACCGGTAATCACTATTGCAATTCTATTTGAGGGAGAGGCATAAGCTAACATACTTTCTCTTCTTGGATCATATGCACTTATGATTGGAACTCTAGCAAGCATCCGCAACTACTAAAGATCATTAAGGTAAAACCCAACCATAGCATTAAAGTATCAAGTCCCCTTTATCCCATACGCAAACAACCTACTTACTCGGGTCTGTGCTTCTGTCACTCACGCCACCCACCATAAGCAAATCATGAACATATTGCAAACCCTACAGCGGGAATCCCTCATGCTTGCGCGACACTGAGGGCACAATAGGACAGCACCAATAATAAAACATGCAATTCAAACCTATCATAGCAATTCATCAATCATCAGTAGGACAACAAAAATCTACTCAGACATCATAGGATGGCAACACATCATTGGGTAATAATATGAAGCATAAAGCACCATGTTTAAGTAGAGGGTACAGCGGGTTGCGGGAGAGTAGACCGCTGAATATAGATGGGGGAAGGTGATGGAGATGTTGGTGAAGATGGCGGAGGTGTTGGTGAAGATCGCGGTGATGATGATGGCCCCCGGCAGCGTTCCGGCGCCACCGGAAGCAAGGGGGAGAGAGCCCCCCTTCTTCTTCTTCTTCTTCCTTGACCTTCTCCCTAGATGGGAGAAGGGTTTCCCCTCTGGTCCTTGGCTCCCATGGCGTGGGAGGGACGAGAGCCCCTCTGAGATTGGATCAATCTCTCTGTCTCTCTCTGTTTCTGCATTCTCAGATTCTTCCCCTTCACTGTTTCTTTTATATCCAGAGATCCGTAACTCCGATTGGGGTGAATCTTTCGCCTAGATTTTTCTCATAAAATTAGCTTTCTTGTGGCAAAAGAAGAGCGTCAACCGCCTTACGGGGTGACCAGGAGAGTCCAGGCGCTCCTGCCTCCCTAGGACGCGCCCCCCTATCTCCTGGCCCCCTCGGGCACCGTCTCGCGTTGATTCTTCCTCCCAAAAATCACAAATATTCCAACATAATTCTCCGTCCGTTTTTATCCTGTTTGGACTCCATTTGATATTGGGTTTCTGCGAAACATAAAACATGCAACAGACAGGAACTGGCACTAGGCACTGGATCAATATGTTAGTCCCAAAAATAATATAAAAAGTTGCCAAAAGTATATGAAAGTTGAATAATATTGGCATGGAACAATCAAAAATTACAGATACGACGAAGACGTATCGGAGCCTGCCATCGCTTCTTCATAGTTTGGAGGTTCACCGTTGTCTAACAACATAATTTCCATGACAGGGTTGCCGTACCATTCTTGTGTGGAATGTGTCCTCGTGGACCTACGAAGTTCAGTAGCAACTTGACCCGAAGATTCATGATCATCGTCATTAACTTCCTCTCTAGCCGGTGCAGGCACCACAGAAACATCCTCTTGTGCTGCGCTACTCTCCGGTTCAAGAGGGGGTACCTCATCAAGTTCTACTTTCCTTCCACTTACTTCTTACAAGAAAAACTCTTTCTCTAGAGAGGATCCATTCTTGGCAACAAAGATCTTGCTTTTGGATCTGAGGTAGAAGGTATACCCAATAGCTTCCTTATGGTATCCTATGAAGACGCATTTTTCTGATTCGGGCTCGAGCTTTTCAGGTTGAAGTTTATTGACATAAGCATCGCATCCCCAAACTTTCAGAAATGACAGCTTAGGTTTCTTCCCAAACCATAATTCGTACGGTGTCATCTCAACAGATTTAGACAGTGCCCTATTTAAAGTGAATGCGGCAGTCTATATAGTATAACCCCAAAATGATAGCAGTAGATCAGTAAGAGACATCATAGATTGCACCATATCCAATAGAGTACGATTACGACATTCAGACACACCATTTCTCTAAGGTGTTCCAGGCGGCGTGAGTTGTGAAACAATTCCACATTTCCTTAAGTGTGTGCCAAACTCGTGACTCAAATATTCTCCTCCATGATCTGATCGCAAGAACTTTATTTTCCTGTCATGTTTATTCTCTACCTCGCTTTGAAATTCCTTGAACTTTTCAAAGGTCTCAGACTTGTGTTTCATTAAGTAGACATACTCATATCTACTTAAGTCATCAGTGAGGGTGAGAACATAACGATAGCCGCCGCGAGCCTTGATACCTCTCCAACGTATCTATAATTTTTGATTGTTTCATGCTATTATATTACCCGTTTTGGATGTTTATGGGCTTTCCTTTACACATTTATATCATTTTTGGGACTAACCTATTAACCGGAGGCCCAGCCCGAATTGTTGTTTTTTGCCTATTTCAGTGTTTCGAAGAAAAGGAATATCAAACGGAGTCCAAACGGAATGAAACCTTCGGGAGCGTGATTTTTGGAACAAATATGATCTAGAGGACTTGGAGTGGAAGTCATGCAACAATCAAGGCGGCCACAAGGGTGGAGGGCGCCCCCCTACTGGGTGTGCCCCCTATCTCATGGGCCCCTCGGGAGTCCACCGACCTACTTCTTCCTCCTATATATACCCATGTAGCCCGAAAACATCAGAAGAGACGACGAAAAACTATTTCCAACGCCGTAACCTTCTGTATCCGCGAGATCCCATCTTGGAGCCTTCGCCGGTGCTCCGCCGGAAGGGGAATCGATCACGGAGGGCCTCTACATCATCTCCAAGGCCTCTCCGATGAGTTGTGAGTAGTTTACCACAGACCTTCGGGTCCAAGTTATTAGCTAGATGGCTTCTTCTCTCTCTTTGGATCTCAATACCATGTTCTCCTCGATCTTCTTCGAGATCTATTCGATGTAACTCTTTTTGCGGTGTGTTTGTCGAGATCCGATGAATTGTGGGTTTATGATCAAGTTTATCTAAGAGAAATATTTGAATCTCCTCTGAATTCTTTTATGTGTGATTAAGTTATCTTTGCAAGTCTCTTCGAATTATATGTTTGGTTTGGCCTACTAGATTGATCTTTCTTGCAATGGGAGAAGTGCTTAGCTTTGGGTTCAATCTTGCGGTGTCCTTTCCCAGTGACAGCAGGGGCAGCAAGGCACGTATTGTATTGTTGCCATCGAGGATAAAAAGATGGGGTTTATATCATATTGCATGAGTTTATCCCTCTACATCATGTCATCTTTCTTAATGTGTTACTCTGTTCTTTATGAACTTAATACTCTAGATGCATGCTGGATAGCGGTCGACGTGTGGAGTAATAGTAGTAGATGCAGGCAGGAGTCGGTCTACTTGTCATGGACGTGATGCCTATATACATGATCATGCCTAGATAATCTCATAATTATTCGCTTTTCTATCAATTGCTCGACAGTAATTTGTTCACCCACCGTAATACTTATGCTATCTTGAGAGAAGCCACTAGTGAAACCTATGGCCCCCGGGTCTATCTCTTATCATATAAGCTTTCAATCTACTTTTATTTGCATCTTTAATTTTTCTATCTATATTATAAGATACCAAAAATATATTTATCTTATCATATTATCTCTATCAGATCTCACTTTTGCAAGTGGCCGTGAAGGGATTGACAACCCCTTTATTGCGTTGGTTGCGAGTTCTTGTTTGTTTGTGTAGGTGCATGGGACTTTTGAGGAGCCTCCTACTAGATTGATACCTTGGTTCTCAAAAACTGAGGGAAATACTTACGCTACTATTGCTGCATCACCCCTTCCTCTTCAAGGAAAACCAACGCAAGCTCAATACGTAGCAAGCCTCAACGCTCATTGGACTGCATACATCAGTATGTATTATTTACAATAAGTTGTTTGCTCGCTCCATTGTTCCGGGGAATAGAGTCTTGGTCATTTTGCCCATGAGGCATGGTTCACACGTGTCAAATGATTCATAATCAAGAGACTCCAAAAGTCCATCTACATGGAGTTTCTTCATGCATTTGACACCAATGTGACCAAGGCGGCAGTGCCACAAGTATGTGGGGCTATCATTATCAACCTTACATCTTTTGGCATTCACACTATGAATATGTGTAACATCACGTTCGAGATAAAAATAAACCATTGACCAGTAGGGCATGACCATAAAACATATCTCTCATGTAAATAGAACAACCATTATTCTCGGATTTAAATGAGTAGCCATCTCGCATCAAACGAGATCTAGATACAATGTTCATGCTCAAAGCTGGTATTAAATAACAATTATTGAGGTTTAAAACTAATACCGAAGGTAGATGTAGAGGTAGCGTGCCGACGGCGATCACATCGACCTTGGAACCATTCCCGACGCGCATCGTCACCTCATCCTTTGTCAGTCTCCGCTTATTCCGCAACTCCTGTTTTGAGTTACAAATGTGAGCAACCGCACCGGTATCAAATACCCAGGAGCTACTACGAGCGCTGGTAAGGCACACATCAATAACATGTATATCATATATACCTTTGGTGTTGCCGGCCTTCTTATCCACTAAGTACTTGGGGCAGTTCTGCTTCCAGTGACCATTTCCCTTGCAATAAAAGCACTCAGTCTCAGGCTTGGGTCCATTATTTGGCTTCTTCCTGGCAACTGACTTATCGGGCACGGCAACTCCCTTGTCGTCCTTCTTGAAGTTCTTCCTTCCCTTGCCTTTCTTGAAACTAGTGGTCTTATTCCCCATCAACACTTGATGATCCTTTTTGATCTCCACCTCCACTGATTTCAGCATCGAATATAACTCGGGAATGGTTCTCCATCCCTTGCATATTGTAGTTCATCACAAAGCTCTTGTAGCTAGGTGGAAGTGACTGGAGGATTCTGTCAATGACCGAGTCATCTGGAAGATTAACTCCCAGCTGAGACAAGCGGATGTGCAACCCAGACATTTTGAGTATATGCTCGTTGACAGAACTGTTTTCCTCCATCTTACAACTGTAGTACTTGTCGGAGACTTCATATCTCTCGACCCGGGCATGAGCTTGGAAAACCATTTTCAGCTCTTGGAACATCGCACATGCTCTGTGTTGCTCAAAACGCTTTTGGAGCCCCGATTCTAAGCTGTAACGCATGCTGCACTGAACCAGGGAGTAATCATCACTACGCAACTGCCAGACGTTCATAACGTCATGAGTTGCTGGGAAAATGGGTGCGTCACCTAGCGGTGCTTCAAGGACATATGCTTTCTTGGCAGCTATGAGGATGATCCTCAAGTTATGGACCCAGTCTGTATAGTTTCTTCCATCGTCTTTCAGCTTGGTTTTCTCTAGGAACGCGTTGAAGTCGAGGGCAACATTACGGTGGGCCATTGGATCTACAGGATAGATTGTAAAGACAATTTTACACTAAGTTCATGATAATTAAGTTCATCTAATCAAATTATTTAATGAACTCCCACTCAGATAGACATCCCTCTAGTCATCTAAGTGATACATGATCTGAATCGACTAGGCCATGTCTGATCATCACATGAGACGGACTAGTCATCAACGATGAACATCTCCATGTTGACCGCATCTACCATACGACTCATGTTTGACCTTTTGGTCTCTCGTGTTCTGAGGCCATGTCTGTACATACTAGGCTCGTCAAGTCAACCTAAGTGTTTCGCATGTGTAAATCTGGCTTACACCCATTGTATGCGAACGTTAGAATCTATCACACCCGATCATCACGTGGTGCTTCGAAACAACGAACCTTCGCAACGGTGCACAGTTGATACGTCTCCAACGTATCTATAATTTATGAAGCATTCATGCTATTTTATTATCTGATTTGAATGATCACGGGCTTTATTATACACTTTTATATTGCTTTTGGGACTAACCTATTAACTGGAGGCCCAGCCCATATTGATGTTTTATTGCCTGTTTCAGTATTTCGAAGAAAAGGAATATCAAACAGAGTCCAAACGGAATGAAACCTTCGGCAGCGTGATTTTTGGGAAGAATATGATCCTGGAGACTTGGAGTTCACGTCAGAAGATTCTCGAGGAGGCCAGGAGATAGGGGCACGCCCCCCTACTGGGCGCGCCCCCCTGTCTCGTGGGCCCCTCGAGCACCTCCCGACCGACTTCTTTCGCCTATATAGTCCCACGTATCCTAAAAACATCCAGGGAGAAGATAGATCGGGAGTTCCGCCGCCGCAAGCCTCTGTAGCCACCAAAAACCTCTCGGGAGCCCGTTCCGGCACCCTGCCGGAGGGGGAACCCATTACCGGTGGCCATCTTCATCATCCTGGCGCTCTCCATGACAAGGAGGGAGTAGTTCACCCTCGGGGCTGAGGGTATGTACCAGTAGCTATGTGTTTGATCTCTCTCTCTTGTGTTCTCTCTATGGCACGATCTTGATGTATCGCGAGCTTTGCTATTATAGTTGGATCTTATGATGTTTCTCCCCCTCTACTCTCTTGTGATGAATTGAGTTTCCCTCTTGAAGTTATTTTATCGAATTGAGTCTTTAATTTGAGAACACTTGATGTATGTCTTGTCGTGTTTATCTGTGGTGACAATGGGATATCACGTGCCACTTGATGTATGTTTTGGTGACCAACATGCGGGTTCCGCCCATGAACCTATGCATAGGGGTTGGCACACGTTTTCTTGACTCTCCGGTAGAAACTTTGGGGCACTCTTTGAAGTACTTTGTGTTGGTTGGATGAATTTGAGATTGTGTGACGCATATCGTATAATCATGCCCACGGATACTTGAGGTGACAATGGAGTATCTAGGTGACATTAGGGTTTTGGTTGATTTGTGTCTTAAGGTGTTATTCTAGTATGATCTCTATGATGGATCGAGCGGAAAGAATAGCTCTATGTTATTTTACTACGAACTCTTGAATAGATCGATCCGAAAGAATAACCTTGAGGTGGTTTCATACTCTACCATAATCTCTTCGTTTGTTCTCCGCTATTAGTGGCTTTGGAGTGACTCTTTGTTGCATGTTGAGGGAGTGTTATATGATCTATCGATGTTATTATTGTTGAGAGAACTTGCACTAGTGAAAGTATGAACCCTAGGCCTTGTTTCCTATCATTGCAATACCGTTTGTGCTCACTTTTACCATTAGTTACCTTGCTGTTTTTATATTTTCAGATTACAAAAACCTATATCTACTATCCATATTGCACTTGTATCACCATCTCTTCGACGAACTAGTGCACCTATACAATTTACCATTGTATTGGGTGTGTTGGGGACACAAGAGACTCTTTGTTATTTGGTTGCAGGGTTGCTTGAGAGAGACCATCTTCATCTTACGCCTCCCATGGATTGATAAACCTTAGGTCATCCACTTGAGGGAAATTTGCTACTGTCCTACAAACCTATGCACTTGCAGGCCCAACAACGTCTACAAGAAGAAGGTTGTGTAGTAGACATCAAGCTCTTTTCTAGCGTCGTTGCCGGGGAGGCTAGGTAAACGGCACTCACACCCCGTCAACTAAGCTCTTTTCTGGCGCTGTTGCCGGGGAGGTGAGTGCTTGAAGGTATATCTTTAGATCTTGCAATCGAATCTTTTTGTTTCTTGTTTTATCACTACTTTAGTTTATAAAAGAAAACTACAAAAAAGATGGAGTTAAGTTTGTCTCATACGCTTCATCTTTTTAATATCTTTCGTGAGTTTGATGGAAAGGAAAATTGTGCTCAAGTGCTAGAAGAAGAGTGCATTAAAATGCTTGGTACTGAATCTTTGAATGATGAGCATGATTGCAATGTTGTTAGTATAAACTCCTTGAATATCCATAGTACTAATGATGATTGCTCTAGTCATGATGAAAATACTCTTATGAGCATGTCAACTTTTGTGGAGTGCATGTTTGCATGAACACACCAAATAGAGAAGATATATATTGCAAGAGGCATAAGTACTTAAAAATTAAAGGTTTGCAAGAAAGTCTTGATGAGTGTGCTAAAAGATTCAATATTTTTTGTGCCCCTTGTGAACTTTGCAATGAACGTGCTAATTTAAATCTTCAATGCAAATTGTTTCATGATCGAATCGTGTCCAAAAATTGTGATAACTTGATTACCCTTGGGCATCATAAAGAGCTTAGTCTTATTTTGGGGTATGAAGAAATGAAACGTATAACTGAGGGTATTCCAAAATTTAATCTTGATAGATTTCTTGATTTTGATCTAGATGATATTTATATGTTTTGTGTGGAGAATTGCATTGAAAATCCTTGTATTGCCAATTACCTAAAGAAAAGAAAGCAAATAGAAGATGAAGAGAATATTAATGAAAGGGAAGAGACTTCCCAATCCCCTCCTATTATTTCTTATGATGAATCCGGTAACGAGGAGGAGCTTTCTATTCAACCAATCTCGTCAATAAGGAGCTCAAAGAGGAAGGTTGAACCCACACATAATGTGAAAAATAAAAGGAAAAGAAGGGGCAACAAGGGTAAAAGGGTACCCCTTCCAAATGATGTTGCTCCTACTACTCATTGTGATGATGATAATTGCTATACTATTGGTGCTATCCATACTATTAATGATGAGAGTGATTATGCTTATGATATGAAAAGGGCCAAGCTTGGGGAAGCTATGTTTGATGAGGATGAAATATTTGAGAATATATTTGCTGAAATTAATGTTTGTCCCAAGCTTGGGGATGCTATGTTTAATGAAGATGATATTTTTAGCATCCCAAGTTCTGATATGCAAAGTTGTTATGATGATAGCATGCCTCTTACCTATGATGATTATATTGATGAAAGTGGATTTGGAAGAGTGTCAACTTTAGGAAGTAGTGATCCCACTATTTTGGAGGATGTTGAATTTTATTGTGATGAATACGAAAGTGGATTTGGAAGAGTGTCAACTTTATTTAGTGATTCCACTATCTTGGGAGAGGTTTCAATCGATTATGATGAGAATGAAGTTACTACTTATGATGATTATTGTGATGAAACTTATGCTATAAAAGTAGTGATGATTATATTTACAAATCTTGTCATGATTATGATTACCCTTTTTCTGAACATTACTCTTTTAATGTGGAAACAATTTTTAGTGTTCAAGTCTCTTATGATACTCCCACTATTCCGAATGAGAAGAATTTTGCTTATGTGGAGAGTAGTAAATTTTCTATGCAAGTAGATCATGAAAAGAATGCTTTAGGTGCTGGTTATATTGTTGAATTCATTCATGATGCTGCTGAAAATTATTATGGGGGAGGAACATATGCTTGTAGGAATTGCAATAGTGTCAAGTTTCCTCTCTATGTGCTTAAAGTCTTGAAGTTATGCTTGTTTTACCTTCCTATGCTAGTTGATTATTGTTCCCATAAGTTGTTTGCTCACAAAATCCCTATGCATAGGAAGAGGGTTAGGCTTAAATGTGCTAGTGATATGCTTCATGATGCTCCCATTATGTTTCAATTCTTATCTTTTATGTGAGCATCATTGTCATCATCATGCCTAGCTAGAAAGGCATTAAAGAAAAGCGCTTGTTGGGAGACAACCCAATATTCACCCTTACTTTTTTTGTGTGTCCACATGATTATGCTACTGTAGTAATCATGTTTTATAGCTTTTGTTTCAATAAAGTGCCAAGTAAGACCTTTAGGATAGCTTACGGTGATAGTTGTGTTGATCCTGCTGAATATCAGAAACTTTTGCACCCAGTAAATTAGTTTTGTTAATTCAAAAACACGTGATTTTGATCTGATTCTTTTTGCTCTGGATTGGTACACAAATTTCTTAGGACTTCCTAATTTAGTAGGAGTTTTTGAGTTCCAGAAGTATACGTTTGATACAGATTACTACAGACTGTTCTGTTTTTGACAGATTCTGTTTTTCGTGTTGTTTGCTTATTTTGATCCATCTATGGCTAGTATTAAGTGGTATGAACCATAGAGAACTTGCAATACAGTAGGTTTAACACCAACATAAATAAGGATTTTCACTAACGGAGCTTACGAGTTTTCTGTTGAGTTTTGTGTTGTGAAGTTTTCAAGTTTTGGGTAAAGATTCGATGGACTATGGAATAAGGAGTGGCAAGAACCTAAGCTTGGGGATGCCCAAGGAACCCCAAGATAATATTCAAGAATAGCCAAAAGCCTAAGCTTGGGGATGCCCCGGATGGCATCCCCTCTTTCGTCTTCGTTCATCGGTAACTTACTTGGAGCTATATTTTTATTCGCCACATGATATGTGTTTTGCTTGGAGCGTCATTTTATTTTGTTAGTATTTGCTTGCTGTTATTTAGAATAATGTTTTGTATCTTTAGTTTCAATAAAAAGTTAAGGATAGCCTTTACCATGCTTATTTTGCTAGTATACATGTTGCTGTTTGAAAACAGAAAGTTTACCGCTGTTGCAAAAATTCCCTAGAAAAGTCAGAGAATGGTATAATGTTGAAACTTTTTTCATATTGATCTATGATAAATTTATTACAGTGGGAATTTTATTTCATAGTTTTTGGTATTTGGGAAGTATGATGAATCTTGCATTCTTTACAGACTATACTGTTTTGACAGATTGTTGTTATGGTTGCATTGTTTGCATATGTTTGCTTGTTTAATGATTCTATTTGAGGATAGGAGTGTTAAATATGCAGATGCATTTAGTATGCAATGTTGAATAATTTTAGTGATTTGTTACAGTAGAAAATGATAAGGTTTTGCATTGGTTTATACTAACCTATCTCACGAGTTCTTGTTGAGTTTGGTGTGGATGAAGCTTTTGATAAAAAGAGAAACCATGATATGAGAGGAATTAAGGAGACACAAAAGTTCAAGCTTGGGGATGCCCAAGGCACCCCAAGATCATATTTCAAGAAGTATCAAGCATCTAAGCTTGGGGATGCCCCGGTAGGCATCCCACCTTTCTTCTTCAACAACTATCGGTTAGTATCTGTTGAGCCTAAGTTTTTGCTTCTTCATATGAGTTGTGCTATCCTTGCAATGCCATTTTATCTTGCTTTGCTTGCTGCTTGAATAAAGTACTTAAGATCTGAAATTCTTAAATGAGAGAGAGTCTTCACATAGTTACATAATTATTTAGCTACTCATTGATCTTCACTTATATATTTTTGGAGTAGTTTGTCATTTACTCGTGTGCTTCACTTATATCCTATGAGTAAATGGTTGAATGAGTTGAAAGTCATAAATCTGAAATTTTATATGTTTCATTTGCTTATCCCATGGGGAGTAATGACTTCACATCTAAGAAGTAGAGGTTGTAAATTTATTGAAGGTTAGCAAGCATTGTATTGGCCATTTGAACAATTCATGAAATAATATTGAAGGAAGAGAGATTTCACATATAAATATACTATCCTAGACATCTTTTATAATTGGGAGCACTCATTAAGTATGACATGCTAAAGAGTTGATGTTGGACAAGGAAGACAATGTAATGGGTTATGTTTTCGCACATCTCAGTTAAAGTATATTGGCATGGATCATTCAAACATGTTGAGCTTGCCTTTCCCCCTCATGCTAGCCAAAATTCCTTGCACCAAGTAGAGATACTACTTGTGCTTCCAAATATCCTCAAACCCAGTTTTGCCATGAGAGTACACCATACCTACCTATGGATTGAGTAAGATCCTTCAAGTAAGTTGTCATCGGTGCAATCAATAAAAATTGCTCTCTAAATATGTATGATCTTTTGGTGTGAAGAAAATAGCTTTATACGATCTTGTTATGGAAGCAATAAAAGCGACGAACTGCATAATAAAGGTCCATATACAAGTGGGAATATAAAATGACGTTCATTCGCATTAAGATTTTGTGCATCCAACCCTAAAAGCGCATGACAACCTCTGCTTCCCTCTGCGAAGGGCCTATCTTTTACTTTATGTCTTTTACTTTATGCAAGAGTCAAGGTGATCTTCCCCTTTACCTTTTTCATTTTATCCTTTGGCAAGCACTTTGTGCTGGGGTGATCCTGATTAATATATCCAATTGGATGTAAATTAGCATGAACTATTATTGTTGACATCACCCAAAGGAGAATACGTTGGGAGACAACACTATAAGCCCCTATCTTTCTCAGTGTCCGATTGAAACTCCATAACCATTGGTATTGCGTGAGTGTTAGCAATTGTAGAAGACTATATGATAGTTGAGTATGTGGAGTTTGTTATTCCTGAAAATAAGATGAATTGCAATTGTTTGATGACTGAGAATGATGTTTGCTAGTTTTCAAGAAAGTTTATGGTCTATGCTTTGACATGTGAATTGCTTGTTACTTTATTGTGAGAAGTTTTATGAGATGCACTACTATTATGACATATTATCATGCTAGAAAAGGTGATTGAAATTATCATTGATCAAACTTGTGCACCTTATAGAATTCACACTTCATAAATTCTTTCTTTTATCATTTACCTACTCGAGGACGAGTAGGAATTAAGCTTGGGGATGCTGATACGTCTCCAACGTATCTATAATTTATGAAGCATTCATGCTATTTTATTATCTGTTTTGAATGATTACGGGCTTTATTATACACTTTTATTGCTTTTGGGACTAACCTATTAACCGGAGGCCCAACCCATATTGTTGTTTTATTGCCTGTTTTAGTATTTCGAAGAATAGGAATATCAAATGGAGTCCAAACGGAATGAAACCTTCGGCAGCGTGATTTTTGGGAAGAATATGATCCTGGAGACTTGGAGTTCACGTTAGAAGATCCTCGAGGAGGCCAGGAGATAGCCCCCCCCCCCTACTAGGAGCGCCCCCTATCTCGTGGGCCCCTCGAGCACCTCCCGACCGACTTCTTTCGCCTATATAGTCCCACGTACCCTAAAAACATCCAGGGAGAAGATAGATCGGGAGTTCCGCCGCCGCAGGCCTCTGTAGCCACCAAAAACCTCTCGGGAGCCCGTTCTGGCACCCTGCCGGAGGGGGAATGTCATGGATTTGTCACGGCAGATGTCCTCGTGAAAGGACTTAGTCGTGGAGCCATCGCTACGGGTTAACTTGAAGGGGTTAAAGAGGACACAAAGACACAAGGGTTTATACTAGTTCGGCCCCTTCGATGAAGGTAAAAGCCTACGTCTAGTTGTGATGGAATTGATGTGGTTTCGATGGCTAGGGAGCAAACAAGCTTCGCCTAGGCTCAAGTTGTTGTTGTCTGTCCTTGAACCGCCGCCGGGTCGTCCCCTTATATACACGGGTGACGCCCGTCGGTCCATATAGTCCCACACCGGTTCATACTCGTATCCCGGTTGGTCTCTCTCTATTCCTAACTTACAATGCATGTTTACATATCAAGCCGGTTTACGGCTACAGGTTCTAAACCGACTACAGGCCTTGGGCCTTCACCTGCTTAATCACCTTTATACTACTAATGAAGTTAACCCGGCCCAGGTAGGCCGGTTCACACCTAGTAGTAATATCCCCAACATTAGGCCCCAGATTGATTTGAACGGGTTCATGTCAATCCTTCACAAAAATCTTTGTCTTCAACATCTTCTGGTAATTGGTAAATCGCCATGTCATCATCATCTCTGGTTACTGTAAACCGGCATGACGTCATCATGAAGTTAACATTTATGACGCCTTCTTTTAGTAATAGATCTGCGATACCCAAGGCAACAGCTCCACTTCCGAATTCTGTGGCTCCCGGATTCGCGCGCCTGACACACGTCCTTTGCCTTATAAATAGGACCGAAGGGTCATTTCCTTTTCTCCCCTTCGTCTCTTTCTCTTCGTCTTCCTCGTGTCGCCAGCCTCGGAGCTCCGCCACCGCCATCGACCTCTGCACCGTCTTGGGCCGCTGCATCAACCTGAACGATCCAGAGCACTGCGGTAGCTTTCCGCGTCTTCCTCGATTCCGGTAAGCCTTCTGCTCTTCTTAACATAGATCTGTTCTAGGGTTTCGTGTTCTTGCCGTGCTCCTCACTTGTTCATGCTCGTACCCAGATTCCTGGATAGATCTGTGAAACTCTGCTCTGATTAGCAGTAGCCTTTTAGCATCCACCTATAGTTTCACGCTCAAGTCCATAGATCTCATCTACATACCTGCCCATTGATTCACTTCCGCTCTGCTTTAATCTTTTGAATATTTTCTATTTTTCTGAACTTGCTTCAGATCCATTGCTGCAATAAGACTTTGTGAAACCTGTTTCTGCATACTTAGCCATTCGCAACCTCAATTGCTTTCAATGTTTAGATCAGGCGGTTTAACTTAGTATAGAAAAAGTTAATAAACCGGTATATACCATTAGTCCCCTTGTTGAACCGCCAGAACTCTTTTAGCCATATGATGCCACTTCATAAAAATCCGGTTTAAATATACTGCCTCCAGTTTAACATTGTTCATACCAGCGCCTTCCTTTATCCAACGTGTTCTTGAACCGGAATCACCTATTTCTTGTAGATCTCACCATGGCCAAACAAGTATATGAGTGCAACTGGGTTCCTTCTCGTGTCACGGAAACTCAGTTCGATGATTTAGTCTCGATCGGCGCTTTAGACAGCAAAGAGACTATCCACTGGAGGGTTCCTGGTGATGAATGTCCTCCCACACCTCAAGAGGGAGAGGTTGTGATCTTTGCGGATCACTTAGCCCGGGGCTTCAAACCGCCCGGCTCTAAATTTTACCGGGATGTGTTAGCCAATTTTTAACTCCGCCCGCAAGATATTGGCCCCAATTCTGTTACCAACTTATGTCACTTCCAAGTGCTCTGTGAGGTATACCTTCAAGAGAAACCCATAGTTGAATTGTTCAGAGACTGCTTCCACTTAAACCGCCGCACAGAATTCACTGATGGTCCCAATACTGAATTGGGCGGTATGGCAATTCAGAAAAGGAAAGAAATCACTTATCCCCATGCCAGACTACACAGTCACCCCAAGGAGTGGAATGCAACATGGTTTTACTGCAGCGATACTTCCCCTGATAATGAAAATCCTTTGCCTGGCTTTCGTCCGGAGCGGCTCAACAATACACACCCCTTCCCACAAAGGTTAAGTGCCAAGGAGAGGAGTAAATACGCTCCGCAATTATCCAAGCTCCGAGCCTTCATGGCCAACGGTTTAACAAGAGTAGATCTCGCACGCTGTTGGATATCATGGAGCATACTGCCTCTCAGCCGGCGCTCCGGTTTGATGTGCAAGTATATTGGCCGCGTTGATGACCCACTCCGACACACCAACATCCAGCTCTCCAATGATGAAGTCACAGAGGCTGTGAAGAAAATGCTGAATGAACCGGAGCACCTCTGCGCTCAAACCGGCCTGCCCCCTTTCTGTGCTACCAACAAACCGCTAGCTGTAAGATTTTGATTGAACTTTTTATTGAACCTGTTATTGCTATCTTTGTCTGCCATCAATTGCTGCTTACCCAGGGTGATAATCCGGTTTGGAGCAAGAAGCTTCCACAAGACAAACCGGAGAAAGCAGAACGGCCAATCCGGCCAAAGACCAAGGTCATCAAGAAGCCTGCTAAAAAGAGGAAAACCACCGCTTCATCTGATCCGGCTGTTGATGATGATGTGGGTAACTTGGACCTTGAGGTAGAACTCGATTCACTAGGCTTACTTTTTACACGCTTTATTGATGATGATACTTGTCAGGACGATGCTGAAGCCAGTAATGCTGATGTCGCTGAGGTAATTATTCTCTCTTCCGATTCAGATCCTTTGCCTTTACCAAAATTCCGCCAGGCAAACCGGAAAGTTAAATTTTCTCATCCTCTTGCTTATTTGGATCCCAAATTTCTTATGAAGACTCAGCAACATGAAGCTCGCCGCACAACCCGGCACAGCGGCCAGGTAGTTACCTCCGCCGGTTTACCAAACAGTCCGGTTCGAAAACGCCGTTCTGAGGTCTCCGACCTTTTTATTAATTTATGTCCGAAAGCGGGTTTCATCCGTCAACCTCTTAATCCGTCCGACTCCGATTATCAGGTTACTTCCCATTCTTCCTCTGGTGAATTGTCAGCCACTCAGCTGCCACCACTGAAAACGGTTCTTGGGTAAGCTAGACTGAACATATGCTTCTGGTATACCACGTTACAACTTATGTTGTTCCTTGACTTTTTGTTTCTCTTTCAGGGCTAAACCTAAACCAAGCAAGAAAGCCCACCTGAATAAAGCGGCCGAGGAAGATGCTGCCCCTGAACAGGATAAAACCCCAAATCTTGAAGCGTTCGTTCCTGAAGATATTCCCAATGATCCTCCTTTGCAAGATGATGCTATTACTGATAAAAGGCCTATCGACACCTCAGTCCCTGTTGATCAGCCTGCCAGCTCCGTCCGGATTGATGGATCCCGCAGTCCTTCAAAGCCTGCCGATAAACCGAACGCGCCAACGCAAACCGGCGAGTCCAAGGATGATGACGTTGTAATTACCGGCGTAGGTCGCTTTGAAACAGGGAATCTTGTCGCTTTGGCCAAGCATACTGTGAAAGAAGATTCTTCTGGCCTGAACAAAGGCAAATGGGATGTTGATCTGGAAACATATGCTGCTCTGAGTGCCCAAGATGTTCATTCTGGTTACTTGAACCGGCTATATACTAGTCGTGACTGTGAAGCTGGCCTGGTAAAAATAATGAGAGATAAATTTGAGGTAACTTCCTTGCGTTTCTTCTTTCTTTAATTACTGCCACTGTATTAATCCTCCTAGCCCCCAAGGGCCGGTTTGTAATCTTCTTCAAACCGGGACTTGAATATAGTCCTCAATACTTTGAAATCCATCAATGTAGCCTCCAAGGGCCGGTTTGTAATCTTCTTCAAACCGGGACTTGAATATAGTCCTCAATACTTTGAAATCCATCAATGTAGCCCCCAAGGGCCGGTTCAACTTAGTATAGTTAAACCGGGACTCCAATAAAGTTTCTAACATCAGAACATAACTGAGCAAATAGCCATTAGCCCCCAAGTGCCATGTTGAATACCTGTATTGAGCTTGGGACTTTGCAATTTAGTAATAGATGAAAATTGAAGGTGCATTAGCCCCCAAGTATCAAGCATATAACTTGTTATGTGGTTGGTACTTCAAATTCTTGTATCGTTTGTTAAAAGCCAAACACTGTCTTTATGCAGGCTGAAGTGAGGATCAAAGAAGACCGGATTACTGATCTGCAGGAAATTTTGAAAACCCAGCAAGCTGAAACCGACAAGGCAAGGGAAGAAATAACCAGCGCTTTGAGCATCATAGAACAGCTGAAGGAGGGCTTCAAGAAGGAGCGGACTGATTGGGCCACTAAGAAGGCCGATTTAATAAAAAGAGCTGAAAACGCTGAAGCTGCCCTTAAACCGGTGGTAGATGAGCTGACCGCCGTAAAGCGGCAAGTACATTCCATGACCGCTGCTATCTTTGGTAAGCTCCTTTTGGTTTCTTGGACAACTCTGGCCTGCTTATAATAGATCCGGTTTGTGATCTTTCTTGTATTGTTACAGGTACACGCATTGGTCACTTAGGATCAGATGTTCGGAAGAATTTGAAGGCTGCCTACACTTTAATTGAACAGCTGTATACCGGAGCGCAACGGATCATCACCACTGCATATCATAACAATCCGGCACCCACTTTAATCCAAGACACTCTTAATAGGTTGTCAATGCTACCTTCTCGGATTGAAGAACTGAAAAAATCTGCTGCTCGAACCGGAGCCATTAACGCCTTAATCTGGGAAAAAGCATGGGTGCCGGATTTCGATCCTGTTGAAGCAGCTCAAGGCTATCCCAGCTTGAAGGAAGATGGCTCAGAGTTCAATGAAGATGATCTGAGGGCGATAAACCGTGCAGTACGCCCTCTGGCTTGTCAATTAGCTGAAGAGGCCGACTTGTCGCATTATCAAGCTCAGTACAATGATCAGAACAAAAGAGTGGCCGCACCAATTCCTGAAGTGGAGAATCTGGTTCCTCCAATCCGTAAGCATACTTACGCTCCTGATATTGAACCGTCTTCTCTGATCCATGAAGAGGCTGTCTTTCAAGCTTTAATGGGAATCGATCGGTCCACTGTTGATTTCCAGCCAATGGATAGAGATGAGGAAGCTGAAGCGGTGCGGGACGACCTACAACCGTCAGACCGGTTTGATGAGCAGGCTTGAACCGGAAGCCGGTTTAAACAACTGCCTTATTATGATCTGCCAAAATAACAATGATCTTATTTGGGCACCATGTTGCCTTGTAATAAGATAGTCAATACTTCTACCTTAAATATGCCTTCGTGCATAAGTACTGATGCTTTTGCGTGCATAAGTACTGATGCTTTTGCTTGAAATCCTCAATTTATGTTTCCTGCAATCAGAAAATCTTGAACTGCGGTGGCGGTTATATCGCCAACCAGTTTATAACCTTGATATATATATATATATATATATATCAATGTACTTAAAACATAGATACAAAATACCTGCCATCGCTGGGCATGAAGTTGGCTTAGCCAGGCTTGAAACAGAGTTTTTATAAACCGTTATCATCAAAGGGGAGAAAACAACTCCCATGTAAACCGTGCTGGGTCATTATGAGCCCCCCTGCTACTTCATGATGTTAACAAGAAAGTTAAACCGGGCATATTTCTTCGGAATACAAATGAACCGATTTCCGTCAGCTGAACCGGTAAAAAAGTGTTGTTGGTGTAAAGGAAACACACCAAAAATTGAAGAATAGTCATAAAAGAAATATGGCAGCAAAGGCAATGATAAAAACCGTTTGCAAAAACATGCTTTACTGAGCTAATCAGATGGTGTTACCACGGTCGGACAGGACCAACCCCCCAATAGGAGTGACAATGGTTCAAGTCAGCCAGGTCCCCAAATGAAACCGTGGCATTTATGCCGATCAAAAGGCGTGGCAATGGTTCGGGTTCGACCAAGCCCCCAAGTGATTTTGTGGCCTTAGGTCGATCAAGAGGCGTGACTGGTTCAGACTTGAGCATGTCCCCAAGTGATCTGGTGGCTTTCGCCTATCAAAAGGTGTCGCATTGGTTCGGACACGACCAAGGCCCCAAGTGATATCACAAAGCTTTTTTGAAAAGCAAATTTCAAGGGGTAAACCGGAGGCCGCTTTAAAACAGAACCACTCCATGTAACCACGCATGATGTGAAAGGACAGAGACCCTGCTTTAGCTGAGGCTCCGGTTTTATTATATCAATGATAATATATACACTGCTATAATATGTACATAGATAGAGCCGATGGCTCAAGTGTAGTAAGGCCGAAGATGAGCTATATTCCATGGCCTGTTGGTCTCCTCCTCTGATGTACGTGAGTCTTTATGCTCTCGAATATCAATCAGATAGTACGACCCGTTGTGCAGATTCTTGCTGACCACGAAAGGTCCCTCCCAAGGTGGGGATAACTTGTGCATATCCGTCTGATCTTGGATGAGCCGAAGCACCAAATCTCCTTCTTGAAAAGTTCTGGTTCTGACCCGGCGACTGTGATAGCGACGAAGATCTTGTTGATAAATCGCCGAGCGGGCAACCGCTATGTCACGCTCCTCATCTAGTAGGTCCAAAGCATCTTGTCGTGCTGTCTCATTGTCTGCTTCAACATAAGCCGCCACACGAGGCAAATCGTGCCGGATATCACTAGGGAGAACCGCCTCTGCTCCGTAGACCATAAAAACGGTGTGTATCCTATAGATCGGTTGGGCGTAGTGTTAATACTCCATAGCACAGATGGTAGCTCTTCAACCCAACATCCTGGTGTTCTTTGCAATGGAACCATAAGCTGGGGTTTGATGCCTCGCAAGATCTCTTGATTAGCTCGTTCTGCCTGCCCATTGGACTGGGGGTGAGCCACTGAAGATACGTCAAGTCTGATGTGCTCACGTTCACAGAATTCCTTCATAGCACCCTTGGATAAATTGGTACCATTGTCAGTAATAATACTGTGTGGAAAGCCAAACGGAAAATCACCTTTTTAATGAACTGCACCGCTGTAGCTGCATCACACTTGCTGACAGGCTCCGCTTCAACCCACTTGGTAAACTTGTCAACTGCCACCAAAAGGTGGGTTTTCTTATCCTTGGATCTTTTAAAAGGTCCGACCATATCCAGCCCCCATGTTGCAAACGGCCAAGTAATTGGAATCATCCTCAATTCTTGAGCCGGCACATGAGCACGCCTTGAAAATTTCTGACAGCCATCACACTGTTTAACCAAATCCTTCGCATCAGCATGAGCTGTCAACCAGTAAAACCCGTGACGAAACGCCTTAGCCACCAGAGACTTTGAACCGGCATGGTGACCACAATCCCCTTCATGGATTTCGCGTAAAATTTCACAGCCTTCCTCAGGGGAGACGCAGCGTTGAAACGCCCCTGATACACTGCAATGATGCAATTCGCCATTGACAATAGTCATAGACTTGGATCGCCGGACTATCTGCCTGGCTAGAGTCTCATCTTCTGGCAACTCTCCCCGGTTCATGTACGCAAGGTAAGGAACTGTCCAATCCAGTATAACATGCAGGGCTGCCACCAATTGAGCCTCCGGATCAGGAATAGCCAAATCCGCTTCATCTAGGAGCTTGACTGACGGATTGTGCAACACATCAAGAAAGACATTAGGCGGGACCGGTTTACGCTGAGAGCCCAACCGGCTTAAAGCGTCCGCCACTTCATTTTTTCGACGATCCACGTGATCCACCTGATAACCCTTGAAGTGACCTGCAACAATGTCCACCTCACGACGATATGCAGCCATAAGTGGGTCTTTAGAATCCCAAGTGCCAGACACCTGTTGAGCTACGAGGTCCGAGTCACCGAAGCACTTAACCTGACTTAAATTCATCTCTTTAGCCATCCGGAGACCATGGAGCAAGGCTTCATACTCAGCTACATTATTAGTACAAGGGAACATTAAGCGGAGAACATAACAAAACTTATCACCTCGTGGGGAAGTTAACACGACTCCAGCCCCCGAGCCTTCCAATTGCCTGGATCCATCAAAATGGATAGTCCAATATGTGTGATCCGGCTTTTCCTCTGGTTCTTGCAACTCCGTCCAATCATTGATGAAATCAACAAGTGCTTGAGACTTCACCACCGTCCGAGGTACGTACTTCAATCCGTGCGGCCCAAGTTATATGGCCCACTTGGCAATCCGGCTAGTCGCCTCCCGGTTCTGTATGATATCGCCCAAGGGAGCTGAACTGACCACTGTGATGGGGTGCCCTTGGAAATATTGCTTCAACTTCCGGCTTGCCATGAAAACTCCATATACCAGCTTCTGCCAATGCGGATACCTTTGCTTGGATTCAATAAGCACCTCGCTGATATAGTAAACCGGCCGCTGAACCGGATACTCCTTGCCTGCCTCCTTGGGTTCTACCACAATAGCCACGCTAACTGCACGAGCATTGGTCGCTACGTATAACAATAACGGCTCCTTGTCGACCGGAGCTGCAAGAACGGGCGGATTGGCTAATTGCCGCTTCAAGTCCTCCAATGCTTCATCAGTAGCTGGACTCCAGATGAATTGATCTGTCTTTCTCAACATCTGCTATAAAGGGATGGCCTTCTCTCCGAGGCGGCTGATAAACTGGCTTAGTGCGGCGATCCGACCCGCCAAACGCTGAACATCGTTGATACACTTCGGTTTAGCCAGGGAGGTGATAGCCGTAATCTTTTCCGGATTAGCCTCAATTCCTCTATTGGACACAAGAAAGCCCAGTAACTTGCCTGCCGGAACACCAAAGACACATTTGGTAGGGTTAAGCATCATCTTATAAACCCGCAAGTTGTCAAATGTTTCCTTCAAATCATCAACCAGCGTCTCCTTCTGCCTTGACTTGACTACAATATCATCCACATAGGCGTGCACATTGCGGCCGATCTGTTTATGCAGGCAATTCTGTACACACCGTTGATAAGTGGCTTGGGCGCTCTTGAGCCCAAAAGGCATAGATACATAGCAGAAGGCTCCAAAGGGAGTAATAAACACCGTCTTCTCCTGGTCCTTAACCGCCATTTTGATCTGATGATACCCAGAATACGCATCAAAAAAACTCAAATGCTCACAACCCGCCGTGGCATCAATAATCTGGTCAATGCGGGGGAGGGCGAAAGGATCCGCTGGACAAGCCTTGTTAAGATCCGTATAATCCACACACATACGCCAAGTGCCATTTTTCTTAAGAACCAGCACCGGATTAGCAAGCCACTCTGGATGGAACACTTCAACAATAAAACCAGCTGCTAAGAGCCTAGCCACCTCCTCCCCAATAGCTTTGCGCCTCTCTTTGTTAAACCGGCGGAGAAATTGCTTTACCGGTTTATACTTGGGGTCAACATTAAGAGTGTGCTTAGCGAGTTCCCTTGGTACACCTGGCATGTCAGAAGGCTTCCATGCAAAAATGTCCCGATTCTCACGGATGAACTCGATGAGCGCGCTTTCCTATTTAGGGTCCAAGTTGGCACTGATAGTGAACTGCTTGGATGAATCGCCGGGCACGAAGTCAACAAGCTTGGTCTCTGCCGCTGATTTGAACTTCAAGTCTGAATCATGCTCCGTAGTTGGCTTCTTCAAAGGGGTCATGTCTGCCGGATCAACATTGTCCCTATAATATTTTAACTCCTCCGTGGCACAAACCGACTCTGCATAGGCCGCATCACCTTCCTCACATTCCAAAGCAATCTTGCGGCTCCCATGAACCGTTATTGTCCCTTTGTGACCCGGCATCTTGAGCTGCAAATATATATAACAAGGCCGTGCCATGAATTTGGCATAAGCCGGCTGCCCAAACAAGGCATGATACGGGCTCCGGATCTTCACCACCTCAAAGGTTAGTGTCTCGGATCGGGAATCATGCTCGTCCCCAAAAGCCACCTCCAGGGCTATCTTACCAACAGGATACGCTGATTTGCCAGGCACCACACCATGGAACACCGTATTAGATGGTCCGAGATCCTTGTCTATTAGCCCCATGCGGCGGAATGTCTCATAGTACAGGATGTTAATACTGCTCCCTCCATCCATGAGTACTTTGGTGAATTTATAACCTCCCACCTGAGGGTCTACCACTAATGCCAGCTGGCCCGGATTGTCAACCGGGGGGGGTGATCCTCCCTGCTCCACACGATAGGCTGCTCCGACCAGTGTAAATAACACGGTACGGCCGGTTCAACAGAGTTCACTGCTCGCTTATGAAGTTTCCGGTCGCGCTTATCCGAGCTAGTTGTGAAAACGTGATACTACCCATTGTTCAACTGTTTTGGCTGGCTCTGATAACCCGACCGCTGCTGCTGCTGCTGTTGGTTGTAACCCCCTTGACCGTTCTGATTATCCTGGTTATTATTACCGCCCTGATTAAAACCTGAACCAGAAGCTCCATCGTGACCCGGCCCATGGAAACCGGATCCTGAGCCACCACCTGACCCATGGTCATACCGGAAGGCATTAGAATTTTTAAATTCCTGCATAATGAAACAATCCTTCCAAAGGTGGTTAGCCGGCGCCTCTCCCGTGTTTTGGGCAAGGTTGATTCAGCAAATAGTTTAAGCGATCCGGGTTAGGATTTGGAGCCCCATTACGATTCGCCGCTTTACCTCTGCGCCGCTGACCCTTGTCTTGCGCATTAGTGTTAGCCACAAAGTCCATGCTGCCATCCGCCTTACGCTTGCCTCCATTTCCATGGCCCGCCGGTTTGTATTGATGCCCCTTAGCGTTGCTATTCTTTTTTCCCTTCCCTGCTTCGTCATCATCAGTCTCGGGATCCTTGGTACTAACAGAATCAACATATTTCACTAAAGCGGCCATGAGAGTTGCCATGTCATTACAGAACCGCTTCATACGCCCCAACTTCTGCTTTAGAGGCTTAAACCGGCAGTTGTCCTCCAGAGTTAAGATCGCAGAGTCAGCATTGATCATGTCAGACGAGTGCAAGACTTCAGAAACGCGGCGTACCCAATGGGTTGTTGACTCTCCATCCTCCTGAACACAAGACGCCAAGTCTACTATGGACTTAGGCTGCTTACACGTATCTTTGAAATTCTGGATAAACCGGGTCCGCAACTGGGCCCATGAACTGATAGAATTAGGCGGCAGGCTTTTCAACCAAGTACGGGCTGTGCCTTCAAGCATCATGGTGAAGTACTTTGCACACGCGGTCTCATCCACATCCAGCATCTCCATTGCCATCTCATAACTCTCTACCCACGCTTCTGGAGATAAATCAGCGTTGTAATTTGGCACCTTGCGCGGGCCCTTGAAGTCCTTGGGCAGGCGTACATTGCATAAAGCGGGGACTAAACAGGGCACTCCCAAGCTAGATGCGACCCCTGGCCCGGCAAAGGTGGTAGGACGAACCGGTGTAAGCTGATCCGCCTCGTTCTGTGCTGCTAACTCGGCCTCCTTTCGTGCCCGGGCCCGGTCCACTACATCTTGAGCATCGTGAACACCACCGGCCGGGTTATTGCCACGGGCCGCTTCACGGCCCCGCGCATTGCTTGATATGGCCGGTTCATCCAGGCACCTACTATAGCTCCGGCTTGGACGAGGTGTGGAATGAATCCGATCGCGGCTGTATGAATATGCCTCCTGTTGAATCAAAGCGGTCCGGAGAAGTTCCTTAACCCGGCGCGTCTCTATTGCTTGTGGAGAGTCTCCTTCGACCGGGATAGCTTCTAGTCGTGCAGCAGCTGCGACGAGATTGTCCATAGGATTAGAATAGTGACCCGGAGGTGTCTGGACCGGCGGAGGAATCACAATGTTCTGCCGAGGAGGTTCCATCAGGCGGGGTTGGACCGTCGCTCCTGGCCCCGGTGCCTCGACCCGGTTTACCTCCAGGTGCCCCGGCGGATTACTGGTTCTAGCTCCCGGAGTGTGAAAGAGATTTCGAGGGTCGAACCCTAACGGCAGGCGTGATATGTGCTTCCGCTTCAAGACTTCTTGTGATGCGTTCTAGTCGAGCATGAGCTTATAGGCCTGGGCGTCCAAAGCGGCCCGTTCTGCGGCCATCCTGTCCTTCTCTGCTGCCAGGTCGGCTTTGGCTTGTGCGATCTGCTCTCTCACCTTTGCAACTTCCGCATCGTGGGCCTCCTGATCCGCCGGATTGGCCTCTGCCATAAGTACAGCTAGTGCATCAAACAGGTCAGACAGAACTTGAACCGGTGGGCTCACAAGGCCTCCTACCCCTGCTTCCGTTGCCGCTGCTGATCCGGAGAGCATTGCTGCTGCGGTCGAGGAGTGATTCACCGCCTGCGTACCGGCCATGAATATTCCAACCCGGTTGATCTGCTCAGGGGGGTCCGGAATACTATCGCCATCGGAACAGCCCCTAATCTGGTCATCTTGCAACTGGTACAATGATTCGGTCTCTCCGGTTGAGGACTCGTCGCCGGAATAGACGACGGTCTCGCTACCGTATTCTGACTCGTCCCCATGCTCTCCTCCGTGGATGACTCCCACGAAGGCACGCTTCACGGCCGGTTTAACCTGGGTAGATCTCGCACGCTGAGCCGTCTCGACGAGGTCGGTGCGGATGTCCGGCTCAGGCCCAGGCTCACCAATCTTGCCGATAAAAACATGTATGCCACCAAAGGGGACCCGGTACCCGTACTCGATCGAGCCGGCTTCGGGACCCCATCCTGCATCGTCGATGTAGAGCTTGCCGCGTCGACTCTTGGTCATCCGGCCCATAGCATAGCCTTCGAGTCCTTTGAGCTTGCCCTCCAAGATCATCAAACCGTCGTGCGATAGCCCCACGGTGGGCGCCAACTGTCGTGGATTTGTCACGGCAGATGTCCTCGTGAAAGGACTTAGTCGTGGAGCCATCGCTACGGGTTAACTTGAAGGGGTTAAAGCGGACACAAAGACACAAGGGTTTATACTAGTTTGGCCCCTTCGATGAAGGTAAAAGCCTACGTCTAGTTGTGATGGAATTGATGTGGTTTCGATGGCTAGGGAGCAAACAAGCTTCGCCTAGGCTCGAGTTGTTGTTGTTTGTCCTTGAACCGCCGCCGGGTCATCCCCTTATATACACGGGTGACGCCCGTCGGTCCACAGAGTCCCACACCGGTTCATACTCGTATCCCGGTTGGTCTCTCTCTATTCCTAACTTACAATGCAAGTTTACATATCAAGCCGGTTTACGGCTACAGGTTCTAAACCGACTACAGGCCTTGGGCCTTCACCTGCTTAATCACCTTTATACTACTAATGAAGTTAACCCGGCCCAGGTAGGCCGGTTCACACCTAGTAGTAATATCCCCAACAGGGAACCCATCACCGGTGGCCATCTTCATCATCCCGGCGCTCTCCATGACGAGGAGGGAGTAGTTCACCCTCGGGGCTGAGGGTATGTACCAGTAGCTATGTGTTTGATCTCTCTCTCTCGTGTTCTCTCTATGGCACGATCTTGATGTATCGCGAGCTTTGCTATTATAGTTGGATCTTATGATGTTTCTCCCCATCTACTCTCTTGTGATGAATTGAGTTTCCCTCTTGAAGTTATCTTATCGGATTGAGTTTTAATTTGAGAACACTTGATGTATGTCTTGTCGTGTTTATTTGTGGTGACAATGGGATATCACGTGCCACTTGATGTATGTTTTGGTGACCAACTTGCGGGTTTCGCCCATGAACCCATGCATAGGGGTTGCCACATGTTTTCTTGACTCTCCGGTAGAAACTTTGGGGCACTCTTTGAAGTACTTTGTGTTGGTTGGATGAATTTGAGATTGTGTGATGCATATCGTATAATCATGCCCACGGATACTTGAGGTGACAATGGAGTATCTAGGTGACATTAGGGTTTTGGTTGATTTGTGTCTTAAGGTGTTATTCTAGTATGAACTCTATGATGGGTCGAGCGGAAAGAATAGCTCTATGTTATTTTACTACGAACTCTTGAATAGATCGATCCGAAAGAATAAGTTTGAGGTGGTTTCGTACCCTACCATAATCTCTTCGTTTGTTCTCCGCTATTAGTGGCTTTGGAGTGACTATTTGTTGCATGTTGAGGGAGTGTTATATGATCTATCTATGTTATTATTGTTGAGAGAACTTGCACTAGTGAAAGTATGAACCCTAGGCCTTGTTTCCTATCATTGCAATACCGTTTGTGCTCACTTTTACCATTAGTTACCTTGCTGTTTTTATATTTTCAGATTACAAAAACCTATATCTACTATCCATATTGCACTTGTATCACCATCTCTTCGCCGAACTAGTGCACCTATACAATTTACCATTGTATTGGGTGTGTTGGGGACACAAGAGACTCTTTGTTATTTGGTTGCAGGGTTGCTTGAGAGAGACCATCTTCATCCTACGCCTCCCACGGATTGATAAACCTTAGGTCATCCACTTGAGGGAAATTTGCTACTGTCCTACAAACCTGTGCACTTGCAAGCCCAACAACGTCTACAAGAAGAAGGTTGTGTAGTAGACATCAACAGTTAGGGGGAACACATTTCTTGAAATTTTAGTGAGGGATCATCTTATTTATGCTACCGTCGTTCTAAGCAAATAAGATGTAAACATGACAAACATCACATGCAAATCATAAAGTGACATGATATGACCAATATCATCTTGCGCTTTTGATCTCCATCTTCGAGGCGCGGCATGATCACCATCGTCACCGGCATGACAGCATGATCTCCATCATCGTGTCTTCATGAAGTTGTCTCGCTAACTATTATTTCTACTACTATGGCTAATAGTTAGCAATAAAGTAAAGTAATTACATGTCGCTTATATTGACTCGCAGGTCATACAATAAATTAAGACAACTCCTATGGCTCCTACCGGTTGTCATACTCATCGACATGCAAGTCATGATTCCTATTACAAGAACATGATCAATCTCATACATCACATATATAATTCATCACATCCTTTTGGCCATATCACATCACATAGCATACCCTGCAAAAACAAGCTAGACATCCTCTAATTGTTGTTGCATGTTTTACGTGGCTGCTATGGGTTTCTAGCAAGAACATTTGTTACCTATGCAAAAGCCACAACGGTGATATGCCAATTGCTATTTACCCTTCATAAGGACCCTCTTCATCTAATCGGATTCAACTAAAGTGGGAGAGACAGACACCCGCTAGCCACCTTATGCAACAAGTGCATGTCAGTCGGTGGAACCTCTCTAACGTAAGCGTACGTGTAAGGTCGGTCTGGGCCGCTTCATCCCACAATGCCGCTAAATCAAGATAGGACTAGTAACATTAAGCAAATTGACCAAATCATCGCCCACAACTACTTGTGTTCTACTCGTGCATAGAATCTACGTATAGACCTAGCTCATGATGCCACTATTGGGTAACGTAGTAATAATTCAAAAAAAATCCTATGTGTCACCAAGATCAATTTGGGGATGCTAGCAACGAGAGAGAGAGAGAGAGAGAGAGAGAGAGAGAGTGCATCTTCATACCCTTGAAGATCGCTAAGCGGAAGTGTTACAAGAACGCGGTTGATGGAGTCGTACTCCCGGTGATTCAAATCGTGGAAGATCCGATCCAAGCGCCGAACAGACGGCACCTCCGCATTCAACACACGTACATCCCGGGGACGTCTCCTCCTTCTTGATCTAGCAAGGGGAAAGGAGAAGTTGAGGGAGAACTCCGACAGCACGACGGCATGGTGGTGGAGCCCGTGGTTGTCCGGCAGAGCTTCGCCAAGCTCAACGGAGGAGGAGGAGGTGTAGGAGGGGGGAGGATCGGACTGCACCAGGGGCTGAGGTGCGGCTGCCCTCCCCCCTCTATTTATAGGGTGAAGGGAAGAGGGGCCGGCCCCCTAGATGCATCTAGAGGGGGGCGACGGCCAAGGGGGAAGACTTGCCCCCCAAGCAGGTGGGAGGCGCCCCCACCCCCTAGGGTTTCCAACCCTTGGCGCCTTGGGCCCTTGGGGGCGCACCAGCCCACTAGGGGGCTGGTTCCCACCCATATTCATCTCACTTGGCCCCCCGGGGTAGGTGGCCCCACCCGATGGACCCTCGGACACCTTTCGGTGGTCCCGGTACAATACTGATAACCCCAAAACCGTCCGACGACTGAAACTAGACTTCCCATATATATAAATCTTCACCTCCGGACCATTTCGGAACTCCTCGTGACGTCCGGGATCTCATCTGGGACTCTGAACAACTTTCGGTAACCACATTCTATTTCCAATTACAACTCTAGCGTCACCGAACCTTAAGTGTGTAGACCCTATGGGTTCGGGAACCATGCAGACATGACCGAGACATCTCTCCGGCCAATAACCAAAAGTGGGATCTGGATACCCATATTGGGTCCCACATGTTCCATGATGATCTAATCGGATGAACCATGATGTCGGGGATTCAATCAATCCCGTATACAATTCCCTTTGTCAATCGGTATGTTACTTGCCCGAGATTCGATCGTCGGTATCCCCGTACCTCGTTCAGTATCGTTACCGGCAAGTCTCTTTACTAGTTTCGTAACACATGATCCCGTGGCTAACTCCTTAGTCACATTGAGCTCATTATGATCATGCATTACCGAGTGGGCCCAGAGATACCTCTCTGTCATACGGAGTGACAAATCCTAGTCTCGATTCGTGCCAACCCAACAGACACTTTCGGAGATACCCGTAGTGCACCTTTATGGTCACCCAATTAAGTTGTGACATTTCATACACCCAAAGCATTCCTACGACATCCGAGAGTTGCACAATCTCATGGTCTAAGGAAAGATACTTGACATGATCAAAGCTCTAGCAAACGAACTACAAGATCTTGTGCTATGCTTAGGATTGGGTCTTGTCCATCACATCATTCTCCTAATGATGTGATCCCGTTATCAATGACATCCAATGTCCATGGTCAGGAAACCACAATCATCTATTGATCAACGAGCTAGTCAACTAGAGGCTCACTAGGGACATGTTGTGGTCTATGTATTCACACATGTATTACGGTTTCCAGTTAATACAATTATAGCATGAACAATAGACAATTATCATGAACAAGGAAATATAATAATAACCATTTTATTATTGCCTCTAGGGCATATTTCCAACAAGTGGCACTTTTCCCAATTCAAGACAAGATTAGTTTCTTCACATCTCTGCAAAACTCGATCAAGGTTGCTTAAGCAATCATCAAAAGAAGATCTGTAAACGGAGAAATCATCCATGAAAACCTCAACAATCTTTTCACAAAAATCAGAGAATATAGCAGTCATACATCTTTGAAAGGTAGCAGGTGCATTGCATAAACCAAAAGGCATACGTCTATAAGCAAAGGTACCAAAAGGGCATGTAAAAGTAGTTTTTTCTTGATCCTCTTGTGACAAAGGTATTTGAGAAAAACTAGAATAACCATCTAGAAAGCAAAAGTGTATATGTTTGGATAGTCTTTCTAGCATTTGATCAATAAAGGGTAGAGGATAGTGATCTTTCCTAGTAGCTTTGTTGAATTTTCTAAAATCGATTACCATCCTATAACATGTGACAATTCTTTGTGGGATCAATTCATTCTTATCATTGGGAACAATAGTAACACCTCCCTTCTTAGGGACACAATGAACAGGACTTACCCATCTACTATCAGCAACATAATGAACTATACCTGCTTCCAGAAGCTTTAATATTTCATTTCTTACCACTTCTTTCATCTTAGGATTCAACCGTCATTGGTGATCAACAACTGGTTTAGAATCAGGCTCCATATTAATTTTATGCTGACATAGAGTGGGATTAATGCCCTTAAGATCATCCAGAGTATATCCAATAGCGACACAGTGCTTCTTCAAAGTTTTCAATATTTCTTTTCTTCATGCTCTGAAAGGTTAGCACTAATAATAACAGGTCTTCTTCTCATCGATATAAGCATATTTCAAAGTATGTGGCAATTGTTTAAGATCAAACACAGGATCACTCTTGGGTGGTAGAGGATCTCCAAGAGTCTCAACAGGCAAATTGTGTTTCAAAACATGCATTTGTTTAAAGCATATCTCATCTATTTCATTTTTTTCATTCATGAACATGTCATTTTCATGGTCTAGCAAATATTGTTCTAAAGGATCAGTAGGAGGCACGACAATAGAAGCAAGACCAATCATTTCATCTTTAATAGGCAATTCTTTATCGTGAGGTTGTCTATGAAATCTGGAGAAATTAAACTCATGGAACACATCCCCGAAACTTACACTAACAATTTCTTTCTCACAATCTATCTAGCATTGACAGTGTTCAAGAAAGGTCTACCAAATATAATGGGACAAAAATCATCTTGTGGGGAACCAAGAACAAGAAAATCAGTAGGGTATTTTATTTTCCTACACAAGACTTCAACATCTCTAATTCCAATTGGTGAGATAGTATCTCTATTCGCGAGCTTAATAGTAACATCAATACCTTCTATTTTAGCAGGTGCAATATCATTCATAATTTCTTAATATAAAGCAAACGGGATATCACTCACTCTAGCACCCAAATCACATAAGCCATGATAACAATGATCCACTATTTTAACAAAGACAATAGGCATGCCAGCAATAGGTCTATGTTTGTCTTTATCATCGAGTTTGGCAATTCTAGCAGCTTCATCACATAAATAAATAACATGCCCATCAATATTATCGACCAAGAGATCTTTAACCATAGCAATACTAGGTTCAACTTTAATTTGTTTAGGGGGTGTAGGTGTTCTAGTATAACTTTTACGAACCACGGTTGAAGCTTTAGCATGTTCCTTTACTCTAACAGGAAAGGGTGGTTTCTCAAAATAAGCAGCGAGAACAACTGGATTATCATTATTAGTAATGGTTTCTTCTTCAGCTTTAACAGGTTCTACTACTTTTACTTCAATGGGAGGATGATATTTAAACCACTTCTCCTTAGGAAGATCAACATGAGTAGCAAATGATTCACAGAAAGAAGCTACTATCTTAGAGTCAAGTCCATATTTAGTGCTAAATTCATGAAAAGCAACGGTATCCATAAAAGATTTAACATGGTCAAACTTAAGGTTTATACCTGACTCCTAACCTTCGTTGAGCTCCCAATCTTCAGAGTTTCATTTAATTCTTTCCAAGAGATCCCATTTGAATTCAATAGTCTTCTTCATAAAAGAACCAGTACAAGAAGTATCGAGCATGTAATAATCACTACGAGAAAGTCGAGCATAAAAATTCTGAATAATAATTTCTCTTGAGAGCTCATGATTGGGGCATGAATATAACATTGACTTAAGTCTCCCCAAACTTGAGCGATACTTTCTCCTTATATATATATATATATATATATATATATATATATATATATATATATATATATATATATATATATAAATTCCGATCACGATGAACCAGATGCATATGATAAAACTTCTGATGAAATTTCAATTTCAATCGGTTGTAGTCCCAAGCTCCAATATCATCACATAGCCTATACCATGTCAATGCATTTTCCTTCAAAGATAAAGGGAAGACCTTCTTCTTGACTTTATCTGCGGGCAAACCTCCAAGCCTAAATAATCCACAAACTTCATCCATATAGATTAGATGCATATCAGGATGTAGTGTTCCATCTCCTGCATAAGGATTAGCTAGCAGTTTCTCTATCATGCCCAAAGGAATTTCATAATAAATATTTTCAGTAGGTGCAGTAGGTTGAGGAGCAACTTCTTTCTCTACCGGTTGAGGTGAAGATACCCCGAACAAGCCCCTCAAAGGATGATTTTCCATAGTGACAAGTGACACTAAATTTCAGCATGTAATATAAATTTTTCCTTACCAAATTCCACTCACCAAAGACGCTTCAATCCCCGACAATGGCTCCAAAAAGAGTCTTGATGACCCACAAGTATAGGGGATCTATCATAGCCCTTTCGATAAGTAAGAGTGTCGAACCCAACGAGGAGCAGAAGGAAATGACAAGCGGTTTTCTGCAAAGTATTTTCTGCAAGCACTGAAATTATTGGTAACAGATAGTTTTGTGATAAGATAATTTGTAATGGGTAACAAGTAACAAGTGTAACAAAGGTGCAGCGAGGTGGCCCAATCCTTTTTTGTAGCAAAGGATAGCCTGGACAAACTCTTACATAAAGCAAAGCGCTCCCGAGGACACATGGGAATTATCATCAAGTTAGTTTTCATCATTATCATATAATTCACGTTCCTTACTTTGATAATTTGATATGTAGGTGGACTGGTGCTTGGGTGATGTCCTTACTTGGACAAGCCTCCCACTTATGATTAATCCCTCTCGCAAGCATCCACCACTATGAAAGAAGAATTAAGATAAATCTAACCATAGCATGAAACATGTGGATCCAAATCAACCCCTTATGAAGCAACGCATAAACTAGGGTTTAAGCATCTGTCACTCTAGCAACCCATCATCTACTTATTACTCTCCAATGCCTTCCCCTAGGCCCAAATCATGGTGAAGTTTCATGTAGTCGACGTTCACATAACACCATTAGAGGAAAGACAACATACATCTCATCAAAATATCGAACGAATACCAAATTCACATGATTACTTATAACAAGACTTCTCCCATGTCCTCACGAACAAACATAACTACTCACAAAGCATGTTCATGTACACAATCAGAGGGGTATTGAATATCATTAAGAATCTGAACATATGATCTTCCACCAAATAAACCAACTAGCATCAACTATAAGGAGTAATCAACACTACTAGCAACCCACAGGTACCAATCTGAGGTTTTGAGACAAAGATTGGATATAAGAGATGAACTAGGGCTTGAGAGGAGATGGTGCTGGTGAAGATGTTGATGAAGATTGACCCCCTCTCGATGAGAGGATCATTGGTGATGACGATGGCTTCGATTACCCCCTTTGGGAGGAAAGTTTCCCCGGCAGAACAGCTCCGCCGAAGCCCTAGATTTTTTTTCCCATGTTCCCTCTCAAGACGACGGCGCTTCGTCCTGAAAGCTCTCTCCTGATTTTTTTTTTCTAGGCCAAAACACTTCATATAGCAGAAGATGGGCACCGGAGACCTGCCAGGGGGCCACAAGCCCTGGGGGTAGGGCACGCCTCCCAGGCTTGTGGCCACCTGGTGGGTCCCTCTCTGTTATTTTTTTGCCCAATATTTTTTATATATTCCAAAATAATTCTCCGTAAATTTTCAGGACTTTTGGAGTTGTGCAGAATAGGTCTCTCAAATTTGCTCCTTTCTGGTCCAGAATTCCAGCTGCCGGCATTCTCCCTCTTCGTGTAAATCTTGTAAAATAAGAGAGAAAAGGCATAAGTAGTGTACCATAATGTGTAATAATAGCCCATAATGCAATAAATATCAACATAAAAGCATGATGCAAAATGGACGTATCAGTGTGCTCCTTCTCTCCACTACATTGGCCCCGGAGGGAAACCTCAGATCAACTAGATTGGGTGATGGAGGCGTCTTCGCGTCTTTCTCCTCCTTCGGGGCATCATGTCAGAGCCGGCTATGACTGGGAGACCAATGGATTGCGACATCTTCACCGCGTGGTTTGCTGAAGCCGGGCGCTGGTTTCTGTTTGGCAACGGTGATGGCGTCGAGAGGAGCTCGAGTCGCGACATGGACTTCGGTAGTCGGTTCTTCCCAACATGTCTGAGGTGCCTTTTCGTTGGTTGCTTGGTTGCTTTGAAGTCGAAGCTGCGGTGGAGCAAGTCCATGTGGTGACGATGACAGAAACTTGGTGGTCATTTGCGGAGGGCATGGTTGGCGCAAGTCCTGCATATTTTCCTTTCGATGCTCGTCGTCAAAGTCGGAGCTGTCTGTTGCTTGTGTGTGTGGCCATCCGTTGGCACGTCCCGTCATGGCTTCGGTGGCTATCTGCGGGTTGGCTTCGATTGTGGAGCTCTATGGTGAAGTCGAAGTCGCTCGTTCGAGGCAACCGGTGATGACAATGATGCTTGCGACTCCTCAGCAAATGTCTTCTTTGCAGGTTTGAGTTCCATGTCAGTGGCCAGGTTGGCCCGTGGTGCCCATGTCATATGGATTGAGTTGTATCGGTTTTAGCCCAGTTTTCCATCAATTAACCGTCCAATTATCTTCTTGTTAATCAATGAAAATAGCAAGTCGTTTGCGTTGTTTAAAAAAAACCAAAATGCCAAGGAAAGATGCAACGGATGTTATTTCGAGAGCAGCATGGCATAAAAAAATGATGCATGGCTCAAAAGTCACCGTAAAGACCAAGTCCCATTTCCTTGGAGCTATTTCAGCGCAGAGGTCAAAGTAGAGAAATGAGGTTCCAAAAAATAACTTGAACATGTTCTCAACCTGCTTAGCAATACTGCATCGCAGTATCAGTTTCCTTCTGCTTAGTACATCAACATTTAGCCATTGTTTTCCATTCTTAAACTTTTGGCAGTACATGTCTTTCCATAAGTAAGATTGTATACTAAAAAACATATTAGCCCAAATTACATGAGTGTTAATTCCACTCTATTTCTAAACAGAATGAATACTAAATTCTACTCCCTCCGTCCCATAATATAAGAGCGTATTTGACACTACACTAGTGTCAAAAACGCTCTTATATTATGGGACAGGAGTACTATTTAAGAACAAACTGAAGAATACAGGAAATTAAATGAGTTTATAGAGTAGTATCATGGTATAGTTCTCTATAAAACGGAACATATTATGCTCCAGCCTGAGTGTAAGATAGTAATGCGGCACGCGCACACACACAGCCATGAAATCCAAATCAACTATTAAGTTCACACATGTCCATAAAACATTTCAAAAACACAGTACAAACATTGCAGCATACCATCACCACATTTATGGTCATCCAAAGTATTCATCCAGACAACACTTAACATTAAAAGATCGCATACGAAGGAAATCAAACAGAACCAATTGCACATCAAAATCTTTGATATTACAGATATATTATATTGGTTATATGGTAAGATTCAGGTAAGATCTTTGCATATGCATACTTGCATCAAGTTAAATGGTTGGCTGTTCATTGCCAATACTCAGGCCTATCGCTTGAAAGCTTGAGGATGGACGTGGAAGAAGTGATACAGGAACAGGAGATGGACCTTATGCATTGAAAGCATGGCATCACCGATCTTAGGAAAGCAGAGAGGGAACTTACAGTGTTGATGTTCAACAACATCATCCAACGTATATTCACCAAGGCTCTTAATTGCAGGATCTTTGCGGTACCTTGGGTCAAAGGCATGTCTTAACCCATTTCTTTGCAGACCAAGGATTGCAAATCCTCTCACCATCAGCTCGGCTTTTGAGGAAAAAGGTAGACGACAAGCTTTTACAACACATGCCCTCCGCATGGCATCAGCCGTGAGTATGCTGCCACCGTTACCGAAATCAAAGAGTTTGCTGAATAATATGTCGCGTTTGACCCCCCCCCC